>NC_083235.1:64560839-64875125 GCF_032191835.1 Heteronotia binoei
CTTCAAAACTTGCCACAAATGGCATCAGGCAGGCACTGTCTGTGTTACCTCCCTCCCCCCTCACCCCCGAGATACCAGCTGCTCCTTCCTACAAAGTAAATACTGTAAACAGTGACAAACACAGTACAATTTCATGGAACTTCTAGATGGCAGTTCCACCAGCAAAGTTAGTATCAGAAGTGGACCAGATACCTCTTTGAAATATTTCCATACAGCATGGCTGTTTCTTGCTAGTCTTGCAGGCTTTGTGCCAAAAATGCTGTGCCACCCATACCAATCCTGTTAATTTGTTTGGGCTGTTAACTATGAATTAAAGAAAGAATACTGAATGAAGATATCCCAGTCAGTGACCTACCAAAACTTGCAAAAACCATCACCAACAAAATGGTGTCCAATTTTAAGCCAGGACTGTATAAATTCGTGTTACTTCCTCCTTTTCCCTCTTGTTATACTTGCTCCCTGTTGCATGCAGATGGAAAGTCTGGTATGGTAAATAGCTGGTGCCAGCTGCAGACATTTTTTTGGCTTTTCAGCAATGGTATTTGCTCACCTATCCCAGTTTAGAGCTAATGTTTTAAAAGCATCCAGATACAAGTATTAGAGATGTAAAAATGGTTTCCCCTGTGGAACTTTCTGCCCAAAGCACCAGCTACATCACCTCATGGGGAGAAAAGTGCTATGACATCATCTTCAGTAAACCATCACCTCATGGGAGAAAAGTGCTATGACATCATCTTCAGTAAACTTAAAATGGTCTAACTCTGCTTAGGACTGGACTGAAAGTGGCGGAGTCATGCTCAGAAATGAATTTGTATTATTACGTATATGTGAAGGCTGCATGTTTTCAAATGGTACATTGATCAATGAAACCTTTTGTTGATTAATCAGTCGGAACAAATTTTAAATATGCACAAGAAAATTCTAATAATTAAGGGTTGAAACTGCAAACAAAAAGCTGCACTTCTTTTTTCATTAAACTGTGAGATCACTCGTATTCTAACAACCGCAAAAATTGCTCTTTGTGTGTGATTAAAATTCAGATGACAGTGGACAATATGCATACTTCATAGGGTTGCTAGTCCCCAGTTGGGGGCAGAGGATCTCCCAGTTTGCAGACCCTCCCCCTGCTTCAGGGTCAGGGCTTCTTTTATAGCAGGAACTCCTTTGCATATTAGGCCACGCAACCCTGATGTAGCCAGGCTTTTGGTTGAGGCAAGAGGGCGTCCTTACCTTACTACTCATATCATCTAACAAACCTCCCTGTGTTGACCAACTATTCGGACTGCTAGATATCGGGCCTATAGCTATGACATCTATGACACCTATGATATTTCTATCTTAATTTATAAAACACACTCTACCATCCATGCTGCATATTTTGATTGTTCATTGATTGTTTTATGGTTTTACTGTTGGATTGTTTACTGTTTTACTGTTTTATCATGCTTGTGATCTGCCCTGAGCCCATTACAGGAAAGGGCAGACTATAAATCTACTAAATAAAATAAATCCTCCTGGAGCTTACAGTACGTGAAGCAGAGAAATAACAAGGTCTGCACAGACTTACTGGTTTGAAGTGAGGTTTACTTGATGGTACCATAAGCAGAACCCAGTCGGGCATGGGCCCCCAAAATGACTAAGTTAAAATCCTTCTAAATACAGACCATTTTATTCACACAGAAAACAAGCAGGCAGGCACACAGGCTTATCTGATTCAACATTCCCCACCCCCTTAAAACTCCTTCTAGTACTTTTCCATTCCTCCTGTCTTCTTCCTTTATCAGCTCCAGCAAGAAGCTTCTCAATGAGGCCCCTTTGTCCTATGCTAATACACATCTGTGAACACACACCCACTGAAGGCTGTCTGTGCTTCTAACAAACACTGCATCAGACATCCTCATTTTGAAGGCAGAAGCATGCTTTCATTCATTATTATAGGGGTATTCATTAATTAATCAGGACTCTCCTTTATTCCCCCCTTTCAATCTCTGAAAGCTTATTTAAGTCTGAAGGAGACTGACCATCATCATCATTAAACAAATTAATTCTGTATGACCACTCAGGAAGGGCAGCTAGGGGACAATTTGGTTTTGACATTCTCAGGAAAGACTGAAATGACACTACAATGGGGTAATGAAATAGTATATTGACAGAGATGGGGTAAAGATGGGTCACGGGAGGAGGAGAGACAGTGATGGGATTTTCTATTCACACTGGCACATCCCTATATTTTCCATCTAGAGAAGATGTGTATGTGGCGGGAGGTCACTCAGAGGCATACCTTGGCTATGCAGCCCAGCTTTCCAATATGGAGTTTTCCTGGTCTCCATCATGGGCCTTTCTGGGCACACAGGCTAACTTGAGAGGGCCTCCTATGTCTTTTAAGGCTACCCTCTTTATTCGGCAGCACTCTGGTATCAATTCCCTCCCTTTGGCACCGCCCAATCCTTGGAGGGTATATGCCACATTTCATGATGCGCTGCCAATCAGACTTCAAACAACCAGGGTTGAGACACAGTTGGGACAAAGGGGAAGGGTTTAGGAATGTCAACTACCAAAAAATAGGCTATACATGCGTTAAAATTTTAAAAACAATCCAATCGGGGAAAAGGGGATTGTGTGTACTGAAGACTAACTATCACTGAAATTTGGGACAATCTTGAGGAGGAGGTAGAGGAAAGAGAAGGCTAGAGATACATTTCATTTTTGAGATAATCAATCACTTGAACAGGGAAATCTATTAATGGTATATGCATTGAATAATGTCCAGTCTAAATTCGTGAACATAAATCTTGGAAGGATCCTAGGGAACTTATTTCTTTATCAATAAAACATTACTAGCTATGATGCAAGAATACAAGAACTCATCTCAATTTCTAAAATGCATAAGCAATAATAAGGGACATATGCAAGTGACATGCTATAAACTGGATCAACTCATGTGCCTTTATGGCAAACACCTTGTTGTAGCCTGGGTGATTAAGATACACACATTCAGACATACTTGGAAACATTGCCAGTTGCAGGCAGTCCGCATTATTTACAATAGAAAAACCACTTCCTAACAAATTCCTTGTTCTCCTCCTCCCTTAGTCTAACAAAAGGTCTTCTTTCTTGAGTTCATGGAGAGTTTGCATGCTCTATGCATGACAATCTTTTCACAGGGAAATGTTTTTCTGCAGCCAAAAGGAATTTTTTTTTCTGGAAACACAACTTGGAAGTGGCAGTGGGGCTTATGTTGTGGTCAACTGGGGCAGCTAGCCTTTGGCTAGGCACAGGAATTTCCCTGGAAATGGGTTTTCTCCACAACTCAGTTTGGATTGGGTTCTGGGAGACGCCTTCTAACATCAATGAGGCATGGCCAGGCAAATTTCAGGACCCCTGGGTAGATATGGAAGAGCCTGGAAAACATATTTGGAGAAACAAACAAACAAAACAACAATAGTAGGTGCTTTTCCCCTTTAAAGCTTTCCTTTGCTGTCCACAAATTGCCATAACTTGAGTCCAACCCTGTTGAGATAGGGTTGCACACATTAGCTAAATTACCACCCTTGCTTTGGACTGGAGACTTCCTCCTCCTCACATGGAGTTTCAGTTTGACAATGTTAAAGGGCAGATTCCATACACCATACATTATGCAGAACACAAATCCACAATATAAACCTGTGCATCACTTCTCATGATTCAGGCTAGTGCACATCCATATAGAAAGCGTGCACCTAGAGGTTCATGAGAGGCTTTTTACTTTGTTGCAACAGATATGAATCTTAAAAAAAGAAAACATGAAATTGTGCACAAAAATTGGAGCTCCAAGAAGAGATTAACAGAGTTGTGGTTACCCCTGGATTACGAAAATGGTCACAAAAAGGGAAGAAAAACTTTTGCTATAGCTTTGGAATATATGAAATTGTCAAAAATAAGAAAAACTTCAAAAACAAATAAAACAATACTGAGGCCTCAATAGAACAATGCCAGCTTTAACATACATGTATGCGAGGGATCAGACCCAAAATGATTAGAGAACTGGATCAGATAATTTAAACCACTAGAAATCAGTGGGGTGTTCACTGAACCCCATTTTCCTCTGTACCAGCTCATCCAAAATTTGTTCCGTGGGCTCACATAGGTGTGAGAGTGGGTTTCAACAAACTTTAACAACAAAATCCTAAAAAGCAAATAATAATTAATCCTTAAACAAACAATCTTAGCAGACATACCAGCAATTCTTAAAACTACTATATAATAATGAGCATGCACTAAACTTGAATTGCAGGTCCGGGTTTCCTTTATATATAACAAAACAATTCTGGAAAGCCAATTCTGATTAATACACCTTGACAAATGCACAAAACAATTCTTAAATCTACTTATAATAAGCATACAATATATATATATATATATATATATATATATATATACATATACATACACGAACTTAGGAGAAAACCTGTGTGGGGCAGTGCAAAGATATAATTCAAAACTGATGCATAAAGCAGGGTGCTAAAACATGCACCTTGACAAAGAAGGTTGAAATAATGGAGAGGCAGAAACTTAAAACAAGCAAATGGAAATGTGTTATCCAGTAGCAAGCCTGGCCAGGACTGGAGACTGTATTGAAACACAAGATCAAGCAGAATTGGAATCCTATCATGGTAAGAATATGAAACATAGGATTTTCTAAACAAAACACTCAGAAAAGGTCAAGCTCTAACAAGATACTACAGAAGGAGGCATAAAATAAGATAGATAAGCATATAGATGCCTCTTTCCACAGGTAAGAGGTTCACCAAATAGCTAAATAGGAATATTGATATGCACAGTTCAGAGATGGAATATAACTATAAATGACATTAAGAAAGCAAATGAAGATATACATTTGAGGAATGCAGAACATTATTAAAGTTCAGCTTTCTAATGAAGACCAAGAATATTCAGGAATCCTGCCAACTGAATTACCAACAAATCTAGAAAAGGTATTTCTATGGGAAACACGACACTGAGAATAACTGGGTCACTGGTAAAACAAAGTATTAGTCTCTCAAGACTTAAGAGAGAAGATGCACAGTGGGAGGGTAGTTTTACCCAAGAAAAGGTACAGATATTCTTCTTTAACACAAGTTATAACTTCAAATGAAAAGAGGTCTTGTAGGAACCAAAATTTGCGAGGTAGAATTTTAAAACACTGTTCTTTTCAGAAAATAAAAATTCAGTACCAACAACAAAAGGAATTTTCAGATTTAAATGAATGAAAAATTGGGAAGCAGTTCAAAGTAAGATAGAAAACTGTGTTAGATGTAACACTTGAAGACCAAATGTTCCTGGTATGAGATGTACTTAACAAAAATAACAAGAGAAATAAAATTTCCAAAAGGTTTGATACTGTATTGCTTTAGCAGAATAAATGTTCTATGTAAACCCAGAATTGCAAATATAAACTTTTAACCCATTGTTTCAGATTTAAAAAAACTTAACAAAATATCTATTAGGTGCACCATTTCTCTACAACAAAGGAGATCACAAGCTGAATATCTTAAAATTGTTCCCCTTAAAATTAAAGCTACAAAATCTAAATACAGAGGAAACTGATAACAGCTACTAGAAAAATATTTTCAGACTTAAAAGGTAAAGCAAAAAAAAAAAAAATTATCAGAGGAAAAGCTTTTAAACTAGGAGAACTCTTAGCCTCAGGGCAGTTTACAGACAGGTCCTTTTCTCTAGCAGAGAAGGATTAGCTGTAAGTGGAACTTTGGGATGCCAGCTCCAGGCTGGAGATTTCTGAATATTTGAATTAAATTTGAAGATTACAAGGGGTGCAGTCCGTTTTCTTGGACACTTTCTCCCAGAGGCACTGGCTTTAACGTTCTGGGCATTACATTATATTTTTGGGAGTGATCTCCAGGTTCCACCTGGAGACTGGCACCCTTGTGAAACAAAGTAGTGTTTTGAGCAAGCCAAGAAGCTTTCAAACTGGCTTGCTTCTTTCAACATATGCACATCTTTCCTCCAGGCATCTTCCTGGCTGGGAGTGGTCTTCTAGAACTACTCATTTTGTTTGTGGAGACATTCCTGCAGAATTTCAAGTTTGAATTTGTATCTTTAGACCCAAAATCAGGAGAAGATGAGAATTCAGAAAAATATCTCAATGGTGCCTCCCCCCTTAGATACCGTGGGGCATATATATAAAAGATCCTTCTCTCTCTAAGGCTGGGAGGGAGAAGATTGGTTTTACAAAAGATAGAAAGAGAAGATAATAAACCTTGCTGGGCAGTTAATCCCAGTATTCTCTTATCTGATCTTGATAAATTTTCCAGGATACAGTTTTTTTCAGGTTAAGCAACTTTTAAACACAAGATGGGGAAGGTGATGAGATATCTGCCTGGTGGGGGCTCAGATTTTGCGCTTCTTATTTCTACAATTAAAACTAAATTTGGCTAAGTGTCTTTTCTTTCCTAAAACAGCTAAAGAGGGTCTGCAAAAGTTTTTGTAGCCAGAATCCAGTGAAAGATGCTAGGACAAAAGTTCTTTGCAAAAGAGAAAACTTCAACTCTTTGCAAAGATGTTGGCAATTTATTTCTCTTAAGGAGACTGGATTAGCTTTGCATCAGAGACAAGATTTTCTTTCTGATTGTGAGAGGAGAAAACTCAAGCTCTGGGTGTTTCCTTATTTGCATGTGAAAAAGGTGATACCTGAAGTTTTCCATCAACTTAGTCACATAGTTAAGATTTTCAAATGACCAGATTTCTTCTTCCCTGGCTAGTTATGGATCTGATTTATAAAAGAAGTCGGGTCTCTTTCTCTAAAGATACCTGGTTGCTTGTGCTTTAAGTGGAGAGAGTTGAGGTGAAAATTTTCTTTCCTTCTTAATGTCTCAGGGCACTGCATTCTCAAAAAAATATATTATTCCTTTTGCCTTTTCTGGTTGTGTTGAAGATTTCAGATTGAATAAGGAGGAGAGAATTATCATTCCTTCCCTAATGTAGGGAAGGGCAGGAGGACTGCAAATTTGCAGTCTTTAACTTCTCTAGGCCAGGCTCCAATTTGGGCTAATCTTAGGCACTCTCTGTACATGCTTAGAGGCCTTTCTTTGAGCCTGAAATTTATAGAACTGAAGCAGTAAATATTTAACAAAAAAGTTTAATCTCTCTTTCTCAGAGGTATTTGGTTCTGGCATTTTAAAAATGAAAATAAAGGTACAACTCTCTAAATCTCTCTCTCAATCATGACAATAAATTGCATTTCTTTCGTTTGCATCCTGGCTGCATTTTAAAAGGGCTGAACCTAAGTTCTTTTGGACTAACTGTAATGCAGTAACCATGCACCAACTGAATTTTAGAGCTAAAACAGCTGAATAGCCTTAATTGGCTACACCATGATGGTCTGGGGGGCATAAAAATAACATCATGAGTGCATTTCTTTGCCTAGCCTAACCAAAACTAGAGCCTATTATGCTGAACAGCCTCCTGACGTGATTCCATTCGGGGGAACCCTTGGATTCCATCTGGACATTTGGACTCTGTATGATAATATCTAGCTCTGAATTTATACCTAGTTAGCTAGTTATATTGAACAACGTTGTTATTTTGTATGGCTAACTAAAACCAATGCTTTCATGCCTATTTTGTAAAATAAACTTTTTTATTTTTGCAGTTATTTGCTTTCAGAGCCACCACAATCCGAGCCAAACTTACCCACTAGCCTTTGGAAGTGCCTACTACCAATCTGTGAAAACTGACTTGGGGAACCCCTTGCTGCAGTGGTGTGACTTAGTTTTCTCTAGAGTATTCCTAATAGGCAGGGGCTTAACTGGGGCCTCTGTGCTAAAGGATTTATCCAGTCTGATGGCAACCTATCTTCCTGGTGTTTCTGGGGAAAATACCAGACTTTGGACCTGTGTTAGACTATCAGTTGGCAAGTCTACTGACCCACCTCGGCCAGACAGGTGGCAGACCTTGTCACACTAACAGAGACCTGATCTTTTGGGCAAGGCCACATTCTCTGCAGTTAGTTTTATTTCCTGAATGGGGTTGCCATATCCAGGTAGGACAGATTGCTAGAGATCTAGAATGGAAGTCTAAAGAAAGATGAGATCCCAAGGGAACCAGGCTCTGAGCTCTCACTCACACTAAACTTCCATTACCCTGCAGAGAAAACTGAGTCTGCAGCTTGGAACTTTGTGCTGTGATTCCAGGAGATCTCCAGGCCTCACCCTTGAAAACTGGCCTCGTTTAATTTTAATCCAAATCATTGCTTTTCTGTTTCTTTATTTTGTTAAGGGGAGAGAGGTCTTTGTTACCTTACAAAGCCAGGTTTCTCTATTCTAAGAGACATTCAAATTTAAAAGTTAGATTTTTCTTGGAGGGGAGGTTTAGAGACAAAGGAGCCTTGCCTGCCCATGTGGAACTACCATTCTCTGACATTCCCCAGAATTCTGGCTTTTAAGTTCCCCATGGCACCAGAAGTTTAGACAAGACACTTCTAGGGAAAACAGAAAACAGGAGCTGCCAGTAAGGGGTCTGGCAGCCAGGGAGCGCTAGAGGTTGTCACTCTCTCTCTCTCGTGACCCAGTGAGGTCATCCTACTGGGAACTGCACAAGAGAAAATCCCTCTCACTTAGAGGCTTCATCTCCTCTCATTCATACACACCACAGAAATCCTTCCAGATCCTAGCTTCTGTGCTTCAGCTCCAAAGACAGAGCTTAAGGGGTGATCAGACCCTTCTTCTCTCCTAAGGAGAGGTAATCAGAATTCCCAGACAGTTCATACTCACAATCCTGAAGATCTTCCGATTCCCTGGACACGTCGGTTCAACCAGGCGCGGGATCTTGGTTGGTAAACCGGACACCTTCTCCCACTGGGGCAGAGAGAGCCGGACTCGATCAAAAAAGTGACCATGGCACCTAGTCCGGTCTTCCCACCACAAGGGTGGAAGATGGACGGCTATACAACCAGCCAAAGGGAAGGAAATATCCTA
Source organism: Heteronotia binoei (assembly GCF_032191835.1). NCBI lineage: Eukaryota > Metazoa > Chordata > Lepidosauria > Squamata > Gekkonidae > Heteronotia > Heteronotia binoei. The sequence goes on from NC_083235.1 coordinate 64,569,812, forward strand.
ACCCCGTTTATTTCCCGGCCAATGCACCAAAATGAAGCAGAGAAATAACAAGGTCCACACAGACTTACTGGTTTGAAGCGAGGTTTGCTTTATGGTGCCATAAGCAAAACCCAGTCAGGCATGGGACCCCAGAATGACTGAGTTAAAATCCTTCTACATACAGACCATTTTATTCACACAGAAAACAAGCAGGCAGGCACATAAGCTTATCTGATTCAACATTCCTCACCCCCTTAAAACTCCTTCTAGTACTTTTCCATTCCTCCTGTCTCCTTCCTTTATCAGCTCCTTTATCAGCTCCAATAAGCTTCTCAATGAGGCCCCTTTGCCTTATCCTAATACACATCTGTGAACATACACCACTGAAGGCTGTCTGTGTTTCTAACAAACACTGCATCAGACACCCTCGTTTTGAAAGCAGAAGCATGCTTTCATTCATTATTATAGGGGTATTCATTAATTATTCAGGGGCTCTCCTTCATAGGCCCTGTATGAAGAACCTTGTAAGCTCTTGGAGGATTGGCTACCTCAGGGGTGTGTGGCCTAATATGCAAAGGAGTTCCTGCTACAAAAAAAGCCCTGCTCAGGGTCACTAGAAAGCAAGGGGGGGGAGAGGGAAATGTCTGCTGGGCTTTATACTCTATGCAGACTGATTCCCATAGGGTATAATGGGGAATTGATCCATGGGTATCTGGGGCTTGGGTGGGGCTGTTTTTTGAGGCAGATCTTCAGCATAGTATCTGGTGCCTCTCCTCAAAACACCCACCAAGTTTAAAAATGATTGGACTAGGTGGTCCAATTCTATGAGCCCCCAAAGAAGGTGCCCCTACCATCCATTATTTCCAATGAAGGGAAGGCATTTAAAAGGAGTGCAGTCTATTTAAATGTGTTGGCCAGAACTCCCTTCAGAGTTCAATCATGCTTGTCACAACCTTGCTTCTGGCTTCACTCCCAAAGTCCCCAGATATTTTTTGAGTTGGAAATGGCAACCCTAGATTGCAACCACAAAATGCCTGCTGCAGGAAATACAGTCAACCACAGCTACAAGCCCAGGTAAGAGAGAGAAGGAAAGAGGACCTATTTAAGATTGCAAGAGCCAAAGAGGCTCACCATCTAACCAATTGGGGGGGAGGGGCAACTGTCAATTGTACCTGAATGAGAGAATTCTCTTAACCCTTTCCCTCCTGGATCCTCTTGCATGCAGAGTTACAATATCCAACACAGTTATGTCTCTGACACTCAGCAGTTGATCACGGTTCACCAACGCAGGATATAACTCCTTGCCAGGACATCCAGATCTCAGATAATATAATCCATGGGACTACACCTCCTTGGGGTCATGGAAGGCATGCTTAGAACACACATGGGAATTTGGGTGGTAGAAAGTCTAGAGAAAATGACACTCTGCACAAGCAACCAAGGCTGATAATAACCATAGGAAGACCATATTGATAACATTTGTTTTCTCAGAATTTTCACCTCAAGACACAAAACCCAACAAGGACCTCTACTCAACTTCTTTAACTAGGAATGCAAGGAAATAGACCTCACACAAGTAAACAAGGAAAGAGTGTTCCATTCTTCAAAATATGAATGCTGCGAACATTTTCTCCCCAACAGAAGCACACTGTAGTCTAGTGCACATGACAGCCCCATGTGTGCACTGACCACGCACGGAGGGAGAGCAGGAGCAAATACATTTGTCCCACACCCCACCTCTGAACAGTTTAACACGGACTCAACACGCTGTGTGAACAGGGCCAATAGGTTTTGATTATTTACATTACACCGTGTTTGTTTGTTTTCTTTTTGATAGCCTTTTCACCATGGTTCCTTGAATTTCCTGGTTTACCTTATTTATTGAGGGCATGATCCAGCTCAAAGGAAGCCTTGGGTGTGTACACCTAATGCCCAAGTTGTTCCTGATTCATTCTCCTCTTAGGAAATGCAAGCTGTGATCCTATGGACACCCTGATGGGGTCTAAGGAGTCAGGCTAAGAAGTGTTTTGTGCTTGGCCAGAATGCAACCCCAGTAATTGGAGGGGAGGAGAAACTTGGTGTGCATTTGATAGCCAGGGACCAGTCACCCCTCCCCAGCCCTGCATCGCCATCTCTTGGCCTCCATCTCCTGACAGGGCTTTTTTGGTATCTTCCATGCAGCTGGGTATGGGTAACAGCCCCAATATGCATTTCTAAGTGGCCTACTCGGGAGGAAGCACTTGGCTGTGGATGAGTTATCCCTACTGCTGCCATTGTTGCTGTGAACGTTCTGATGCCAGCTGGGTTTCCTGATGGGCTCCATGGGGCTTCCTTCCAAAGGAGTCGGGGCCAGGAAATGTTTTGTCTTTGGCTGGATTGCAACCCCAAGAACTGGAAGAGAGGGGAAACTCGGTATGTGTTTGGCAGCCAGGGACCAGTTGCTCCGTCCCACCTCACCATCTATCCACCTCCATCCCCCCGATGGGGGTTTTCAGTCTCTTCCATGCAGCTGAGCACAGGTAACAGCCCTGATGTGCATTTCTAAGTGGCCTACTCAGGAGGAAGCAGTTGGCTGAGGATGAGCTATCCCCACCGTCACTGCCATCCACGACAGCCTACTGCCAGCCGGGTGTGTTCTTCTTTTCTCCACCCTTTCAGACCAGTGCACATGTGTCAAAAGTGAGTTGTTGTGCACATGCATCAAAAGTGTGTCATTGCCAACCCAGGTTGCCTTTTGTACACGTAGGATAATAAATAGGCTGGCATAAATTATTATATACCCACAGAACAATTTATTACTGCAAGTCTTTGGTTTACAGAGTCACTCGGGGAGTTAACTGTCAAAAACTTCCAATTCCTTTCTGATCGCAGCATGCCTCGATATCAGTTTGCTGCAGACCTTTTCACTGTAATTAATTACAGTGAGCACAATCTGGATCCTGGTTCTTAAAAGAGTTAAATATTACAGATCCATCAAGTAAGGGCCTCAGTAATTACTGTGTCAAGCAGAGTTCTGGCAGAATAAAAACTGTAGGCCAATACTGCAGGTGAGCTGGGGAGGCTGTATATGGACAGAAGCAGGAATTAAAGTGACAAGATTTTCCAGAAGTCAACACCACGCTGAGCTGCCTGCACTTATTCTGATTCAGTTACAGATATGCTTGTGTTTATCAGGAACAGGAGCCAAGGAAAGCGATCTCCAAAGGAGATACCAAAGAAACACAGAATGGAGGGCAACTTCTGTAACAGGAAGAAAGTGAACTATCAGTCTTGAAGTCCAATCCTAAACAGTGCAAAAGTGAAGTTCCAAGCAGAGTTACATCCTTCTAAATCCATTTAGGAGAGCCAGTTTGGTGTAGTGGTTAAGTGTGCGGACTCTTATCTGGGAGAACCAGGTTTGATTCCCCACTCCTCCACATGCACCTGCTGGCATGGCCTTGGGTCAGCCATAGCTCTGGCAGAGGTTGTCCTTGAAAGGGCAGCTGCTGGGAGAGCCCTCTCCAGCCCCACCCACCTCACAGGGTGTCTGTTGTGGGGGAGGAAGGTAAAGGAGATTGTGAGCCGCTCTCTCTTCGGAGTGGAGGGCGGGATATAAATCCAATATCTTCATCTACCTCACAGGGTGTCTGTTGTGGGGGAGGAAGGGAAAGGAGATTGTGAGCCGCTCTGAGACTCTTCGGAGTGGAGGGCGGGATATAAATCCAATATCATTATCATCATCATTTACTTAAATTTGACTTACAGTGCTGTAAATCTGTTTAGGATTATGCTGTAAATGTTCACGTGAGGGACCCTGCCCCCATCAGTGCACCCTCTGTCAACAATGCTTTCTCTGCTGGGAAAAAAAACCTACCTATAATCTTTTTTTTTTTTTAAGTCTATATTTGACCTAAGTACCATTTCTGGGATTACATTTTCCATGACCTAGGAAGGAAAAGGATTGGATCATTTCAAACATTTGTTTGGCAAATGTCACTGCCTCCTTTTAAAAATGACCCGATCATGAGTTATGATGGGATAATTTCTCACATAGCACCCCCCCACACACACACACGTTTTGCTTTATTATATAAAGCCCCCATACCCACATCTCCCTACCAGACTCTCATCATTGGAACAACCAGTGAGCTTGGGCTATACTATTTGAAAAGACAGTCTTTTGCCCCATGATTCTTTAGGGAAGGTGGAAGCTGGGTTGGTATTTTTCCTTGCTCACCCTGTTGCTGGAAGTAGATTAGTGCTTACCAAGCCCCTCTGCCTCTCATTCATCTACAGATGGTGCAGATTTGACCATCACAGCTGTCTATGCTTTACAGATGCCTGCTTTAGGGTATTAAAGAGAAGGGGAGGAGGGGAAGCAGGCTAGAAAAAAATAGCAGAGGGCATAAAGGGAATAAATCCGTGAGATTAGAGTAAGCATAAGAGATGTGGCCCAAAGGGTATTAAACCCCAAATGAAACTGATTATCAACTAATTGAGATGCAAATGCTAGATATGAAGCCCACCCAAATACTCAGCCTCATTAATTCCTTACAACTAGGACAGGTAGTATTACTTATTGGCAGGCCTCAGATTCAGCAGTAGCTCAAAGGAGTGTAGCTCCTGAACCTTTGTGAGGGTTCCCCCTTTTACTCCTCACCTGCCTTGTCCATCGAATAGTAGGTGCAGCTGCATAACAATCCCTGGATTAGGAGAGTGGGCAGCCAGCCAACCACCAGGGGCTTTGCCATGCCCCCAGCAGCCCTCATTAACTCTTAGAGAAGCCCTATGCCACCCTTTCTCCACTTCTTATGTGATTTTGGGCAGTGGGTGGCTTGCTGGCCTTTTGACAGAGGTGGACAAGAAGAAAGAGGCCTGTTTGGGCTGGCTCGATGTCTAGCCAGCCCAAGTAGGCCTCACTTGCCTGAGGCTCTCCTTTCTTGCATCAGGTTGCTTTTGGCTGGGGGGGGGGGCAGCATATACTAATGAGTTATGCTAATGAGCTTTGCCATCTATTTTTCTACAAAATGACCCCTGCTTATTGGGGTTCTAAACTGTAAGAAGGCCATGTTGCCAAATGGTGAAACAGTCATCTGTCATAATGACATAGTAGAAGGAATGCAGGTCTCACCTCCTAATACAACTTGTGAGATACAGACAAGCAAATACACATATTTCCATTTGTACAGATTACAGTTTTATAGATGTAAGTAAAAATGTTTTGTATGACTCTGAAAAAGAAATGTAATGTGTAGGGATGCCAAGTCCAATTCAAGAAATATCTGGGGACTTTGGGGGTGGAGCCATACACAAAGTTGTGACAAGCACAACTGAACTCCAAAGGGAGTTCTGGCCATCACATTTAAAGGACCCGCACACCTTTTAAATGCCTTCCCTACATTAGAAATAAGGATAAGGACACCCTCTTTTGGGGCTCATAGAATTGGACCCCCTGGTCCAATCTATTTGAAACCTGGAGCACATTTTGAGGAGAGTCATTAGATGCTATGCTGAAACTTTGGTACCTCTACTTCAAAAAACAACCCCTCCAGAGCCCCAGATACCCCCAGATCAATTCTCCATTATTCCCTATGGGAATCGATCTCCATAGGGAATAATGAAGTGCTCAGCAGACATTTCCCTCCCCGCCCCCCCATGCCCGTTTCTGAGGACTCTGAAGCGGAGGAGGGCCTGCTTCCACCTGGGGATTGGCATCTCTACTCACGAGTTGCTGAACTTTCAACTTCTTCAAGATAACACAGAGCAACCCACCTCTGAAAAGATTATGCGACCACTGAAGGGTCTGGGCTGCAAACGACCTCTGCAAAGGTTGTGCAACCCACGAAGGGTCTGGGTTGCTTTCACAGCCATGTTATTCTGCCTGCTCCCCCATCCCCCTTCAGCCTTAAAGACGCAGACACACCATCCCAACTCCATTTTCCAGTGGAGTCTGAAGCCTCCGGAGGTGGAAAGGTACATGGGGGCTGTGGGGGTTTCCCCCCGCCCCGCCGGCCAGCTGACTGGGAGTGGGAAGGAGCCTGGGAAAGCGGGAGAACCCCGCTGGGACCTGGGGATTGGCAAGCCTAGTAATGTGGGACTCAGCCCTGAGGTTCCATGAGGTCTAAGGAGGCATACTAGAAGCTGTTTCTGCTTTCTCTTATAGGTAGCTCTAGATTATTTATGAATCAATTCAAAATTAATTAAAATCCCATTCCTGTAGATAGCCATTTTTGTATGACAAAGACATGTGAGATTAAGTATGTAGTAGTGAGTGACCTAGCCTCAGATCGCAAAGCATGGAGGCACACCATCCACCAGGCTGTCTCTTCCTTTGAGAACGCACGCATAGCTGGTCTTGAGGACAAAAGGAGATTGAGGAAGAATCGCACTGCTACAGCACCAACCCCAAATCAGACTTTTCCCTGCAGCCACTGTGGCCGGATCTGCCTGTCCCGCATTGGTCTTGTCAGCCACCAGCGAGCCTGCAGCAGACGTGGACTACTGCACCCTTCTTAAATCTTCGTTCGCGAAGTCAAGCCGAGAGAGTGAGTGGGCTAGTGCAGGCAAAATGGCACTTTGGAATAGAGATATTACAGTCTCCTCCACATTCATTCTTAGGGGAAAACACGTTAACATCTCAAGGTCATTCATTTTAAAGGAACAAAAAGATTTATTTTCAATGTCTCTGCATGTGGAATATGAAGATGGGGTCCTTCCCCCTTCAACAGGCTTTCTATGGTAGCGATTCTTACTTCTGCCAAAAAAAATGCAGTTTCAGATCATGACAACCCAGTGCCCTTTCCAAAGGTGCTTCCAGTGATACTTAAAAATCCCAAGGGGACAGAAAATTGAGCTGTAAGGATACACTCTGGGACATGCATCCCACTGGAGCCCCAAAGATCTTTTGGGCTACAAACGTGAGCTCAGCCCTCCTTTGTCCAATAAAGGAGTGCAAAAGGGGGGTGGATTTCCCATTAATTTTCATTGTTCATCACTTGTTGCTGAGATACATTTAGCCTCTGATCAATTGTCTTATCAGTGGAAGTCACAGCCCCACTGGAATGGCATGCTACAGAAGAAGAAGAGTTGGTTTTATACCCCACTCTTCACTACCTGAAGGAATCTCTGAGCGGCTTAAAATCGCCTTTCCTTCCTCTTCCCACAACAGATGCCCTGTGAGGTGGGTGGGGCTGAGAAAGTTCTGAGAGAACTGCAGCTCATCCAAGGTCACCCAGCTGGCATCACGTGGAGGAGTGGGGAATCAAACCTTGTTCTTCAGATCAGAGTCTGCCGCTTAAACACTACACCAAGCTGTATTAACGTAATGTTTTTTTATTGTTGCTTTATTACGAATTGTTTTATTACAAATTGTGAGCCACCCTGTGCCTACCTTGGTGGAGAGGGCAGGGTATAAACTGAGAGTGTTTTCGCACTTACCTTACGCCGGAGCGACGTCCCTCTTCACCGCGCAGTGTCTGCGCGGATTTCACACTAATTGCTCCGCAGAACCCGTAAGAGCCGCAAAGTCCCGCGGCTTTTGCGTCGCAAATGTAAACTGGTTTTTGGCGGTTTACATTTGCGACGCAAAAGCCGCGGGACTTTGCAGCTCTTCCGGGTTCTGCCGAGCAATTAGTGCGAAATCCGCGCAGATGCTGCGCGGTGAAGAGGGACATCGCTCCGGCGTAAGGTAAGTGCGAAAACGCCCTGAATAAACCTAACCTAATCTAACCTGTCTGTCTCGTTACTGGAGATGCGTAAGGCACCTTCTCCAACTAGGTCCTGGGAACGATTAGGACATTTTATCCCAACTCAGGGTCAGAACTACTGGTATAACAGCTTTGACAACAATGTGCACGTATAAGTTTGATTCTCTTTTGTTGGACTAACATTTTAATGGATGCTCTTTAATGCTCTCTGGTCAAACTAAATGTCACCTGACAGTGCCCTTGTGGTCGCCATGAGATCGACATGGCCATTTTAAGGTTGTCTCCATGCTTGAGAGGAGACGGCTGGAGTGTGATGGCAGGGTCTCCATTAATTACTCTCAGTGTACCACAATTAAGGATACATCTGCCCATCAATCTCCGATTTTGACAAATTTATATACTTCACTATGGTTTTTTTTACCAGAATTAAACCCAAACAAATGGTAACCATATAACTCTCTCTGAACGGGATAATACTCTCCCCTCTCCAAGCCTCAAAGCTGATTAAACTGCTTTTAAATGGATGAAACCATTTAGAATTCTTGCTTGGCCATGTGTGATATCCACTTCCTCCAAAGTAAATGTGGCTGCTTACTGTCACCATTTACTATCACTCGGACACCATCCATTGGAACCAATAAGACTGTCCTCAGCACTTTTTTAAATAGAAAAAGCTCAGCAGGAACTCATTTGCATATTAGGCCACACCGCCTGACATCACCATGGTTTCAGGCAAAAAAGCCCAGCAGGAACTCATTCGCATATTAGGCCACATCCCCTGGCGCCAAGCCAGCAGGAACTGCATTCCTGTGCGTTCCTGCTCAAAAAAAGCCCTGACTATCCTAACGGTCTTTGCTTTCTGTAAGACTGAAGCTGGCACTGCTGTTTTGCATGGAAAGGAGAATTTTTAAAGGGCAAACCACAACCCAATATTTGGAATTTTTTGTTCCCCTTCTTTAATTTTCTTTTTCTTTGCCCTGACTCCCTGTCAGTTCATCTCCCAAGTCAGGATTTTGTGAACTTGTGTGCAAGAGCCAGATTCCTTTCTGCTTCCATCCCACATGCCTGTTATTATAGAAATAATCTACAGATGCATACAGTAAGGAGGATCCAAGATCAGGGCGCTAGTTTTCACAGATAACATGGCTGGGATTTTGTGCCATTGATACACAAGTTTGCAGCATTTTCTTTTGGTGCGATGTTTAAGACAAGCCCAATTCATCATCCCTGCCTAAGGCCCACTAGGGAACCTTTGCACCAAAGTTCAGGCATCTGTGAAAGAGTTGCAAAGTCTATCACACTGACAGAAAGACAGAGTGACTTGGGGATCTTTTTTTTTTTTAAATTGTGACTTATTTTTTTTTAATGGAGCTAAACAGTAATAAGGGCTTTATGAAACTCACAAGCTTACGCCTTCTCCCCAACAGATGCTGAGTTAATCTTGTTGAGAAGAAAATGCTTTTAGCAGTCCAAACAGTGGAACACCAATAGCCTTTGCACATTCTACCCATTGAACCTTCCATGCTCTCTGATTTCCTACTTCACAGCAATAGTGTTATGTATGTCACCCCACACAAACAAAAGGAGGAAGCTGTGGCCAGCCTCGAAACACCTAAAGTGTTTAGCATGTATCTGGCAAAAAAAGTATTTTGAAGCAGCCTTAAAGAATACATAGAGGTTTAAAAGAGAGGCAATTGTCTATGCAATAGATATCAGACACAGTCCATATCCATAGGGAACTTTAGCTTATCCTGGTCCTCACTTTCTACACTGCAGATTTATTTATTTATTTATTTTATTTTATAATTTCTATCCCGCCCTTCCCAACAAGTGGCTCAGGGCGGCTCACAGCACAAGTACCACATAAATACAATTTAAGCATAAAAAAGTTAAAATAATTAATACATTTAAAATTTTAAAACATTTAAACCATTTAAACCATTTAAATATTTAAGACATTAGAGACAGTAACCTCTATTATAACTACACCTGATTTCTTGTTTCTTGTTTCTTGTACCAGCTAGTCATAGGCCAGCCGGAAGAGGGTTGTCTTACAGGCCCTGCGGAACTGGGCAAGGTCCCGCAGGGCCCTCACCTCTTCCGGCAGCTGGTTCCACCAGGAGGGGGCCATGACAGAAAAGGCCCGGTCCCTGGTGGATTTTAAGCGGGCTTCTTTTGGCCCGGGGATAACTAGGAGATTTCGAGTTCCCGATCTCAGTACTCTCTGGGGAACATGTGGGGAGAGACGGTCCTTCAGGTAAGCAGGTCCTAGGCCATATAGGGCTTTAAAGGTAATAACCAGCACCTTGTACCGGACTCGGTAAGCTATTGGCAGCCAGTGCAGATCCCGGAGCCCTGGCCGGATATGCTCCCGTCTTGGGAGTCCTAACAGCAGCCGGGCCGCGGCATTCTGCACTAGCTGTAGCTTTCGGGTTCGGCACAAAGGCAGCCCCATGTAGAGAGCATTGCAGAGACGGAAGACTAGCACAAGCCATGATTTGGTCTGTGTTACCAGGTTTTCCAGTGTCAAACTAATGGAATAAAAGGTAATTTCCATCTCCACCCCCCAGCATGTACTTTCATTCTAATGCTATAGCATTTTAACAAAGAATGCAAGTTGTTTCCATGCCCTAACAAATTGCTGAGCTAATGCCTCTCTCTCTGGCATCCATAAACCCACCCACCAGGAACAAGCTGGTCTTCTGCTTTGGGTTCTATTCAGAATGACACAAGAAATAGCTACTTAAGTAGCTACTTAAAGGAATTTTATTTATCCATCTTCTCTTTGCAATTTCAATTACTGGGATCCATGCATATGCCAGGGGCACTTTTTGTGGGCAGGGTTTACTTTAGAAACATGACAGGGAATGCTTACCCCCTAGAGGCCAGTTCAAAAATGCTTGACTAGCTCAGTTTCATGTTTCTTCTATGTGATCTTCTGGCTCAGGTGAGAAACAGGCATATTTAAAAGGCTCAAATGCTTGTAACCAACTATTTGGAAATAATCTATGAGCCACAGGCATATTCCTGAATAGAAATTATCCCGTGAATAAATTCATACAGAACTGAGAAAGCTTGTGGATAATTTGTGAGCAGAGAAAGAGGTGATATTTGTCAAGTTAATAAATCAGACAGATAAATTATTCTTTATGAATTATTCACTCCTGTCAACAGTTGAGAGAGAGAGAGAGAGAGAGAGAAGCAGTGAAGCACACTGAGGAGATTTACATGGGCCTGGATGGCAGAAGGAGGCTCAAAAAAAATCAATTGAGCATTTGATTCAGTCAGTTCCAGGAGGAATGCCACTCATCAATGTAATTAAGGGTTTGGTCAGCTTTAATAAAGAAGACAAAGTGACTGACGTAGCGAAGACTGCTGGAGACATAAGTCAGTACAGCTATCTCAGGGGGAACTATATGCAGCATGTCTTCAAACACAGGTAATTGTCAGTATCTGTAAAACATGGCGGATGGGAGTTACTATAAGTGGTAAAACAAAGAAGAAGAAGAAGAAGAAGAAGAAGAAGAAGAAGAAGAAGAAGAAGAAGAAGAAGAAGAAGAAGAAGAAGAAGAAGAAGAAGAAGAAGAAGAAGAAGAAGAAGAAGAAGAAGAAGAAGAAGAAGAAGAAGAAGAAGAAGAAGAAGAAGAAGAAGAAGAAGAAGAAGAAGAAGAAGAAGAAGAAGAAGAAGAAGAAGAAGAAGAAGAAGAAGAAGAAGAAGAAGAAGAAGAAGATACTGGATTTATATCCCGCCCTCCACTCCGAAGAGTCTCAGAGCAGCTCACAATCTCCTTTACCTTCCTCCCCCACAACAGACACCCTGTGAGGTGGGTGGGGCTGGAGAGGGCTCTCCCAGCAGCTGCCCTTTCAAGGACAACCTCTGCCAGAGCTATGGCTGACCCAAGGCCATGCTAGCAGGTGCAAGTGGAGGAGTGGGGAATCAAACCCGGTTCTCCCAGATAAGAGTCCGCACACTTAACCACTACACCAGACTGGCTCTCCAGAAAATGGTCAGAAAATGATCACTAATTCCTTCTTCACAGCTATCCACTCCCCCCCACCCCCACATTCACTTTTCTCCCAGTCAGAAACCAAGGCAAGATATGAGACTGGCTTAGAGGGAGTTTGACCTTTGGGTCAAGAAATGGAACCCGTAAACATTAGCCTACCCCCATTTTATGATTGCTTTACATCCACTACCGTTGTCACATGTATTCCCATATCTGGCACCTCTTTTGTTTTAAGTTATTTTATAGTCCACCTTTCTCACTGAGTCTCAAGGCAGATTACACAGTATATGTCAATACATTCAACAGGAGCATCCAATAAATCATGTAATAGGATTATAGTTGTGAAAATATGAAACCAAACACAAATCTAAGAGACAGCTGACACAAAGCATAAGTATTAACATGATATGTTAAACAAAGAAGAAATTACACAGTAGGATAATAGACACGGCACAGATAATACCTACTATAAACCGTAGTTGTACTGATTAGCAGGCTCTGGGTATCAGGTTACACTGTCTTGTTCGGCTTCCCAAGATAAAGCCAAAGGACACTTCTGAAGTCCAGTGTTGTGCAGTTCCAGGCCAGAGTTTCAGCATTCAATCTTAGCAGTGTCCTTCAGTGCAAGGTCAGGGGTTACAGGAATCAATCAGGCAGTGTCCTCTGGTCCAAGGTCAGAATTTCAGGAGTCAATCAGGCAGTGTCCTTGGGTCCAAAGTACCTTTTGAGTCCACACCCAAAAACCCTCAGGAGGCTTTATAGCCAAATGCTCAAGCATCATGCCTCCAGCCAGCTGCTCAGGAATAGTCCTGAAAAGAATTATCTTCATAATCATCAGGCAGCTAGTGGCAAGCCAGGAGGTGTGCACTTTGTCATCTGACTTGTAGCTCAGTTTTCAGCCTTCATGTGCAATGTTCCAAAAGTGCAGATGATCCCAAAGGACTGGGCATGACCAACTGACTTTCACCTGCTGAATTGGGGCTGAAAGGTGGAGGTGGTTTTGGATCAGCTGTTGGCTGTATGTCTTGCCCTGCCAGCTCAGAGCCAGTTTGATATAGTGGTTAAGTGCATGGATTCTAATCTGGGAGAACCAGGTTTGATTCCCCACTGTTCCACATGCAGCTGCTGGGTGACCTTGGGTTAGCCACTGTTCTTGCAGAGCAGTTATTTCAAGAGCTCTCTCAGCCCCACCTATCTCACAGGATGTCTGTTGTGGGAAGAGGAAGGGAAGGGGATTGTAAGCCACTCTGAGACTCTGAGTGAAGGGTGGGATATAAATCCAGTCTCCTCCTCCTCTTCCTGTTGGTTGACTTCTGTCAACTCCAGGCTGGCTACACAGGGCTCTTCTTCCTCTGAGGAGACTTCACTTTCACTGAGCCCTGGCTGGCCCATGACAGTGGTGTAGTCCACAGTCTCATTCCCTTTATTAAAGCATCTTCCTGAAGCATCCTGTTTTGCTATAACTCTATTACCTTGGCGTTAATGTCTTCATAATCATTAAGTTTTGCATAGTTTGTGGAATGCCAGGGCAGTGGAAGCCTTTCTGACCTCATCAGGCAGGCTATTTCATAAGGTGGGGGTCACAACAGAGAATGTTACATATGAGGACAGTTGCTGATGTTGTCCATTTGCAAGGTAGCACCTGCAGAAGGCCCTGATCAGATTAATGAAGTTGCGGTGGCAGAGCATAGGAAGAGAGGTAGTCCAGATATGAAGGTTCGAGGCCATGAAGGGCTTTTTATGTGATAATCAATACCTTCAGTTGCACCTGGTATCTGATAGGCAACAAACAGACTATTTGCAGAATGAGAGCTATACATGCTCTGTCTAGCTACTAATAATAACCGAGCTGTGGCATACTGTGCCAACAAGAGTCTCTGAGTTGACTTCAAGGGGAAACCTATGTAGAGTGCATTACAGTAGGCTAGTCTTATTGCTACCATGGCATGGGGCTAGGCTACAGGCAGAGGTCCCTCTTCCAGGCTAAACCAAGTTGAGAGAGTGCTTTTTGCAGCTGCATTAACTTGTTTTTCCAGCAGTAATGATAGCAAGTATAACTCTAAGCCCTTAATGGAGTCGGCAAGCATTAATGCCATCGAAAGTGGAAAATGCAATGTCCTTCAAGATCTTTACCTTCCTAATCACCATTACCTATTTTATCCAAAACAGCAATATTGATTCTAAAAGAGTTAGCATCTCTTTTATGCTTAGTTATTTCTCCTCCATAGTTGTTGTTGGTTTCTTTTAAAAAGTGGTTAATTGCATATACCCATGTAAATCTGTAACGTACTGATAGCATAGCAAAATCAGAAAAGCCCTGCTGGAGCAGACAACATCTAATCCAGCTTCCTGTCTCTGACACTGGCAAGCTAGATATTTTTAGGAAGCTCACAAGCAAGTTATGAATCTAACAGCTTTTCATGCCCCAGCACAGGAAGAACTGGTGTGTCTGCCCAGCCTGCAGAAAGAGCTTAATATCTTTCTCTGTTTCCTTGGTGTCCTCTTTGGGAATGGAGTAACAGAACTACTGAAAGGATATAATTTAGACTGAAGCATCTCTACTTCCCAGGAATGAAGGAAGCAAGGAAGCCATACTTAGGGTTGCCAAGTCCAATTCAACAAATATCTGGGGGCTTTGGGGATGGAGCCAGGAGACTTTGGGGGTGGAGCCAGGAGCAAGGGTGTGACAAGCATAATTGAACTCCAAAGGGAGTTCTGGCCCTCACATTTAAAGGGACAGCACATCTTTTCAATTCCTTCCTTCCATAGGAAACCATGAAGGATAGGGGCACCTTCTTTTGGGGCTCATAGAATTGGACCTCCTGGTCCAATATTTTTGAAACTTGGGGGGTATTTTGGGGAGAGGCACTAGATGCTATACAGAAAATTTGGTGCCTCTACCCCCAGAAAACAGCCCCCCCCCCAGAGCCCCAGATACCCACAGATCAATTCTCCATGATTTTCTATGGGAATAAATCTCCATAGGGAATAACAGAGTTCCCAGTAGACATTTCCCTCCCCTCCCCCCGCTTTCTGACGACCCTGAAGTGGGGGGAGGGCCTCCAAACCGGGGGATCCCCTGCCCCCACCTGGGGATTGGCAACCCTAGCCATACTGCTTTCTACTTATTCTGTCTACTTTGCAGAAGAGTTCAGAATTAGCCAGAACAGAGATTTCCAACCTGTATTCTTGATACACTAGTAAGCTGCTCCAAACTAGAATTTTGCAAATTTACCTAAAGACAGGCCACTGTTCTGTCCTAATCTTTGTACCCAGTTCTTCTTCCTCCTGTGCAGATGTTTATCCTCTCCTATTGCCTTCGAACCGGATATACATATCAGCCTCCTCACCACTGCAGAGCTTGAAGGGGGGGAAATGAGGCTTAAGTTAGGTGAAATGAGCAAAGCCTCAAAAGGAATCAGTGTCAGAAACGAAAAACCATGGTTACTGATCACCCACCCAACCAGCGCCAGTGCTACCACCGGGAGAACTAGGCAACTGCCTAGAGTGCAGACCTCAGAGGGGTAAAGAACTGATGGTCATCATTAGGATATGAAATCAATCACATGTCTATCAAATGTAAATGTTCTAGTAAAAAAGGAGGAAGTTAAGATAAACTCTGTGAATCCTGTCATGAATCTTCCAAGGGTGAATCCTCTATTGTAGTGGTGTTCTGTTATTGTCTCTTTTGGGCCTGTCCTGGAAGAAAGCTCTCAGAGGGCATTTTTATAAAGCTTATAAAGAACAGGACTGTAGTCTGTGCCACGGTGCCACACTATATATCATTGATATAGGGTTGCCAAGTCCAATTTAAGAAATATCTGGGGGCTTTGGGGGTGGAGCCAGGAGACTTTGGGGGTGGAGCCAAGATCAAGGCTGTGACAAGCATCATTGAAGTCCAAAGGGAGTTCTGGCCCTCACATTGAAAGGGCCATCACCTTTTCAATGCCTTCCTTCCATAGGAAATAATGAGGGATAGGGGCACCTTCTTTTGGGGCTCATAGAATTGGACCCCCTGGTCCAATCTTTTTGAAACTTGGGAGGTATTTTGGGGAGAGGCACTAGCTGTTATACTGAAAATTTGGTGCCTCTGCCCCCCAAAACAGCCCCAGATCAATTCTCCGTGATTTTCTATGGGAATAAATCTCCATAGGGAATAATAAAGTTCCCAGCATATATTTCTCTCCCCCCCCCCCCCCCCGCTTTCTGACGACCCTGAAACGGAGGGAGGGCCTCCAAACCGGGGGATCCCCTGCCCCCACCTGGGGATTGGCAACCCTACGTTGATTTGTTGTATGTTCTATCATGCTCTTACAGCATTGTTTTCATTTTTTGTAATCCCATTTTTTGCATTGCTTGACATAGCATGTTTGATATTCTGTTTGCTTTTTTGTAACATTTGTAAGCCAAGTACTATTATATTGTTTATTAGATCTCCTATGTTAATTGATTACGGTATTCTACATCATGTAAACCTCTTGAGTCTCAAGTGGAAAACTGGTAAATAACAAATAAAGTATAAATAAACAAAGTGAATAAATAATGAAGGGAAGGGCTGACCATCACTGAACTCATTTGCCCCTCCTATATATATATGTATAGGCTACGGGCTGTGTCTGGAAGGAAATGCACAGAAAGACATCTCTATGGCCGCAAGAAAGGAGAGGAAAGTAGGGAAATTCTGCCATAGCAATGTGCAGAGCATAATTGCTGCAGAGGAGCAAGTGTGTGTGTGTGTGGGGGGGATACTTCTGCACTAAGAACTTTGCAACTTTTCCCATGCCTTTACCTAAAGCTATATGAATGCCTTACTTACAAGTCAGCAATAACAGCCCCTGGCTGTAGGTGGCTGAGAGATGGAAAGCTAAATTAATAAACAGGGGAGGGGCAGTGGAAGGAAAACTAATAGGATACGTGGTAACATTCTGAAGGATAATCCAGCAGTCCCCAACCCTTTCAGCACCAGGGACCGGTTTTGTGGAAGACAATTTTTCCATGGGGGGTGGGGGGCAATGGTTTTGGGATGATACAATTGTGCACTTTATTTCTACTAGTTTGGTGTAATGGTTAAGTGCGCAGACTCCTATCTGGGAGAACCAGGTTTGATTCCCCACTCCTCCACTTGCAGCTGCTGGAATGGCCTTGAGTCAGCTATAGCTCTCACAAAGTTGTCCTTGAAAGGGCAGCTTCTGTCAGAGCTCTCTCAGCCCCACCTACCTTACATGGTGTCTGTTGTAGGGGTGGAAGATAAAGGAGATTGTAAGCCACTCTGAGATTCAGAGTGGAGGGTGGGATATAGATCCAATGTCATCGTTATCTTCTTCTTTTTCTTACATTGTAATATATAATAAAATAATTATATAACTCACGGCCCAGTTGCTAACAGGCCACAGACCAGTCCTGGTCCACAGACCAGGGGTTGGGGACCCCTGCTCTAATCCACTAGTTGATCTGATCGCCACCAGCAATAACACCTGGAGTGAAGGGTCACATGACATGGGTTGACATACTATAACCTCACTGTTGCTCACCCCATGATGTTCCACCCTAAACCCAACTGTCTCCTGGTCTTGCTTGGCTTGGACGAAGAGAGTTTGTGCTAACTATAGTCCTGGCTTATCATAAGAACATAAGAGAAGCCATGTTGGATCAGGCCAACGGCCCATCCAGTCCAACACTCTGTGTCACACAGTGGCAAAAAATTTTATATATACACACACACTGTGGCTAATAGCCACTGATGGACCTGTGTTCCATATTTTTATCTAAACCCCTCTTGAAGGTGGCTATACTTGTGGCCGCCACCACCTCCTGTGGCAGTGAATTCCACATGTTAATCATCCCTGGACTGATTTTAAACATATTTGGAAAACATGGTCATTTTTCTAGGGAGCTATGGCTGATAAAAAAAAAAAATGGCCATCTGGAGCTCAGTTCTGCAAACGAACGGCAGAAAGAGCTAAGGAGCAAGCAAAGCAAGAGGGCTTCTTCTGGAATTTTTTTTTAATGGATTATCAGTGGGGTGAGCAAGTAGTTAGCCTTGCCTAGGGTGCAAAAAAGCCTGGCACCGCCCTGCACCCAACCTATGCCCAGTCCAGTTAAATAAGGGGACAACAATGGGATTACTGATTGAAAATAAAAGAGCGGCAGCTGTGCACATCAAGCACTACACACAACTATCTTTCTCTGGTAATAAAGAAGGGCGGTAGCTTTCATCTCTTGTGCTGAAGGATCTGGACACTTATTATCCCTTTGTCTTCCTACTGCCCTCAGGCAATCTGCTTTCTCGATTTCATTTGTTTTTTTTTTCCCCATCTGCATTTCACAGGGTTGTGTTTTGTGATCTGAGTGAAAGGCATCGTTATCAGTGCAGCCACTTGATTTCACAATTGGAATAGCAACGGCTTCGAGGCGTCCAACTCCAGATGTGATGCTAGCAAGAGGAGGGGGAGGGCACAACCCAGTTTGTTAAGCCTGGAGAAAGCAACAGAGAAGTTGCAAATTAGTTGTGATGGGCTCCATGGTTCCGGATGGCAAGAAAACATATCTTGCCTTTGCCCATGATTTAACAGTAGATGGTGAGAAGCTCCACAATCAATATAAGCAACCGCAAAAAAGCTAGCCATGGAGAATGAGCTACCAACATTTTCACCCTGCTTATCGCCAGAAATTTCTGGTTAGAATTCTCACTTCTTTCCAGTGGCATTGGATCCCTTTAAGAGAAACAGATTTGATTATTTCTCATCACAGCCCTAAAGGATACATAGGATGACATTGCTTTGGTCATTGTAATGGGATAGCTGTAATAGCATCCTGTAGCTGAGGAAGGAAAAGGAAGATAGCTAGCCAGTACTTTTGTTCACAATGTAACTGGACACAAAGTATTAAGCACTGCCCAGATGCAACAAAGTACCCTGTTTCATGTGGTGTCGATTTATCAGTTTGTAAATTTGCAAAAATGAATTTATTTCAGCTATGCCCAAAATTTCTAGGGGAAAATAAAAACAGGTTGATTTGGCTGTGCAAAGTTCTTTTCAATATGGAGTGTGTAGTTTACACAGGGAAGCTATTGCCAGCAATGGTTGTCACAGGGATAGGGTGGCACACAGCTGCTTTGCTTAATGCTACTAGAGAACACACATTTGCCTCCTTTAGGGATCACTCCCATTCTGAGTATATCAAATGTGGGTCTCAAAACACAACGAAAGCTAGCTGTCTGGTGTGGCAAAGAAGCATATTCGTTCTTAGCCTTGGCTTTCTTTCCCTCATCCTTGACTTGATGTGATCTCAGCCTGGTATTTTTATTTAAATAGATGCTGATCTTCTGTCAGAGATTTCTTTCCCACTGATATGACCTCTGAGTCCCTGGAGAGAGGCGGATGTCTCAGAGATCCATTCTCAGGGTTATAAAAACCAGCAGCCCATTATAAACAAGCACTTTCCTCTTAACAGGGAAATGTCAGAACAGTAGACACTGAGAATTTGGCTATGGGGAGCAGAGGGCAGGGGATAATAGGAAGAGAAAGATACATCCCACACCAGACCCTTCTTTCCCACATTAACGTAAGCAAGGAAGGGTGATTATGCTAGCAGTCTGTTCCCTCCTTTCACTGAGGGGCAGTTTATAGCTTAGGCAGGCAGAAACACCCTTCTTAGCATATCACTCAAAAATTATAAGTACAGAACACTGTCTGGCCCAACATGGATGCCAGTCAGGAACAAGTCTCGGCAAGTATTTTGGAAGTGTGAGTAAGAGCAGTTGACTATCTACTGTTTTCTCCCCACTCTGGAGAGATGCATAATTAAGGACAATGGATTTCCTCAAAACTTATTGATTCACCCTTGGACTAATCCCATCAAGTCCAACCCTCTACACCCACTTACCCTAATTAAGCTATAGTTAAGCAACACTTCATTCTATTCACCCAAACAATTAGCCCTTCCTGCTGAGTACATGTAGGGTCATCAAATCTCTCACACCTTATTGTCCACCTCAGAAAAGCCCATTAAATAGGGTTGCCAGGTCTAACTCAAGAAATATCTGGGGACACTTTGGGGGTGGAGCCAGGAGCAAGGGTATAACAAGCATGACTGAACTTTTTTTGAATTGGTCAAACAAGAAAATTTGGAGGATATATGGAGGAAATTTAATCCTGAAGTGTGGGACTATACCTTTTTTTCAGCAAGACATAAAACTTTTTCCAGAAGTGACATGTTGTGGGGCACTAAAGACTTAGGCCTTATAACAAAGAAAATAGAGATTTTACCTAAAATTGGGGCTGACCACAACCCAATAATGTGGATTACAAAATTGTCTAAGAAATTGAGAAGATGAAGATTGAATGAGGATTTACTACAGAATAAAGAAATAGTGACATCTCTAGAAAATGAAACTAAAGCTTTCTTCCAAATAAACGATAAAGAGGATATAGAATTTCAGACGGTCTGGGATACTTATAATGCAGTAATGAGAGGAATATTAATTACATTGAATAACAAAGATAAGAGGGCAAAAGAAAAACAGATGTTGGACATTCAAAATGAAATAAAGAAAAAAGAAGGGGAACTGAGAAAAAGGCCAGGGAAAAAGAAAATTATAAGGGAGATTACAATATTACAAACACAAATGAGACATTTGTTAAATAAAGAACTGGAATGGAAATCTTTCGAGGGAGCAAACAAACCCGGAAAATATTTGGCCTGGCAACTGAAGAAAAAGAGAGAAAGTAAAATTATTAATAAAATTGTGGTGGATGGAAGAGAGGTGGTAGATCAAGAAGGAATAAAAAGAGAATTCTTTAAGTATTATGCCAAGTTATTTAAAGGTGTTAAAATAAGGAAAGAAAAGATGGATGAGTACTTACAAAAGATAAAAATAGCACCCTTAGCAGAAAATATGCGGAAAGTTTTGAACGATCCAATTGAAAAAATAGAAATTGAAGCAGTAATTAATGCAATGGAAAATGGAAAAGCACCTGGGCCAGATGGATATACAGCTAAATTTTTTAAAACCCTCAAAGAGGAGTTAATCCCGAAACTTCAAAAATTAATGAATATGATAAGAACAAAAGAGAAAATACCAAATACGTGGAAGGAAGCTGTTATTTCATTGATTCCAAAGGAAGATAGAGATGTTACGAACATAAAAAATTATAGACCAATTTCATTATTAAATAATGACTATAAAATATATACAAGAATCTTGGCAGAACGGTTTAAACAATATTTGATAAATTTTATAAAGGAAGATCAAGCGGGGTTTCTTCCCAAAAGGCAAATAAGAGACAATATCAGAATTGTTGTAAATATTGTAGAATATTATGAAAGACATCCAGAAAAGGAAGTAGCATAATTCTTTGCGGACGCAGACAAAGCATTTGACAATTTAAATTGGGATTTTATGTTTGCAGTAATGGAGAAAATGGAGCTGGGAGAAAGCTTTATAAGAATGATAAAAGCAATATATACTGAACAACATGCAAGGTTATGTATAAATGCTGATCTTACAGAAGACATGATAATTAGTAAAGGTACAAGACAAGGTTGTCCACTTTCTCCACTGTTGTTTATAATGACTTATGAAATATTACTGATGCAAATTCAAGAAGATAAAGAAATAGAAGGATTAAAAGTAAAAGGATTTACTTACAAATACAGAGCATTTGCAGATGATATAATGTTTATAAATGAAAACCCCATACAAGTCACACATTTGTTGTTAGCCAAAATACAAGAATATGGGGAGTTGGCGGGACTTTGCATTAATAAAGAAAAATCAAAACTTCTATGTAAAATGTGCAAATAAATAAGCAACAAGAATTGCAGGGACTAATGAGCTGTGAAGTTACCTCCAAGGTAAAATATTTGGGTGTGGAGATAACAATGAAGAATATTGATTTGTTCAAAAATAATTATGAGAAGCTATGGCATAAAATGGATGAAGATATGTTAAAGTGGAATAAACTTAATTTGTCACTGCTGGGTAGAATAGCCACAATTAAAATGAATATTCTACCAAGAATAATGCATTTGTTTCAAACTATTCTGATTGTGAAAAACAGTAAACAATTTAATAGATGGCAAAGAAAAATTTCAGAGTTTGTGTGGGTGGGGAAGAAACCAAGGATTAAAATGAAAATGTTAACAGATGCGAAAGAGAGAGGCGGATTTCAATTACCAGACTTAAAATTAGATCATGAAGCAGTTTGCTTAGTATGGATAAAAGAATGGATAATGTTGTTTAACAAAAAACTCTTAGCGTTGGAAGGTCATGGAAATAAATTTGGCTGGCACGCTTATATGTATTATGGGAAAGAAAGATAGATGGCTTTTTCTCTCACCATTATATAAGAAACAGCTTGCTAAATACATGGATGAAATATAAGAAATATGGAGATGAGAGAAAACCGTTATGGATAGTGCCAGCCGAAGTGATAAAAACAACAGCTGAGACAGGTGAAGAAAAGTGGTTGTCACATAATCAACTATTAAAAATACAAAGTGGCAAAATAGAATTGAAAACTGCTGAAGAGCTGAATAATAAATATGATTGGTTTCAAATGCAACAAATAAAGAGCTTGGTGGAGAATGACATTAAAACTGAAGGAATAAGAAAAGAGCAAACAGAAATGGAAAAAGTTCTGCTTGGAGACAATGAAAAATTAATTTCAAAATTATATAAATTACTTTTAAAATGGTCTACGGAAAATGAAGTAGTGAAATCTCAAATGATTAAGTGGGCAATTAATGTAAATAAAGAAATACAGATGGAAACTTGGGAATATTTGTGGAAGAACTCTATGAAGCTTTCGACATGTCATAGTATTAAAGAGAACTGTTTTAAAATGATGTATAGATGGTATATGACTCCTAAGAAATTGGCAAAGATGAATAATAAGATGCCAGACAGATGTTGGAAATGTAAAAAACATGAAGGTTCTTTCTACCATATGTGGTGGACTTGTGAAAGAGCAAAAAAAAAAAAATCGCAGATGATTCAACAAGAAATTTCTAGGATCTTGGGATATGAATTTAAGAAAGTTGCAGAGGCTTTTCTGTTGGGTTTACAAATGGAAAAATTTCCAAAAGATAGAACTATAATTTGGTACTTGCTTTCAGCTGCTAGGACATTATATGCGCAGTTGTGGAAGCAAGAAAAAATACCAGAGAAATGGGATTGGACTGTAAAAGTTATGACATGGAGTGAAATGGACAAATTAACAAAAATTTTAAGAGACTATGATTTAGAAGTTTTTAAGATGGAGTGGAGAAAGTTCAGAAGATATGTAGAGAAAGAGTGGAAAATAAAAGGACATTGGACAATTTTTGATAATGATTAAGTCTTAGAAAAAAGAATATTAATTTTTGTTTATATTAGTTAAGGGTACCTTTAAACATTAGTACTTTAAGTAAAAAACACCGGCGGGGGTCAAGAAACGGGGGGAGGGGTGGGTAGAAAGTAATATCTGGGATAGATAAAAGAAGTTATTAATGATGCAAGAAATATGATTTGTTACCATATGTTACCAAATAAAATTGTTTTAACCAGACTAGCACGACTGAACTCCAAAGAGAGTTCTGGCAATCACATTTAAAGGGACCACGTGCTTTTTAAATGCCTTCCCTTCATTTGGAAATAATGAAGGATAGGGGCACCTGTTTTGGGGACACATAGAATTGGACCCCATGGTAAAACTTGGGGGGAGGGGTGTTTTGAGGAGAGGCACCAGATGCTATGCTGAAAATTCAGTGCCACAATAGAGTGCCCAGCAGACATTTCCCTCCCTGCTCTGCTTTCTGATAACCCTGAAGTGGGAGAAGGGCCTCCAAACCAGGGGATCTACAGCCCCCACCTGGGGATTGGCAACCCTACCATTATGGTTTTTCTGGCAAATGCATCATTCCCATTGGGCACATTTTGCCAGATATCAGGAGCAGTCTGCTTCTCAGCAGTGTGTGTGTGTGTGTGCCTTGGATGATCCTCCACTTATACTCCCATTTTGCTGGGCCCTCTTCTCTTCATGAAATACTCATTGTTTTGCTGCTTACACATATCTCTTTCCTTGAGACTGGTAATTACCACCCTTCCCTAAGATCTCTAACCCCACTCCTCAAGCCCATGCCACAAAATATCAGTGGTGGGGCCCTGGGGGAACAGACATCACGGGTGGGATCTGATGTCTAGCTTGGCCACCAGGGCCATCCAAGCCAGCAGGGAGGAACAGGAAGCAGGTAATGGGGCCACAGCAGGAGCGGCACCCCTTGGCCTCTCTCACTTGTTCACTCCCTTCTTGACCTCATCCCTCCCACCCTTCTCACCTTGCGCCATCACCACCGCCTAGCTGATATGTAATGTGTCTGGGCTCCCCGGGGGCCTCACCGTAGTTACATGCCTGCCTCTCCTCTCTGTTTCTCTTAGTTAACTGTTGTACGTGTGTTTATTGTGTGTATTTTGTTTTATTCTTTCTCTTTTTAATAAATACCTTTTTGGTTGAACACCTGTCTGGTTTATTTTGAGAGTCCTCTTAAGGGAAAAATCCTGATATACATAGGTGGTGAATTCAGTAACCACCACCACCACCCTTACTCTTCTTAAAGCTAATTCCCAAACCAAGCAGGAGACCATCTTTTTGGGTAACAACTAGGCTAAGAGAACTTGAAGCTATGGCTGGCTGAGGTCCTGTATTTTAAAGGATATTCTGTGTATCAGAATAGTACCAGTCCAGACTAGCCTTTTAATTGTTCTTTCTTTTCAGTCCAATCATCCTACTGTGAGATAGTATGGGGGAGATAGAGTTACCAGATCCAGGCTGGGGGATTCCTGGAGTCCACCCTCCAAAGCCTCCATTTTCTCCAGGGAAACTGATCCCTGTAGCTTGGAGATGAGCTGTAATTCTGGGGGATCCCCAGGTCCCACCTGGAGACACGGATCCCTAAATGACACAAGTGGATACCTCAAGAAGAGTTGTGAATATGGTCATCCCTACTTTTGGAGCAACAGGTAGACAGGATTATCTTGATTTCCATACAGTTCAGACATTCTACATTTTGCCCTCTAACGATGAAGACCACATAACCACCAGCCGAAAATAAGCTCCCCAAATCATAAATAGCATTAACCGAACAAAGATTTTAAAAAATAACATATGTGGGTTTCTCACTGACTTTAAAAAAAGTCTGAAAATATTTTTAGAAAATGAAAGCCAGATTTCGTTTTTTAAAAAAAACCAAGAAAGGGGCCACATGAAAAGGTTAAGCCTTTGCGCTAACAATTCTATGATTTTGCAACCATGAAGCAGTCTCTTGGCATTTCAGTTGTGCTATAACAGTTTAAAAAAAAAACCCAACTGGTGGTTTGCCTGGTTGTAGCAACTGGAGGGAAGTGGGAATCTCCAAGACCAAATTCTGAGTACAATCCATTGCAAAAGAAAAGTAGTTTACTTAGGAAGGCTTCATAAATTTCCGCACCGAGTATTTTTCTTTACCGAAGTTAGTTTAATGCCTGAAAAATAAAGATCCTGATTTTCTCCTCAGTGGGGATCTAAAGCAACTTACAACATCATTTTACTTTCCTCCACCTCACAACAGCAACCCTGTGAAGTAGGTTAGGCTGAGTGAATGACTGACCCCAGGCATCCAAGGAGTTTTTCTTTATCACTTTCTTGGAATCTGTCGTCAAGGGCTGGTCCAGTAGTCCCCACATCAATCATTCTTTGAACAAATGTTATTGGCAGGCCTCGGATTCAGTGGGAAGTCACAGGAGCACGGCTTCTGAACCTTTCTGAGAGTTCCACCTTCTCCTTCCTGGAGAGCCAGTTTGGTGTAGTGGTTAAGTGTGCGGACTCTTATCTGGGAGAACCGGGTTTGATTCCCCACTCCTCCACTTGCAGCTGCTGGAATGGCCTTGGGTCAGCCATAGCCCTGGCAGAGGTTGTCCTTGAAAGGGCAGCTGCAGTGAGAGCCCTCTCCAGCCCCACCCACCTCAGAGGGTGTCTGTTGTGGGGGAGGAAGGTAAAGGAGATTGTGAGCCGCTCTGAGACTCTTCAGAGTGGAGGGAGGGATATAAATTCAATATCTTCTTCCTCTTCTTCCCACCTTGCCCATTGAACAGTAGGTGAAGCTGCATAACAATCCCTGGATGAACTCCACCACCTATTTTTCTACAAAA
Organism: Heteronotia binoei; assembly: GCF_032191835.1. Classification (NCBI taxonomy): domain Eukaryota; kingdom Metazoa; phylum Chordata; class Lepidosauria; order Squamata; family Gekkonidae; genus Heteronotia; species Heteronotia binoei. The sequence continues at coordinate 64,595,650 of NC_083235.1, forward strand.
TGACCCCTGGTTATTGGTTGGTCCAGCAGGTCCTGCAGATTGTGCTTCTTGCTTGCCTGTGTTCCAAGAGTGGGGATCTGAACTGGGTGTCCCCTTAGCTCAGAAAAAAAAAACAGAGGGCCCATCCACACAACTCACTTACCATGGCATTCAATTATGTTCCAATCTCAGTGTCTCTGCCTCTTACCCTTAGGTCATTGTTGCATCATGTCATCAATTCTGAAACGCAACCTTAAAGAGATACGGTCCCTCCTGGATCATCTCAACTTGTTTGCAAAGTAGTGTCTCTTGTTTGCACCTTTAGGGCACGCTTGGCTTGCTCCACGGTCTGGTGTCCACCCATCATCACATTAGAATCACCCAGGGCATCAGGGAGGACCGATATGTCTGCCTCCAGTTTTTTGGATAAATTTAACAGAGTGGCAGGTTGGCGATAGGCCATGTCGCCAGGGGATTCTCTCCAAGTGCATTCTGATGCAGAGGGCAGCTTTGGTGTCTGGGTTTATTTTCCTCTTCATTAGTTGCCCAGCGATGGCTGTTGCACTGGTCCGGAACTGACATTCTTAAGGACCTCACATTCTCGGAGCTGTTCCCTAGTGTGGAAACTGTTGTCATTTGGGGAAAATATTGTCATAACAAACAAATAACATTTTGGTGTAATAATCAGACTGTAGTGCGTGACATAAACCTTCAGTCTTCTCGCTCTGAGTGGATGTTGTGTCTGGTACTCAACTTTGTTCTTGTTTGTCTCTCGGGAACATTTCCTTCTCAGCAAAATATGTTGCAGGTGTCAATAACAATATTGTGGATGCATCATCTCAGTTCAGGACAAGAGGTTTCAGGACTTGTCCCCCAATGCACCATGGCATCCAGATCAATTCCTGGAGGAAGTCTGAAGCTTGGGAGCACATGATATTGCAGGGAGTATTTCTGCCTATTGCGCCTTTGTTTGCAGGTCCTATTTTCATGCAATCTATGCATTTATGGCCTTCAGAGCAGACTCTGGCTTTGGCTCTCCTTTACAAGTTCTTGAGGTCAATGTCCTACACTATTTGGTGCACTTTAAGGAGCCCAGCCTTTCACCCAGGACTATGGACCTACATTTGGCTGCTGTTTCCTTTTAGAATGCCCTCATTGCCCGGTGGGCCGTTGAGGGTTGGAAACAGGCATCGCCTTCTGCTCCAGAACCGCAAAGACTAGTCATCATCAAATTGCTCTGTGGTATAATTCATCAGCTGTCACAAATTCGTTGGTTTTCTTCTGAGATTACCTTGTTTAAGGTGACCTTTATGTTGGCCTTTTGGGGGCTTTTCATTGTGGCAAGATTTGTCCACGATCCCACCACAATTCCAGCTGGTCCCTGTCATTTCAGGACATAAATTTAATTCTTGGTGGGCTTTATATATTTTTATATCAATACAAAACTGACCAGCGGGGCATGAGCTGCAAAATTGCTTTGTACCCTGCCCCCTCCAGGGTTCCTGACCCTGCTTGCTGCATGGCCAAATACATGGCCATTAGGACACCAGCAGCTGGAACATTCCTAGTTCATTCCGTTGGTTTCTGCTTCTCCAGATTCCAGTTTGGCCAGCATCCTGCACAAGTGCATTCACCACTGCGTCTTTCTCCTGCTTAATTTGGGAGCTTTGGCAAGAGCAAAGGTGGCTCCCTCCTCTTGTCACGCTTTGGGCATTGGGATGGATCCTTTTTGGGGTGCTGGTGGGGGAGACAGGCCTGCATCCCCACCTCCCCAGTTTGCGGTCTTAGGGGTTGAGTCTTTATGTGGCATGCTCAGTTTCAGCTTGGGGAATCACTCAGCAGCACCCATCCTTGTGGTAACCACAGTTCTTGTCACTCTACAGGCAGACTGGAGAGTTTGGTCTCGTTGGGAGGCAGGCGGGTCACCTGATGCCAGGATCCATCCCCATGCTGTGTCAGTGGTCCTTGATTGGTAATCAATAAAGCTGCAGCCAGTTTCCTTCCATGAAAGTGTTGTTCTGTTTTTTCTCCTCTGCATGCTCTCTCTCTGTCAGGCCCTGGGCCTGCAAGGTTATCCAATCTAATAGAAAAAAAATCTTGGACAACTGGATTGGATTCTTTTAATATCCTTTCTTGATCTTATATATTCAAACAGTTTGAAGTTCTTTATATCAGCCTTTATCTAATATTTGGCATAATAGGAGTAGGATTACAGTGAGTTCTAACTGTGAACTTAATACATAATGATAAATGTCCTTTTAAAGTCCTTGGATCTGAATAGGAGTCCAGTGGTCATGGAGCTCAGTTTCCTGCCTTGAGGCTTGTTCTTCTACCCCCCCCCCCAAAAAAAAAACCCCAACCTGGAAAATGTTCATTCATTTATTCTCAAAATTGCCAATGATGAATCCACCATCAAAAATCATGGTGTTTGAGCAGAAACTTGCAAGGGAAAATCCAGCTAGTAATGGGTTTTGTTTGCTTGTTCCTGTGCTGAGGCAAATAAAAAAATTGTATTATGACTTATTGTTGAGGCTGGTTAGCATGGAACCCTTTGGGGTTTTCTTCTGTCACATCTACCGGGTGAAAGCAGACGATGTCAGTAGCAACTTAGTAGTTTACAAACTTCATTAAGACAACTCCTCTTGTCGTGCTTTGGGCATTGGGATGGATCCTTTTTGGGGTGGGGGAGACAGGCCTCCATCCCCTCCTCCCCAGTTTGGGGTCTTAGGGGTTGAGTCATTATGTGGCATGCTCAGTTCCAGCATGGGGAATCACTCAGCAGCACCCATCCTTGTGGTAACCACAGTTCTTGTCACTCTACAGACAGACTGGAGAGTTTGGTCTCATTGGGAGGCCGGCGGGTCACCTGATGCCAGGATCCATCCCCATGCTGTGTCAGGCCTCCTTGATTGTCCCCCTCCCCATAAATCTGCATAAAAGTAAATAAAGTGGGTCTATATGCAAATAGTCCCATAGACTACCCAAGATTCTCAGTTTCACATGCTGGAGTTTTCCATAGTAGGTCTTGGGCACACATGGATTCTAATCTCTCTTTCGAAGGTTTTTTTTTCATGCCTATTTCAAACTGCCATGGAGGCACTTGTCTAATCACATGTGCTTCCCAATTTGCATATAGACCCACTTTATTTACTTTTATGCAGATTTATGGGGAGGGGGACAGTTGTCTTAATGAAGTTTGTACGCTACTAAATTGCTACTGACATCATCTGCTTTCGCCCGGTAGATGTGACAGGAGAAAACCCCAAAGGGTTCCATGCTAACCAGCCTCAACAATGTCATAATACAATTTTTTTTAGAAATATATAACATACCTATTAAAACATATTTTTTTAGAAATATATAACATATTTATTAACATTCTCGTATACAAAAAAATCGCTTCTTAACAAACATACCCTGATGCAAACACCCAAAAGCAAGTGCTAAGGAGGGACTCTTAAAGGGAAACAGTCCGTTTTAAGGTCTTGCAAATGGAAACGTAACTATATGTGTGAAGTCTATGGAATCTTGCTATGCTCTGATGCTTATGGAAAAGCTGGTCGAAGCTTTCAACGAAATGGGGGAAGATAAAGTACTACCTCGTTGCTGTGTATGCAGTACTTTAAGAATTATTGAATTTCAAGAATTTCAAGAATCTCTACTGAAGATTATTATTCTTGTCAACTTTGGGTCTCTTCAGAAGCAAGACTAGAGATCCCATTGGAAGGAAAAGGACATTATATGAAACTGACTGTTTCCCTTTAAGAGTCCATCCTTAGCACTTGTTTTTAGGTGTTTGCATCAGGGTATGTTTGTTAAGAAACAATTTTTTTTTTGCATATGAGAGTGTTGATAAATATGTTATATATTTCTAAAAAAAAATGTGTATTGTGACTTATTGTTGAGGCTGGTCAGCACGGAACCCTTTGGGGTTTTCTCCTGTCACTCTCTGCCGTGTTCCTCTATTTGGTTTACACACACTTCACCCAGTAGATATCAAGAGGAAGCTCCACAAAAATACAAACTTTTTTTTGGTGTCACAGCTCAGCAAGTGATCATTGCAGCAGGTGCTAAGATGATAAAGCTTTCTGACCTACACAGGATTCTCTTTGGACCTGGTGAAATAACATGGCATCCCGCTGTCATGACATATCAGTCACAAATGCAGTGAGTCTGAGGTAAGGTGTTTCTCACTCACTTACAGCCTGCCTAAAAACATTTCATCAGCCTGGCCTTTGGGTGAAGCCAGCTGGTGCTGAGGGAGCAGGAGGGTTGGTCCCTGACTCTCAATCAGCCACCTGCCATGTGCTTTATTATTAAGCGGATCGTATCCAGTTTCCCAGCACAATTGTTCACAGTGCTCAGAGCCATCTCTTACAATTATCAACCAGTTCCAAACTAAATGCCACTGAGCACCAACAGCATGAGTGCCAGGCAGCACACCACAGGAGCAGAACGATTAGGGGAAGCAGAGCTTTGCGTTTTTATTGTTTTATTAAAGGCATGTCTCACCGTGTCATTAAATGTTTGTTCTGGTGTTAAACATTTGCTGTCACCTCAGTCTGTCAACCTAAGTCACATGCAGCCTGCCAGCTCACACCACAGGGGTTGTGTTAAGCTAGTGTGGGCTAAGTCACCATGTGACTTAGAGATGTGAGCACGTCTATCAGGGTGGAGAGTTAATGAGTCCCAGGAGGCATTCCTGCTGTTCCACCTCCTCTAGGGATTACCTGCCTTTGAAGCACAGCTATGTGAACCCAAAATAAGAAAGGAGAGAACTCCCTGGACACCTGCAGGAAGGAAGATTATCAGAGAAAGAAAGCAGCAAGGAAGAAAGAGCAAACAGATCATCTAGAACTGTGTCAACAAATGAATCCTATTTTTCTAAGAGAAGTTCTATACAAGTTCTGAGGCATAAAGAGTCTAATACTACAGGCTTTTAAAAGGGGAGAGATGGTCTCATTAAAATAGCCTGAGAAAACTGTCAGCCCTTAATAATCCAAGCAGCAATGCCTGATTTCCATAAGACAGAGTTCACAGACCAGCCCGCAAGTACAAACGGTCCAGGGTTGGAGCTATTTCTCCCATTATGCAAGAGCGTATGGGGCCATGTGAGCCAAACAGCTAGTCCCTTAGACCATTTCTGTTGGGAAAACAATGTGGGGAGGAGGCTGAAGCTCCTTCGGTCCTCATTCAGAGCAGCAACTCCATAGTTGGGTATTGAGGACAACACATTAGTTCCATATGACTTTGTGACTATTCCGCAGGTTTTGTCTGCGGTCCACACCCTGTGACCCCCATCTGGTGGAAATCAACCCTGATCTGGAGGAAAGACAGGAACTAGATTTACCCAATAGACAACTTAGAGCACAATCTTAAGCATAGCTACACCTTTCTAATTCCGTTGACTTTTAAGATTTAGTAGCACATAACTTCACCCTTGAATTATAGGTAAAACCACAATCTACTGGAGATCCTAAGCCCTGTGTATGTCACCTTAAGAGGAAGGATGGAGTAGAAATGTGGTAATGACGATGATAACCATGCAAAAAAAAAGAAAAGAAAAAGCACTCCGCCAATTCACTCCTACTGCACTGAATCAGTTGCTAACAGTACTAGACATATGCAGTACTGCACACTAGGTCGTCTTTGATTCTGGGCTTAATGGTCCCATTCAGAGCCTCTGGTTAGATGGTCATGTTTGGTATAGTGGTTAAGTGTACGGGCTCTTGCCTGGGAGAACTGGGTTTGATTCCCCACTCCTCCACTTGCACCTGCTGGAATGGCCCTGGGTTAGCCATAGCTCCGGCAGGAATGGTCATTTTTCATTTCAAGGGGGAGAAGTCAACATTAATACAAAATAAAAAAATTGAAGCAATAATACCATCTATAATGTGCAGATAGTCACAATAATTTGCAATGTTATAAGCAAATATTACTAAGGTAATGTTATGAATGTCTAACCGCTTAATACAGACTACACATTGTGTAAAAATAAAATTTATTTGTTGGGTGATTCATATTGTGGCTGGCACCCACATACCTTCAGGGAATGCTTGTTTTAGGATGATGTTTGCAGTCTGCCATTTTTATAAATACTTGTATTAAAATAATATGAATTTTAAAAATTGGGACATTTTTAATATTTGATCCATGTTTTAAACTAGATTGACGGATTAATGTTGCAGACCAAATAACAACTTGAAGTATGATATTTTTGGGACTAAACCACATTTATTTGTAATACCACTTCAGAAAGGTCGGGCAGTTCAGATCAATGCTATAGTTTAGAGCAGGGGTGTCAAATGTCTGGCCCGTGGGCCAAAACCAGCCCACAGAGGGCCCCAATCTGGCCCGCGGGCAGACCGCAGCCCCTCCAGTCCCCCCACCCAATCATATCGGCTACTACTATCCAGGCTTTCAGGTGCTCAGATCAGCAGCTTCCTCATTCTATCCTGCCTGAACTGCCTCAAATGACTAATAGAGTCACATGACCCAGCTGGTCTTTTTTGCCTTCCTGCCTCCATTCTATTGTACCAAGCCGGTTCTTTCTACTGGGTCTGGGTGGTGGTGGGGCATACTTTGGGACGGGGGAGGGAGCCACAGGGAAGGTTGGAAGGGCCTCAACCCAACAAGCAGCTGCCCAGCTTAGGCTTCCCAATCCCCAGGTCCCAGAGGGGGATCCCCCGGTTTTACAGGCTTCCCCCCTCCCCCAGCCAGCTGGCCGGCGGGGGAAGCCCCACCCCCAGAGCCATCATGCACCTCCATGAACGATTCCCATAGGGAATGATGGGGAATTGATCCGCAGGTATCGAGGGCTCTGTGGGGGGGCTGTTTTTTGAGATAGAGGCACCAAATTTTCAGTATAGCATCTAGTGTCTCTCCCCAAAATACCTCCCAAGTTTCAAAAAGATTGGACCAGGGGGTCCAATTCTATGAGCCCCAAAAGAAGGTGCCCCTATCCTTCATTATTTCCTATGGAAGGAAGGCATTTAAAAATTTGTGCAGTCCCTTTAAACGTGATGGCCAGAACTCCCTTGAAGTTCAATTATGCTTGTCACACCCTTGCTCTTGGCTCCGCCCCCAATGTCTCCTGGCTCCACCCCCAAAGACTCCTGGCTCCACCCCCAAAGTCCCCAGATATTTCTTAAATTGGACTTGGCAACCCTAGCCCAGCTCCAGGCTCGCCGAGTTGTTTCGGTGATGGGGGGGGTGGAGGGGGCACTCTTCAGGTTGAGGGAGGGAGCAGGCAGCTGGCACAGAGCCTCAAAGAAGGCCAGAAGGGCCTCGGCCTGATGAGCAGCTTCCCAGCCCTGGGCTCGCCAAGGTGTTTGGGTGGCAGCGGGGCGCACTTCAGGCCGAGGGGGGGGGGGAGCAGCCAGCCTGCACAGAGCCTTGGAGAAGGTCAGAAGGGCCTTGGCCCAACGAGCAGCCGCCCAGCCCCAAGGGTTCGCCAAGATGTGGGGGAAGGAGCAGTCAGCCAGCATAGAGCCTCAGAGAAGATCGGAAAGGCCTCGGCCCAACGAGCAGCTGCCCAGCCCCGGGGTCGCCGAGATGTTTGGGCAGCAATGGTAAATACTTTGGGCTGGGGGAAAGAGCAGCCAGCCAGCACAGGGCTATGCAGGAGGTTGGAAGGGCCTCGACCCAATGAGCAGCTGCCCATCCTCAGGCTTGCCAAGGTGGAGGGGCACACTTTGGAGTGGGGGAGGGAGCAGCCAGCCAGATTGCAGGCCCTCCCTCCACTTCAGGGTCATCAGAAAGCAGGGGGGAGGGAAATGTCTGCTGGGCACTCCATTATTCCCTGTGGAGTGATTCCCATCGGGTATAACGGAGAATTGATCTGAGGGTATCTGGGACTCTGGAGGGGCTGTGTTTTTTTAGGTAGAGGCACAAGATTTGCAACATAGCATCTGATGCCTCTCCTCAAAATACCCTCCATGTTTCAAAAGGATTGGACCGAGGGATCCAATTCTATGAGCCCCAAAGGAAGGTGCCCCTATCCTTCATGATTTCCAGTGGAGGGATTGAAAAGGTGTGTGGCCCTTTTAAATGCGACGGCCAGAATTCCCTTTGGAGTTCAATTATGCTTGTCGCAACCTTGCTTCTGGCTCCACCTCAATGTCTCCTGGCTCCACCCTCAAAGTCCCCAGATATTTCTTGAACTGGACTTGGCAACCCTAGCAGCAGCTTTTGAAGATTTCAATGAGTACATCTTGGCATGGCCTGCTGTTGCCTTCCTTTCCCAGGGCAGAACCAAATCGACCTTGGTATGCCGAGAACAAAAGGGCAGCGCAAATCTCTAGCTCAAGCTAACCAACAAACAGATAAAAGACAGACGAGACGCTTGTCTTCATCTCAAGTGTACAATTTGTTTGGTGCCACAGTCTGTTACCGTTTGGCCTCTGAGGAACCATTTCCCCATTGGTTTCGATACATCGCAGGAGGCATGTCATCTTGTAGACACTGTAGTTCCCCAGTGTACAGTATTCCCCAGATGCTGTGATAGACATTGCAGAATTCTGAAGGCATCATTTGGAGGAGGGGGGACTCACAGACCAGTGCCCACAGAATTGCAGAACAGATCGTGCAGACTAAAATCCAGGCAAGAATTTGGTACCTTCCCCTTAGTAGATGGACTGACTTGCATTACAGAGGGATTTCCACCTACTGGTGTGATCACCATCCTGATCCTTTATCTATTTATTTAAAGCATTTGTATTCTGTTCTTCACAAAAAAGCTCAGTTAAGATTCCTAGTATGTCTACTCTTAGCAACGATCCCAATCCATATCCTTCTAATTCACGGGTCCCTAGTGTGGTATCCACGGGCCAACGTGGCATCCTTTCTTAGTGCTCAAGTGTTTTTCAAAAGTGTCTGGGGCCAGATGGAGCTTTTGCCCAGTATGGCTTCTGACTGGCTGTGCTTATTTTTAAAAAGCATATCCATGGCAGCAGCAGCTACCACAGCATAAGGATCTTCACTGCCTGACAGAATGCTGTGTGTAAGCTATAAAATAATTTTAAATAATATGCTCATTTAAAAACACATTCCTCTATTTTCCACCAGCGGGTGAACACTTTTTTGTTTGGTTTGGTGCACCCCTTAACAAGTGTTATCAGCCCTCCTCTCTGGTTGTGTCGCTATGTGTGTTTTGCCTGATTTTATTGAATTTATTTTATATCTACTTTATCTTAAACGCTTTAAAACATTTTGAAATGCTTCCTATTTGGATGTTCACTTCCTTGGGGACCCTGTTCTGATGGAAAAGCAGCACAGAAATATTTTAGCTAAAAAAAATAAGTGGGATTTCTGCCTGAAGTACTGAAGAGTTACTATTAGAGCTATACAGAACCTCTATCCTTGACAATTTGTGGTTGGTTCTACCTCCTGCGGCAGCCATTTTATAACGTCTACCACCTTGCATCAGAATTCCAAAGGTGCTCACAGGCTCAAAAAAAGCCCTGTTCTAGTTGATACGCCAGCCTTCACAAACTCCTCCACCGCACTCTGCATCTTATCTGCAGTCTCTAATATAACCTATCCAGCAATTTCATCTTCCTTGAGTTGGTGGCAGAAAGTGTCATCAAGTTGCAGCCAACTTACAGCGACCCTGTAGGGTTTTCAAGCCAGGATACTAACAGAGGTGGTTTGCCATTGCCCGCATCGGTGTAGCAACCCTTGGCTTCCTTAGTGGTCTCCAAATAGTAACAAGAGCTGGCCATTCTTAACTTCCAAGATTGGATGAAATCAGACTAGCGTAGGGCTGTGAACCTCCAGGTGAGGCCTGAAGATAGCTTGGAATTTTACAACTGACTTCCAGATGACAGAGATCAATTACCCTGGAGAAAATGGCAGGTTTGGAGGTGGACTCTCTAGCATTATGCTCCCTCCCCTCCACAGACTCCACCTCCCAATCTCCAGGAATTTCCAAGATAGAAGCTGGCAACCATAAGCCTGGGCCATTTAGTCCAGCATTGTCCCTCAAGGGCCTACCCTAATTTTTACCATCCTGCCATGTCTACATGCCTCTTCAAAATACTTCTCAAATCCTAAAGCAGTCTGAGCCTTGCCTTCAAGGTCCTTCAGCCAATACAAATATTACCTCACTGTCTTTTCCCCTCTAAGGAGCCCCACAACCAAGACAAATTATACAGCCACCAAACCCACAATCCCCGCCAATCAACAGTCTAACTTCTCCCCCACACCTTTGTCTGAAGCTCCCAGTAATAACCCCAGCCTACCCTGTGTGGTCTGGGGTAGAGCTGGCATCTTTCACCCTCACAAAGTTGAGCTAAAGGGCGGGGGGGGGGGCGGAAAATGGAATAACCACAACGTTCTTTCAGGACAGGCAGGATAAAACATGAGGTGAGTTGTGATGTTCCTTTCCCTTCTTGGATGCCAAGCCTTCAACTCCTTCTGCCAAATGACCTTCCCTTTAGGATTGTTCCCCAAGCTTCCTTTATGCCCCAGAATTGTTTCCTCAGTCCTGAACTGTTTCTCCCAGTCTCTTCTACCATCAGTCTATTCTAATAGTAGGGTTATTTTCAAGCAAATGAAGAAACAAAACCCAAACCACTGCCAGCTGTACCAAATTGTGCAATGTTTAAATGTCATTGCAGCTTTCTCCTTTTTTCGTTCCAACCTCGGGAAGCAAAGCCGTGTGTGAGTTCCCCTCCCTCTGTGCCTCCCCAAAGTGCTCACGCAGCCCTCCTTCCCTCCCTTAGCCACAACAACCCAAATGGCAAGAGAGAAGGAGACTAAGCCAAAAAAAAAAAACCTCCAGAAGCCAAGGGCTCTCACTGGAGTCTGGGAAAGATGATTCCCTCTTTTATTGTATCGGCAGCAAGGCCAAGGTCTCTCTTGTTTCCCGGCATGTTTTCGACACCCCAGATGTGCCGGCCCATGCAATCTTTAAGCATTAAATCAAAAGAGGGGTGTGGGCCAACGGAACCCTGCCTGTCGCGTTGTGTTATTATGTTTCACAGAGAAGAAAAACAAGTTATTCCCCCCCCCCCAAAAAAAATCTGGCATCTTCCCACCCACCCTTCCCAGCTTCCCCTGCCTTTTACAGCACTCCAAGATAAATATTTCTACTTTTTCTTCCTTCCAGGCAGCAATTTCTCAATAATTCTGCACCGGTTTAATAGGCAGTGAGCAGCAGCTCAGGTATTTTCCTGTCCAACAGCTTGGAACCAGCAATTCTAGGCCTATAAATGGCTTCATCCTGAACCTATTGGCTTCCATGAATGCTTGATTAGGCCCAGCGTGCCTGTGTGATGAGAAGCAGTATTGGCCTTATGTACAAAGCAAACACATTACTCTCTGAGAGAGAACAGCCTCATCCCCTTGACCCTAACCTTCCTACCTCACATATCCAGCAATTTAGACAGGAGAAGATTCACATATCTAATTTTTCCCCCTTTGCTTGGAAGAAGAAAGGTGGCTTGTTAGGCAGGGAGGTGAATGCTCCAATCTTTGCTCGGCCACTGACCTTGAGTAAGGTGCACGCACAACAGAAACTATAATTCTCATGGCAAGCATACAGATCTCCTGCTCTCCCACTAAAACAATGTGAATAGGATCTCATTATCTACAAAAGCCAGTTTTTGGGTTCTGCCTCTATCACATGTTTGTGTGACCAAGAAATGGAACCCAGGGCAGAGTTATACAGGAGAAACACTTTTGAGTTTCACTGGCCTCCATTAAACTGTACAGGGAAAATTAGCAGGCTGCAAGTTTGGATGCCATTCTGGCGGAACTGTCTCCCACCTTTTGCACTAGATGGTCTGACCTATGTCATCTCTCCAGTTCTCCCGTCCCATTCCTTAGAATAAGCCAGTATGGTGTGGTTAGAGTCAGATTAGTATCTGAGAGATTCAGGCTTATATCTCTACTCTGTCATGAAGCTCAATGAGTGAGGTCAGTTTCTCTCTGTCAACCTAAAGTACCCTACAGAGTTGTTAATGAAAATAAAACAGAGAAGGGGAGAATCATGTATGCCACCCTGAACTTCTTGGTGGAAGAGTGCAATAAAAAATACTAACTAAATGCAGTGTGTACTGTTTCAGTATAATTGAATATGGCTTGGAGAGGGAAATACACCCCTGACCTTGGACAGATACTTCTTTCATGACACCTGTTTTCTGTGCTGGATCCCATGGAACATTTCTACATTCACAACTTTTATTGTTTAACCAAAAGTTTTAAAAATAAATCTCATAGTTTGCTTCTGTTAACCATAGGCTATAGTATCTAAACTTTCTTTTTCATACACTCAAGAACACAGCACAAGGAATCAATGCTATATATTCCTTTCTGTTATGCAGACATTTTTCAGAAGTCAGAAGTACAACTTCTGCACTGGCTGCCAATAACATACCGAGTTCGGTACAAGGTGCTGGTTATTACCTTTAAAGCCCTATATGGCCTAGGACCTGCCTACCTTAGGGACCGTCTCTCCCCACATGTTCCCCAGAGAGTACTGAGATCGGGATCTCAAAATCTGCTTGTTATCCCCGGGCCAGAGGAGGCCTGCCTGCAATCCACCAGGGACAGGGCCTTCTCTGTAACGGCTCCTTTCTGGTGGAACCAAGTGCCGGAAGAGGTGAGGGCCCTGCAGGACCTTACCCAGTTCCGCAGGGCCTGTAAGACAGCCCTCTTCCGGCTGGCTTATAATTAACTGGCACTGGAAGCTGAGTGTAGTTTGATAGACCGCCGCTATATGTTTCATTATTTTATTGTTTTAACTGTGTAAGATGTTTTAAATTCAAATTATGTTAGATTTTTATGAGTTGTGAGCCACCCTGAGCCACCTCGGTGGGAAGGGCTGTATATAAACTTAAATAAACTTGAAACTTGAAAACTTTCTCTGTTTTGAAATGGCTCACAGAGGTAAGATCTGGGAGAAGGCTGCAACTGTAAAAATACTTCTAATTATGTAAATGCATATCCATCTGAACTCCCAGAAGCACAGTATTTCTATCACACAGTGCCTTCTAGAATTCCTATCTTTTCCATGACCACCATTTCCCAACCCTTATGTCTGCATGCAAGGCAAGGCAAATTCTATAACCAGATCTACATAACTTAACACAGTTCACTTAGATTTACATTATGTACAATATGAGATCTGTTTCACCCCCTCCTTAAATGCTTTTGCATCAAAATTCATAGAGACAATGTTTTACTGATTCTTCCAGCAGCGACCACATGGACTTATGTATGGATGTAGGGCGGGATATAAATAAAATTTTGTTGTTGTACTTCCGACTGGCTTTCGCTGATGAAAATGGAAATTGATAAAGAAACCGCCATCATAAAAGCAAACATAAAGTAAACATAGCATTAGCACTTTTATTAATTTAATTTAATTTTAAAACTTAAGCAGATTTTTAATTAAATGTTCATGTTGTTTAACTGTAATTTTATCTACCTGTATAGCTAAACTTGAATTGTGTTGTTAGCCGCCCTGAGCCTGCCCCGGCGGGGAGGGCGGGATATAAATAAAATTTTGTTGTTGTTGTTGTTGTTGTTGTTGTTGTTGATGTAGGACATGTCAGCTTACATCATCAGCCAAATAGTTACCGGCTGTCCTGCACAAGGAAAGTGGCATCAACCCAAGTGCCTCTGAAAGTAATCTGGAGTAAATTAATTAATTCCCCAGCCATCCAAAAAACCCAGTATATCTGGAGCCTTTTTTTTATTTCATAGGTTTATATTCCATGTTTGCACATTCAAGCGGTTATCAATAGATACAACTTTCCATGGAACAATAATGTCTGTATTGCAAAAGTTCAAACCCATTTTTAGAGACTTGAATGGCAAATAGTACCATTCCAAATGCCACTGCAGGACAACTGAAGCTGTAATAAAGCCAGAGTTCAGGGCCGGATCTTTGGGCGGGGGGGGGAGAGGGGTGCTTGCCCCGAGCGCCGATGGAGGGAAGCTGCCAAATTGGGTACGGAGCCCATTGTATTCTATGAGACCATAAGATATAGGGGTCCCAAATCCCCCGCTAGGCCTGGAGACCCCCGATTTGGAGCCTCCTCCTCCCGCTGGCCATAAAAGGGAAAGCGGGGGGGGGGAGGGGGAGAACGGCAGCCCTTCCCACCCAGCCCCGATCGCAGCAGCCAGAGCTCTTCCGTTTTCTCAGGCTGCTTCCCGCCCCCAGTCAGCTGGCCGGTGAAGGGAGGGGAGCCCAGCCACGCCCCCAAAGGACCATGTGCCTTTGCACCTCCGGAAGTGAGTGAGTTCTGTCTCCTGCATCAGATTTCCCAGAAAGGGGGGGGGGGGCGGGGGGGGAGGGGGGTGGAGAGGGAAACGTCTTCTCATAGGGTATAATGGGGAATTGATCTGGAGGTTTCGGGGGCTCTGGGGGAGCTGTTTTTTGAGGTAGAGGCACCAAATTTTCAATATAGTATCTAGTGCCTCTCCCCAAAGTATCCCCCAAATTTCAAAACGATTGGACCAGGGGGTCCAATTCTATGAGCCCCAAAAGAAGGTGCCCTTATCCTTCATTATTTCCTATGGAAGGAAGACATTTAAAAAGGTGTGCTGTCCCTTTAAATGTGATGGCCAGAACTCTCTTGGAGTTCAATTATGCTTGTCACACTCTTGTTCCTGGCTCCGCCCCAATGTCTCCTGGCTCCATCCCCAAAGTCTCCTGGCTCCACCCCCAAAGTCCCCAGATATTTCTTGAATTCGACTTGGCAACCCTAATAAGATAGAATGGCCCATAAGAGGATCCATTTTTTTAATTTTGCCCCTCCTCAAAAAACATGTCGATCCGGTCCTGCCAGCGTTGCAGCGGAGAGTGCTCCAGGCATGGGCTTGTCCTGCTCCTTGCATCCTTGAATTCCCCTGATAGGTGGTTCCTTTACAAAGCCATAGGAAAGAACCTCCCCCTCCACAGGAAAGAACAAGTTCCCTTGTCCATTTGTGTTCCACAACAAATCTCCCAGTCAGTGTACCTTCGGGGACAATTTGTCCAGCACCTTTAAAAAGTGCAAGGCTGGGGACTGAGATTCATAATTCTACTGGATATCAATATAAATGGACTAAGCAGAAATATTTAGATTTACTACCAATAGCTTCCTGGCTTGTTGCAATAATTTGTGACAGAACTCTCTCAGCTGTCACTCCTATTCAGCTCGGGCCATGATTTTCAAATCTAAGATGAGCCCCGAGGACCTCTGAGCTTGTGTAATCCAACAGCAGATACGACTGAGCAAACAACACTACCCGAGCCGCACTGAACACTAAATGGAAGTGTCAATAAGAATGTGAAAATGACTGGTGTTTCCTCATTTTACTGTTCCAGCTCTTCCAGCCGCCCAACCTCCAGTCAGGCAACCAGTTTGCTTAGCCTTCTCAGCCTAACCTACCTCACAGAGTCATTGTGAGGATAAAATAGGGGACAGGAGACCCTAAAGTCCTGCCCTAAATCCCTTGGAGGAAGGGTGGGATAACAATGCAATCAGGTGAAACAGGCATGTCTCCTGTAAAGAGACAGATGCTCTGAATTCCCACAGGAGGAACACATCTTCCTATAGGGGAAATGAATGTTTCCATGCTTCAAGTAAGGACTAGAAGCAAGGAGACAGGAAGTGAAAGTCACTTATTCTTCTCTTGTCTGAAATGACTAACTCCCAGTAACACTAGTTATAACTGAGGGGGGGGGGCATGGCATTAGGAGCTGTCATCAGGTCATTTTCCACATGGGTTATCTGCCTGAGCTGGGAAGTGTTACCCCCACCCCCCGCCATTCCCCACAGAATCATGGTTTATCCATGCACTGTCAGAGTTTCCCCAGCTTTTCATTAATCCTTATCAAATCTGCTTTACAGTAGAAGAAGAAGAAGAAGATATTGGATTTATATCCCGCCCTCCACTTCGAAGAGTCTCAGAGCGGCTCACAATCTCCTTTACCTTCCTCCCCCACAACAAACACCCTGTGAGGTGGGTGGGGCTGGAGAGGGCTCTCCCAGCAGCTGCCCTTTCAAGGACAACTTCTGCCAGAACTATGGCTGACCCAAGGCCATTCCAGCAGGTGCAAGTGGAGGAGTGGGGAATCAAACCCGGTTCTCCCAGATAAGAGTCCACACACTTAACCACTACACCAAACTGGCTCTCCACACCAAACTGGCTCTCCAGTAAAGCTTGGATCGCGGCTGCATTGTGGCTTGTGGATCCTAATTGGGTGGGAAGGCAACATTAAAATTTTTTAAATAAATAAAATAAATAAATAACAATATTCAATTGCTGATCTTTAAAACAAACAAACAAACAAACTAGATACCCCAGTGGCCCAGAGGAAGCAAGATGGCTGCTGCCAGGGTACTGAAGCAGGGAAAATATACAAAAACCTACTATCTGGAAGCCCGGTTGTTCCAATGCCTTATGGACAACTATGCCAACAACAGTGAAATGACACAAACCTGTACTTTTGTGGAAACAACCCATGTTACAGACATAGGGCTGAAACTAATGATCTGTCAGACGGCAGCAGTGGGAGACCCCTTTTTCCCCTCTTGCCAGCTTTCCTGAGGAAGTTGACTGCCAGAGTCACATGATTCACAGGGACTAATGGTCATATGAAACAGGCATTGCGCTGTGGAGGGGAAAGGAGTGACCCTTGCATTAGTCCAGCTGTCCCATGACTGGGAATCAATGTTCCCATGGTCAGAAAGGACTACTGGAGGGAATGGAATATAGGAAAGATTTGCGATGCTTGAATCCATGGACCACATTCCTTTTTTGAGTCCTTCTGTAGTTTCCAGCCAAGCCAGTTTTGGAGGTTTATTTAGTTCTTCAAACAGCACATTAGGAAAAAGACAGATTAGCCCCTGGAAGCACAAAGCCTTCTGCAGTTAGCCAGGGTGTGACTGCCCCAGTTGACCTCGACAAGCAACATACTTTCCTCAACTCCAGAAGCAGAACAGGTCTGCAAATGCTTTAATTTAATAATAATTAAAAAAAAAACTTTTCCACATGCAGCCATTTTAAAAAAAATGTAAAGCTTCCTTTTCTCCTAGCAGCACCTTGCCATTGAAGACCAATGTTCTTTGTTGTTTTTTTAAAAAAAAGTTTGCATTAATATTTATACTGAATAAACCCCAAACTTCCAGCCCATCTCACCACTTCGTTGATTTGTATGGGATCTGAGGAACAGATGGGATTAGGAAAATGGAGTCAGCGCCCCACTTCCACCCACTGCATTCTGTTCTATGCTGGTAGCCATTCACTTTACTTCTGAAGATGGAGCCATAGTAGAACTTTGGTAGAATATCTTAACTAGTGAACAGTCCTTTACATACCATAGTTCCAGGCTGGATTTATTCAGCTACTAACAGTAGGAGTGGAAGCATAGTTTTATGGGTATAGCTGTGGCTCAGAAGTAAAGTATGTATTGCATGCAAAAGGTCCCAGGTTCAATCCCCAGCATTTCCAGTTAAAAGAATCAGGTAGTTGATTATATGAAAGACATCTCTGAGAGAGTCACTGCCAGTAAGAGTAGGCAATTCTGACCTTGATAGACTAAATGCCTGACTCAGTATAAGGAAACTTCATTGCTAGACCAGAGCCAATGACACACCGGTAACAAAGGGGGAGCTATCTTGTTGACACATTTGTCTATATACTAAGGCACCTCCAGAGCCTTATGGACTAAGCTGTGTTGGGGAGGGGCACTAAAATGTTTAGAACACTGACCTTTCCACTGTTGGGAAAGCTCTTGTCCTTTGGAACAAGATCGTTGCAACTACTTTTATGCATACTTGTATACAAACATCTACTTTGTCTTGTGAAGCACTACAAGGGGATATTCTAGAATTTAAATACACACACCAGCGCAATGCTTCATAGGAGAAAATGCAAAGCACCACAGATGGGGGACGGGAAAGCGTGGGTGGTCTGAGGTTTGAGAAGATCTGTGTTAAAATGTGGTTCCTGGGGCCATCTCCACTTTCCAGACTGTCTGCTCAGAGCACACTGTCTTCTGCCAACCATCTTTATAAGGATGGAAGAGAAAAACCTGTTATGTTGTATTTGACCATAGGACTTGCAAAACACTGATGTGGACAACTGAAATGTCACTTTCCAAATGTGTAGCTTTCTCCTTGAAAGGAGTGTGTTCACATTTCATTCTCAAAAGACTTCTGTCAGCGCAGAATTACTAAAGGAAGCATTCCGAGAAGCTACAAGGATACTGGAATGCATTAGACTTGCCAGATGTCCCTGATTTTAATGTAGACTCCAAGGGATGTCTTCCCCTCAATTTCAAAATGCCACAGCTCCATAGAACACCATAGCTCTGCAGATGTCCCTTGATTTTTTTAAAATATGGATTTAGTGACCTTAACAAAGGCTAGAATTAGCTATGATCACAAATGCAGGTTTGGCATGGAAACTGTGTCATATTCCCCATCTTGTCCCAATAACGTGCTCATGGAAATACGATGTTGTGAATCACATCACATGTTACCATAACTGTAAGCACAAAGGCAAGATTTGACGTAGGGCTGCCATTTTCAGCAACATACCCATTACATCTGGTTCTATCCAACCGCAGCTTGAGAAAGCTCATACTTTTGGTGTGAAGGAAGTCATCTTTGCATAACTTCCATTGGTGGTAACTCAGATTGGGGCACAGGCTAATTATTAAAGCTATGGAACTTCTCTTGAATTCCAAGTTATGAACTGTTGCCCGTCAGCTATAAAGCAGTGGCACTCATTCTGCAGCTAGTCAAGAGACATATTCACAGTCTCCGTCAACCAAAAGAGATACAAGACCCCTGTCTCCCCTATGCATCACCCCCAACACATACATAACATATAACTATTAACATTAAATATACCTCTGTGTATATAGAACTGTCTCTCTTCACAACGGTTGAACCTTAGGTAACTGGAATGAGGGGGAAGGCTTCCCTCTCTGCCTTCCTCTCTGCTTTCTCCTCAGAATGAAACACAGTAGTTCAGGCAAGAGCGTGAGATTACCAGAATGCCTGAGTAGAGAAACTGGCTGCGAAGAAAGGAAAGTAAAACCACCCCCACGGTGGCCAGTTTGCTGTTTTCCTGGGCAACAGTCGTGGTTGTGATGGTTTCACTCTTTCTTCTCTGTGGCCAGCTTGCTTTCCTACTGGCTAGCTGCCTGGGCACTAGAAGAAGAGTGCAGATGCTGCGAAGAAGAGGGAGGTAATTGAAGATGATTGCCCTTTATTTTCATCTGTGGCACAAAGCACACTGGTGAGAGAAGCTTACACATTTCCAGGCCTCCAGTCCCTATAGTCATGTCTGTTTCAATGTGTGAGCCATCTGACTACCACTAGCCTTATTGGGCAGTAATGCTGCCCACTTGGGAAATGGGTCATGGTACTCAAAACAACCACAGGAGGCATGTGGAAGAGCCACTGAGTATCATTGCAATAAAGTATAGTGATGATATATGTAAAAACAATAAATCCTGATTCAGGTAGGTTGCAAGCAGGCCTTGAATTCAGCAGGAACTCACAGGAGCACAGCTCCTGAACCTTTCTGAGGGTTCCCGCTCTTCCTCCCCACCTCCTCACCTATAGTAGGTGCAGCTGCATAACAATCCCTGGATGAGCTCTACCACCTATTTTTCTACAAAATGACCCCTGGTTGCAAGGACACTTTTTCTACCATAAAGAAAGCAGCATGAGTTTGCAACCACATTATCTGGGCAGTAGCCTCAAACCGAAGGATGATTCTTTGGGGAAACACTTCCTGGATTAACTGAGGGGGAGAGACAGGACAAAAAGAGGGGAACAACCTTGTTAGAGGGTTCTGCAACAATTTCTTAATCATGGTTTGGAAGGTTTTTACTCTTGGCCGTGGCTCTCAAGGCTCAGATTGCAGAAAGCTTGATCAAGGCTGGAAAGGCTAGCATCAGAACAACGGGGAGCAGAGGATATAATTTAAAGTGACAGTGTTTACTTTCAGTTCTGTGCAAACATGTGTTGCAGCCCACGCGGCATGCTTTGCAAATCACAGGGCGCATAAGAGCCACCTTTACCTACCAGCACAACAAGCATTTTTCTTCCTCAAGACAGTGAGGTCCAGGGCAAGAGAAACACCCCTGGGAACCTCTGACACCCACCTTATGCTGCCATGCTCCTGTAGCCTTCCAGCTCTTTCTGCCAAATGATGAAATATAATCTACACGCAGGGGATATCTGCCAAGAGAAGTGCTGTCTTAACAAAAGATATCGAGATAAATAACACCTTTGCCCTGAACTGTGCAAACAAACCAATTGTGTTGAATTCGTACGCTGCCAATTATTTCATCATGAGCACAATAATCTGTTTGCTGGATGGGATGCAAAAATGGTCACATGAATGAAGCACATAAGTCATGCTCAAAAGCACCCCTGTACTATTAAAACAGTGCTCTGTGATATATTACCATATGGCCCCAGGGCATGGGGTCGGAAAGGTCATGAAATAAATAGCAATTCTGCTGAAGCTAAGGAGGTCTAAGTCTGGTCAGTCCCTGGAAGGAAGACCTTCTGGGAACACTGTGCAAGCCACCTTGAATTTCATGGAGAAAATAAGGTAGAATATAAAAATGATGAATTAACCAATGGAGGAGAAACAGATTTCTAACTTTCTCTATTTTTTTTTTTAAAAAAGATCAGCCATCTTGAGCTCCAAACAAGAGCAAATACTCTTTCCAGGCAGATCAAGTTAGCAAGGAGTTTGACTTCATTGTACCCTTTAAATAACTGAAAGGCTCATGTAGCAGTGAAGCTCTAGTTTGTTTGAATATAACAGCCAGGCTTTTAGAAGCTACCTTTTAAGGTCCAGCAATCTTTTAACACTGTTGTTTATACCTGGCATTTCAGAAAACTGATTTTGATCAGTCCGTCGGAGGCTGGATGGAGTGAACCATGCTGAAGACAAAGTTTGTGTCTTGGCAGAGCATATACATTTCCAAATAGTCACTGGTGATATATGTGACTAGCACATCTCACAAGAATCACAGATGTTTAGTGTTTAAAGAAACTGAAGCATATAGCTAGATGTACCCTTCAGTTAACAAGGAACAGAGGTTTGTTTTCCTTGTGAGTCCTAGTTACGGATTTCTCCACTCCACAGAACTAAATAGGTGGTTTGGATGAATCCACATGGTGGCCTGCCTTATTAGGGACAGGAAATGAATGCCTTGATTGACAGTATCATTATTTACAGTTACTGCACCCTAAGGCAAGGGTCCAACAAATTTCACAGCGTGTGTGTCTGACATCTGAACTTATTGTGTTCAGTTGTGATGATCAGACATAAGTCAATCAACAGGTCTATGAAGTTCAACACCAAATGACTCTAACACCTGCCAAATAGACTTGCAACCTGTTCCCCAAAACTGCACAAAAATATGGACAATCTAAACCAATCAGAAGCCACTAATGTAAATAAACACCACTTGTAGGATTATTTTAATGCAGAGTTTTGTGTGACTGATTTATACGAATATGACAGATTTAACTATTTAAATCAGGGGTGTCAAACTCATTTGCTATGAGGGCTGGATCTGACAAACATAAGACCTTGTCGGGCTGGGCCATCTGTATCTTAAAATGTAATGCCGGGTAGCAAAGATATAAACTTTATAAAAGATACAGACAAACACAATTAAAAATTTTGTTTAAAAAAACTTAAAATAAAAAATACTTAAAACATTAACACTCGGTGATCTTAAAGGGGGTTTTTTTGTATCTCTCCCATGGGATCCAGGAAATCAAAGAAAGCTTTGGCTCTTTCCTTCCTTCCCCAGGGGACTAGGAGGGGGAGGAGCCTCAGCCTATAGAAGGAAGATAGGCTTGACTCAGTAGCTCTCCTGTGTGATTGAGAGAGCCTGGCAAAGCAAGCTCTGCCTCCCACCCTTCCTCCCCAAGGGAGGAGCATCAGCCAATGGAGAAAATAGAGGCTTTGCTCTGTAGCTCCTTTGCGATTGAGCAAGCCTGGCAAAGCAAGCTGTTATGCAGAAGGAAGCAGTATAGAGGGAGAAGGAAACAGATGACAGCCAGTTACTCAGGGGCCTGATAGGAACCCTCCAGGTGCCTGATTCGGTCACCGAGTCGCATGTTTGACACCCTTGATTTAAACAATTGCCTGCCTAGTGGAAAAGTGATTCAGCACAGACAAGGGAGACAGAAGAACCCAACTGGGCTTGCCTGAGAAGCCAGCCTCACTGTACCCCAGTATCAGGAAGAAAGAAGATGAACCAACCTCCCATGGACAGGTTGACAGACAAACAGCATGTTGAAAAACTGGTTCCCTGCTCATGAGAGGCAAGCAGGATGTGAGTCAGACTGGCAGGTGTTCAAACGGTTAAGTCCACGGATATAAATGGTTTTTAGACTGGAGTAATTGTGCATTGGATCACACCGAATTTCTCTGCCAACTGAAAGGTTTTGGTTTTTTTTAATCAATTAGCCATTTGTTAACTGATTAAACTTAAACGTGACCACATTACCTAAACAGCACTGTTCTCATCAAATCATCTCTTTCAAAAGGAAATGTTTACTTTTCAGAATATTTTACAATTAATTTTTTTAAAAGCTACCTTTTTTTACTACAAAAAGGACCATCCATTTCCTTTTGTCATCAGCCTGGGAATCTAAAATGTCCAACATTCCCTGTCACTGTAATACAGTGGAGCCAAAATGGCTGCAAAAACTGAGCCAACTGAGTTCACCTCACATTAGGACTGAGAAAAATCCAAATGTACAGGACACACCAGCGTTGATTTCAGGGGGTGTTGCCAGCGTCCAGTTCTTTGTGGTGGTTCTTAATATTAGCTTTGGATCCAGATCAAGCTTGAAAACACCAATGGAAGGTTGAGCAAGAACTCATTTGAACACGCTGCTCCACCGCATTTTTACTTTGCTCTTCTAAAAGATAAACTGTGTTGAATATTTAAAATGAGTTTACTTTTCCTTAGATTTTCCTTTTTAGAACTGGACAGAAAAGCCACCTTTTTTATAACATGACATGATGGCAAGGCCTGCCCTAGCCCAGCTTGCATCTGGCAAGAAGCCTCTTCAGAAGAAGAGGATCTCCCTACGGTTCCCACTATGCCGCCTCTCCAACAGTAGGCTCTTTTTGGAAACAACATGCATCCCTGAATGAAACTGCCCACCTCCTGTAACTCAAGCCTTTCTCCCAGGCCTCTAGGACCAAAGAAGGCAGAGAGCCAGAACAAAGTCTGGATAAAGCAGAGAGGAGTTCATACTTGGCAGCTTGGACGTTACCCCATGCCAATCTCTCTCAGGAGGAAGATGCAACTCTCTAGATCTTGGCAGGTTCTAGGACCTAGCCCTGGTTTCAAGAAAGGATGGGATTTTTAGTTTCCTATATAATCCTGTTGTTGTTGTTGTTGTTCAACATCTCTTATCCACCAGCTTGTGCTTTAGTCTGGATAGTAGAATATTGCTAAGTTCCACTTTTCCAGGCACTGCCTACCTGCCTACCTCTTGTGGAAATCCTTTGTCTCCAGTTCCAGCCTTAACCACTGGTTCCTGCCCTGCTTGTACTTTTCTACCTGCTTGCCTGTAATCCTTGAGCCTTGCTGCCCAGCTGGCCAGGTATGGAATGGGACACAGAGGAAAGGAGGAGCTGGTGCATCTGTGTACCTTAAGGAGTGCATGTGCATCTGTGTACCTTAAGGAGTGCATGTGCATCTGTGTACCTTAAGGAGTGCATGTGCATCTGTGTACCTTAAGGAGTGCATGTGCATCTGTGTACCTTAAGGAGAGCATGTGCATCTGTGTACCTTAAGGAGAGCATGTGCATCTGTGTACCTTAAGGGGAGCATGTGCATCTGTGTACCTTAAGGAGAGCATGTGCATCTGTGTACCTTAAGGAGAGCATGTGCATCTGTGTACCTTAAGGAGAGCATGTGCATCTGTGTACCTTAAGGAGAGCATGTGCATCTGTGTACCTTAAGGGGAGCATGTGCATCTGTGTACCTTAAGGAGTGCATGTGCATCTGTGTACCTTAAGGAGAGCATGTGCATCTGTGTACCTTAAGGAGAGCATGTGCATCTGTGTACCTTAAGGAGAGCATGTGCATCTGTGTACCTTAAGGAGAGCATGTGCATCTGTGTACCTTAAGGAGAGCATGTGCATCTGTGTACCTTAAGGAGTGCATGTGCATCTGTGTACCTTAAGGAGTGCATGTGCATCTGTGTACCTTAAGGAGTGCATGTGCATCTGTGTACCTTAAGGAGAGCATGTGCATCTGTGTACCTTAAGGAGAGCATGTGCATCTGTGTACCTTAAGGAGAGCATGTGCATCTGTGTACCTTAAGGGGAGCATGTGCATCTGTGTACCTTAAGGGGAGCATGTGCATCTGTGTACCTTAAGGGGAGCATGTGAATCTGTGTACCTTAAGGGGAGCATGTGCATCTGTGTACCTTAAGGGGAGCATGTGCATCTGTGTACCTTAAGGAGTGCATGTGCATCTGTGTACCTTAAGGAGTGCATGTGCATCTGTGTACCTTAAGGAGTGCATGTGCATCTGTGTACCTTAAGGAGAGCATGTGCATCTGTGTACCTTAAGGAGAGCATGTGCATCTGTGTACCTTAAGGAGTGCATGTGCATCTGTGTACCTTAAGGAGTGTATGTGCATCTGTGTACCTTAAGGAGTGTATGTGCATCTGTGTACCTTAAGGAGAGCATGTGCATCTGTGTACCTTAAGGAGAGCATGTGCATCTGTGTACCTTAAGGAGTGTATGTGCATCTGTGTACCTTAAGGAGTGCATGTGCATCTGTGTACCTTAAGGAGAGCATGTGCATCTGTGTACCTTAAGAAGCACTGTACTAGGGGGTCCCATGGGGGGGCAGCACATGGGAGAGGGCACAGAGAACTGCATTAGGACGGGCAGCAGAGAAAATGTTATTCTGTGAATGAGATCTGGTTGCAGTTAGTTGGATAAAACTACATGGCCAGAAGTCACTGCATGATCAGGATGGTTCTTCTTTAGATCCGGGCAGCAGTCAAATCTTCATCAACACCAGCACAGCAAAATCTCTGTAGGCTAACTGCAAACCTGAAAGTCACTGCACAGATGGGGTTGCATTTTTTTCCATGGTAAGATGTAAATCTACAGACCTTCATTGGCAGGGCATTTTTTTGTAGCAGGGACTCTTTTGCATATTAGGCCACACACCCCTGATGTAGCAATTCTCCAAGAGCTTACAGGGCTCTTAGTACAGGGCCTACTGTAAGCTCTTGGAGGGCTGGCTACATTGGGGAGGCGAGGTCTAATATGCAAAGGAGTTCCTACTGCGAAAAAGCCCCATTCGTTGGTTTGGTAAGTAGTACTGACAGCAAGAAAAGACATGAAATCTTGCTGGAAGGTAAGCAAGAGAAGCAGCCAGGGTTTTTTTTCCTTTTCTTTTTTGAGCAGGAATGCACAGAAACACAGTTCTGGCTAGCTTGGTGTCAGGGGGTGTGACCTAATATGCAAATTAGTTCTTGCTGGGCTTTTTCTACAAAAAAGCCCTGTATGAAACAATTGTGATGAGGGGGGGGTGGCCAAATATGCAAACGAGTTCCTGCTGGGCTTTTTCTACAAAAAGCAGCAATAACTGGAAGCAGCAATAACTCTCTGAAGACCAAAGACACTACCATCCTAATGCCCCAATCTCATGAAGTTGTTCCTGAGCTATCCTGTGAGATTTGTCTTTAAGATTTAAGATCCAGGGCAGGAGAAGCAATAGAGATGAAAACATAATTATTAGCCCTTTACCCCCTCTCCCACCATTAATGGACTATTATTCCCCTGGCTCTGGTGCCAGACCCACATGGACTCTTAGCACCTATGGACTATTATCCTTAAACTCACATACGTACTGCTAACATCATTCAGTTCTCAATGGTTTACAGTCATAACAAAGGTCCATAAACAAAGAAACACCTCCTTCAATGCACCTGTGACAGATAAATGGCTTTAACCTGGTCTGAAAACCTTGAGTGATGGGATTCAAATGCAGTTCTTCAGCTGGGAGTTGACAGCTGACACTTAACAGTGAGACAGCAAAGCAGACTATGAGAGGATCAAGAAGGATCCTGAGTTAGGGAAGTTGAAAGTGTAGCCTATCCCTATCAAGTCTTGGGCAAATCGCTCCTAGAAGATGGGGGTGATCCCTAGCCAGTGGATAAGAAAGGAAACTGGAACTTGTGTGACTATTCCCGCCTTCACCAACTTGAGTATCTGTGAGACTAAGAGGTTTGCTTGTTTGTGTAAGCAGAGACTGCCAAGAAATCTCTCTTTTCAAGTTTTAAAGGCCTGTCTGAATAACAGAAACAGTTACTTGTTTGTGACAAATTATCTGGTGTTTATTTTTATACAACGTTACCTTATTCCTGTTGTCTGTTCACCTTGTAAGTTCTAAACCTGATTCCTGCCTGACCATTTTCCCTCGAAGTGAAATAAAGCAGTTTGTTACTTTTGGTTTACCATCAGCTTCTCACATGCCATCCTCAAACCAAAACAAAGAAGGATTTTAGTCTCTCCCATCATTTCCCTAGGCTAGGTCAGCATTTATCAGTATACATTCAGATGACTGGGTGGGACAGCCAGGGAAAAACAAAAAGGGGGGGCCTGCTCAGCAAAGAATTAGATAAAGGGAAATCCTGTGTAGGAATGGGCACAAACTGGGAAAATGCAGCTTGGTTCGTGATTTGTAGCGTGGCCATGAATCATGAACTGTAATGAACTTTTAAGGGCTAAATGAACTTGTTTGGTTCATGAAGTTTATTATGAGACAGAACAGCCCTGTGGTGTGCTAGAGACATTAAACTCACAGGGGATCTCTGGCTGACTCTTCTCTGCCTGCTCTCCAGGTTTGGAGATGATTAAATTTACAGGGTCTCAGCTAAGCCACCCCAAGTAGGTGCCTCCATCCTCCATTGTACACTAACATAAATGCACTGAGGACTAATGAGTCTGAGCATCATTCCTTCCTCCATCACACAGAATACTTATGCCCAGGCCTTGAATTCAGCAGGAGCTCACAGGAGCACAGCTCCCGAACCCTTCTGAGGGTTTTCCCTCCTCCTCCCTACCTACCTACCCTGTCCATTGAATAGTAGGTGCAGCTGCGTAACAATCCCTGGATGAGCTCCATCACCTATTATTATTTTATTTTTTTTACAAAATAACCCTGCTTAAGCCTCCATTCCCCCACTCTTTGTTTTGGAAAAGCAACTGCTTCTTAAGCATTTCACAACCTTCAGAATGTTTTGTGCCTTTTAAAAGTCTAACTTCTTTCCCCCTCCCCTGGATTTCAGCTCAGAGGATGCTACAGATACAAGACAGCTAGTATTAGAGAGGTCTCAGGAATGCTCAGCCACCTGGGGTTCAATATGGCAGAAGTTATTCTCTTCATTCCATTTCTGGCAGGAACAGCTGCAACTGTATTTTGTTCCACAAGGAAACATAAGAAAGAATAACTGCTATCATTTTGGATTGCCAGTAGTGACAAATTTGTAATGGTTTGGGTGGGGGGGGGGGCGGTATGTTTCTACATAATAACATTGGTAGGAAGGAGCCATCATTTAAAAAGCTCAGCACTTGATATTTACCATCTACCATATAGCCTCAGGGCTCCCACAAGACTAGAACCCAAGCCCTTTGGAAGACCGACTTTATCTGTATTATACAATGCCCTTGGGGTAAAATATCACTGATTCTGAAGCTTCTGTAAAACAAATTAAACACTGTCCACGTGAGATTATCTTTTTTTATTGGGCAGTAGTTGAAGTTACAGAAAGTGGTAATAAGCTTAACTGAGCTGGTGACCTTTGTGTCCTTATAGGATTTTAAAACTTAGCACTTTCTCCTCTCTTTCTCCTCTTTCTCACATACAAGCATGCTTCCTTCAAAAAGCAATAAAAAGAAAAAAATATTAAACTGCCAATGATGGGCATCTGCTAAATCACAGGCTTATCAAAGCCTTAATAAATTTTGCAGAATCCCAAAGAAAGAAATGATGCAAAACTCAGATCAGAACAAAGGAGATGGGTGTGTAAGGTCAGAACAAAATATTTAGTATAGTGCTCTTCTCTTATCTGTCATTTACACAACAGTAGATTAAAAATGACATTGTTGGGAAACAGTAGTTAACTTGTTTTGATGGTCACTTTTCCCAGTACTGAAAGATCCGCAACATTACCTTCAGGCTAAAAAAAGAAGATGTGGCTTATAGTGGGGAAATCTTTGCCTTAATTGTATAGTAGTAGGTATGGAACAGAAAGAGAAACACACAAACAAGGCATATAACAAGACTGCACTACAAACCTACAGACACCAAACACTCTAGTTAATGGCCATCATCACTTGTTACTTAATCCAACAATTCTGTATCAGAAAAAAATACGCTTCTTGAATATTTGAATTGCTACAGAGGTATTTTTTTCTATTATAGATATTCAGACTAGAAAGCTGACCAGGTTATAACTAGAAATGCTCACCCATGATCAAACGTCAGCATGATCAAACGTTACCAAAAGCACACTTTTTTTTTTCTGATGCAGAAAAACAACAGGTTAAACAACTCAAAAGATTGGTGAGAACCTTGGAACTTACATAGGTTTTGATCTTCTGAAAACTTGTGAAGTCTTTTTTCTCTGCTATCGTCTCCCTCCAGCAGCTCCTTATAGC
Source organism: Heteronotia binoei (assembly GCF_032191835.1). Lineage (NCBI taxonomy): Eukaryota > Metazoa > Chordata > Lepidosauria > Squamata > Gekkonidae > Heteronotia > Heteronotia binoei. The sequence continues at coordinate 64,624,323 of NC_083235.1, forward strand.
CTTCTAAAAGCTGGTGTTGGGGGAGTCTGAGCTACTAATGCCATGTGACCACAGGGGTCTACAATGTGCAGGATGAATTGGACAAAGGACCCTTGCTGCACTGGCTGAAGAGAAAAGTCAGATGCTCCCTCACTGCCCCTCTCCTGGGCTGCATGACATTTTGTCTATAAGTCTCTACTGACCCTCAGCATCATCTCTGAGGATCACAGGAAGCTGCTGAGACACAAAGGCACACACGATCCACCAGCCCCATCTGCTATCTATTTCTAGGTAAGTTATACTGTCTCCTTTTCAACCTTCCTACTTCTCCAGTTCACATTTTTATTGGATATAACTGGGCTTTTTTTGGGGGGGGGGCGTTTAAGCAGGAACTCCTTTGCCTATTAGACCACACACCCCTGATGTAGCCTAGCCAGCCTTCCTGGAGCTAACAGTAGGCCCTGTACTAAAAGCCCTGTAAGCTCTTGGAGGATTGGCTACATCAGGGGTGTGTGGCCTAATATGCTAAGGAGTTCCTGCTACAAAAAAAGCCATATATATCCCACTTCTTAATCACAGGCCTAAGTGATGAAGTCAGCCAGACAACTAAAATTCCTCATTACTAAAACACAAACTAAGAGCAATTATGACGCAAGGTAAAGGTAAAAGTAGTCCTCTATGCAAGCACCAGTCATTTCCAACTCTGGGGTGATGTTGCATTACACGGGAGACTTTTTTATGGGGTGGTTTGCCCTTGCCTTCCCCAGTCATCTACACTTTACCCCCAGCAAGCTGGGTATTCATTTTACCTACGTCAGAAGGATGGAAGGCTGAGTCAACCTTGAGCCGGCTACCTGAACCCAGCTTCCGCCGGGATTGAACTCAGGTCATGAGCAGGGCTTGGACTGCAGTACTGCAGCTTACCACTCTGCACCACGGGGCTCTTGAATTATGACACAACTGAAGTATTACTATAGTAGGCAATAAAAGTACATGGAGGGTTGCCAACTCAAGGTCAGGAAATTCCTGGAGAATTGGGAGAAAACCTTGGGAAAGGTGAGATTTGCGGGGGGGGAGGGGTGAACTTCAGAAGGATATAATGACATAGAGTTCACCGTCCATATATTATCAGTCAACTCTACAGGCCTAACTCAGAAAGGGAAGATAATGTAATTGCTTCCAAACAGGCTGGCTCTGCAACGCCTGGACAGCTTCTCCATTTAACAACAGTACTACAGTCTTGTTGGGATTCATCTTCTGTTTATTAGCCCTCATCCATCCCATTACCTTCTTCAGACACCTATGTAGGACATTCACAGACCCAGAAATAGGAGAAATAGAGCAGGGTGACCTCTCCCAGTGCTTTTATGTAGATGTTAAATAGCATGGGGGATAAGATGGACCCTCCCCCCAGCATAAATGCCACACAGAAGATCTGCAGCACCCCAGCACCACCTTCTGGAAATAGGTGACCAAGTGAGAGCAGAATCACCAAAGCACGGTACTCCCTTCTCCATCCATACAACTGAGACCAGTCTGTGTTCCAATAACACTCTAAGACTGAAATAGTCTTGTGTTGGTATCTATACTTCAAGTTGTTCATCTCCTACCTGGTTCAGGTAGTTCTTCCTAACTGATGGTGCAACCCAATCGATGAGTAGCCAAACACTTTTCAGGGAAAACTGCCCAAAAGGAATTCTCCCTATCCTTTCTTTCTTTTTAATGAGCATGCTGCTAGTTGAATGGATCCCTGGGATTTTTACACCATTGCCAAGAATGTGCTCAAACTGCGGGCTGACTTCATTAGGTTAGAGAGAAATGAAAAGAATGGGAGGAGAGGAGAGGAGAAGCAGGATGGATTTATTCCCTCTTCACCAGAGTCTGGAAGAAAAATCCTTTTGCCAGATTGCGTTTGTTAAAGCAAGCTAGCAGGGTGTTCTCCCTATAAAGCGGAAGTAATAAAGACTCCGTGGCTTCTCTGGACTCCCTACACACACACACACACACACAATATGGCAATGCTTATTAAATAATCCACCCACCCATAGACACATTGTTTAAAATGAAAATCTAGCAAATGGGGGTGCCCCGCCATGAAGTTTGCTCCATCAGAATATTTCCTTGAGCAGGGTAAATGCACTAGACATTTGCACCGAAGTGATCTTTCAGCTAGCATAGAACCCCAGAGAACAAATGGTAGCCAAATCCATGTGGATTACACTTACCGCTGGCATGGCCTTAACTGAGGGGAATATACCTCATTGTTGAAAGCAGCATTCCATCTGAACTCAATATCAACAGATTCCAAATGTGGAATTCCAAGCTCATCCCCTAGCAGGTGGGAAGAGTTCACAGACAAAGGAAGAAGGAATCCCTGGGAAACACATTGTTTCTTGCTGCAGCCAACATCACCTGGGAACCTCCATTAATTCTGGCAGCAAGGCTTTTTCCAGTTGAGAACACCAACAAGACAAGGCTGTAAGAGCATAATATGAGTCATATGTTCCCCACCCCTCTTCTTGTTTGTAACGTCCACCTTGAGGTATGCAGGCCCCTGGTCATATACGGCCTTAAAGGTGAGAACCAGCACCTTGAAACAAACCTGGTATGCAATAGGCAACCGGTGCAGCGCTTTCAGCACAGGTTGAATGTGCTCCCGTAAAGGAAGGCCCATTAACAACCTGGCTGCTGCGTTCTGCACTAGTTGAAGCTTCCAGCCTCATGTAGAGGGCATTGCAGTAATCCAATCTTGAGGTGACCGTGGCGTGGATCACTGTCACCAAGTCGCTGCATTTGAGGTAGGGGACCAACTGCCTTATCAGCCGCAGATGATAATACAGAGACTTGTGGCTATGCACTCAGCTTCCTGGCCACTGAGCAATAAAGAGCTGTCCAAATAGATTATTCTTGCAAGTCCTTGCTAAATTAACTGGGAACCAACTAACATCTTCCTTTTGTCACTTAATGGGGCCGATCAAATGTGTCTTTTATACTCAGTCCTATCACTGAAGCCATTATGTCTAACAAAGACTGCACATGAGAAACAGCAAAGCACTCTCCCCCAATAGCACTAGGAAGGTATATTTTAGAATGAAAAACGTAACATAAATGCACATGCTACACACAGCTTCACGGAAGGGAAAGCTACCACTATACAGACCGTGAGATTTGCCCTTGTGATTTTAGAGGTCTCCCACAGTTTTATGAAGCGTACGAAACTCTCTATTATTTTTGTGCATGTGCATGAGTTTGTGTCCCTGTGCCTGAGCATCATGGCGGCCTCTGGTGACTCCTGCTGGAGCATGGAGGACATTTAGAGAAGTGGCTTGACAGCCTGCCTCTGCCTCTTGACTCTGGTATTCTTTGGAGATCTCCTATCCAAATACTTGCCAGGGTGGGCTCTGCTTAGCTTCTGACATCTGATAAGATCAGGCTTGCCTCGGCTGTCCAGGTCAGGCCAAGAGTACAAAACTCTTAATAAAACTATGACATTCCCAGACTTCAAGCAGTTGTGTGGGCTCAAAATATTCGAGGTGTCTCTGAATTCCAGTTCAGAAAGATGGATTTCATAGCAGAACTGGAATGAAGACTTACCAGAATCTGATGACGACTCCACTTGTATGGTAAATTCCTCCCCCATTCTGCCCCACATCTCAGTATGCATGTTAGTTGTCTACTGCAACTCATGCGGCTGGCCACTGCATGAGTCAATGATGTTGCAGTACTGGCAGTTCAGAGCTACTTCAGGTAGTATGCGGGAAAACTACGGTATATGGACTAAGAGTCCAGATTCATTAAACCTTTTCTAAAGCAAAAACTCAAAGATTTCAATTTAAAAATAAAATCCAGCCCAATTCTAAACATGATTCTTTAGTAATGTAACTTGGGGTTCTGCTCTTTCCTAGTGAAGCTTCCTTATAGCTTAAACTATGCTTTAAAAAAAAAAAGCAGCAGTCCATTCCTAAACATTCTTTTCAGAAATAAGCCTCATTGAATTCAACAGACCTTACTTCCAAGTAAGAAAGCATAAAATCAGGTGTAAATCTCACACTGATTTTATTTGGAGTCGTATTAGTGTTAACAAGGCCACTTTCAGTAATCATTATGTAAAGTACAGTACTCTGAAATGACATATACTGTCTCTTCTCATGGCACAGTTGTTCATGTGGGATCCATTCCCCTGGAATGAATTCAAGTGTACTCTCTCCCTTTTTCTATGCCATTCTTTTGTGAAACTTGGAAGTGGGTTGGAACAAGGGCAGAATGGCATCCTACCATGAAGTCAAGATCTCCGGCTAATCCACAGAAAGGTTTCCGGAGATCTTTTTTAAAATTCAGGTTGCCTTTTTAGGACAAACACAAAGAGAATCAGGACAGATCAATCACGGTGGAATAAGAATTCATCCATAAGCAAATATAGTTGCAATCCATTGGGGTTTATGCACATTCTAATTTTGCTGTTTAATTATTTTGCACAGTCTAGACTTGCTATCATTCTCTTCCTTATTTGTCAGCACAGGGTTTTCTTTTTCTTGGGGGGATTGGAATGCTTGTGGGAAAAAAGGGATGTACCATAACTGCAAAAAGCAACATTAAGTTAATATATTACAAGGATAGTATATTCCAATATGGTTGCATTAATGCTCTGACACATGTAAGGCATCATTTTCTTATGGTCTCACAATGTGCTCCTTGTATTGAAACTCCTCAGGTGGCAACTAGCAATGTGCATTCAGCAGTATCAGAGCTAAAAAAACCACAACCTTACTAGTATTTGGGGGGAGGGGGTATTATTTAAGCTGAATACAGATCAGAAACCGGCTACCAGTATAGTACGTTCCAAATAAGGCTCCCTTTTCCCCCTCCCTCCCTTTTTCAGGTATATTCTGCTATACCAAATAGCTGATGGTGGATAGGTTTAAAGGACTGTGACTTATTTACATAGTGTATTGTTAAACATTACATTAGAGGTTGCCTGCACCCAATTCTTTTTTTCTTAAATATTCATTTTGAACTGCAGTTGGTGTTAGCTTCAGTACATAAAACCAAAGTCAATGAAAGTTAAGAAGAAGAAGAAGATATTGGATTTATATCCCGCCCTCCACTCCGAAGAGTCTCAGAGCGGCTCACAATCTCCTTTACCTTCCTCCCCCACAACAGACACCCTGTGAGGTAGATGAAGATATTGGATTTATATCCCGCCCTCCACTCCGAAGAGTCTCAGAGCGGCTCACAATCTCCTTTACCTTCCCCCCCCACATCAGACACCCTGTGAGGTGGGTGGGGCTGGAGAGGGCTCTCCCAGCAGCTGCCCTTTCAAGGACAACCTCTGCCAGGGCTATGGCTGACCCAAGGCCGTTCCAGGAGGTGCAAGTGGAGGAGTGGGGAATCAAACCCGGTTCTCCCAGATAAGAGTCCGCACACTTAACCACTACACCAAACTGGCTCTCCAGTTAGGAGGGGGATGGCTGATCATTTTTTAAGAAATAATGTTTGAAGGAGCACAAATGGTCAGCGTTGTTTTATGACCTAGGAAGATGTTTTCTATAAGCTTCCTTTCAAGTTATCATAGTTAATTTTTTTTTTTTCAGAAAGAAAGGAAAATTCCTCAAGAGTCTTTATGGAACATGCTTGTGCATACAGAAAAAAAGATCAAAGTGTCGTTCATCATAAGCAGCTCTCATACAACCTGCTGTTTAAAAAATATTAAGTTTGTTACCAGATAACTTTTGAAATGGAGGATGTATGGGGATAAAAATTTCCAATTTAGTGTACACTCACACTGACCCCATTTTACAAGTAAAAAGACTGTTAACAAGTAGAAAATATGCCCAAATTTACAGCAAATGTCCCAAATTTGGTTAATGTCAACATTCACAAGTATATGTTGGTAACATCAGACATATTCAGTGATAACTAAAAACTGTGAAAAACGAAAAAGTAGACAGGTGAATTCTGACAAACCACTTGAATGGGCTTTGTTGGTTAATATCTGAAATCTGGGGAAATCTCTATCTATTGGGAGGCATTCACATTATTAACTGGCACATACAGGAATGTCAACAGATTTTGAGCATGCATTGTAATATAGCCACACGCTGTTCCTTATATGCAAATCCTGCCATTTATTCTGTGAGGTGACTGGTCCCAAAGGCAGGTCATTATAGGCAGGTCATTACAGAACTTGTACCAAAGCTCAGAATAGAAAATGCACTCACAATGAAGTCTATGTCTAGGTTCTCAGAACCAGATAGATTCACCAAAGAGCAAGATGATGTCCATACATCCAGTCAGAAATAAGGAAGCACCTTATGTCAAGATCACTGGCCTGTCCAGTTGATTACTGTCTTCCCTAACTAGCAAATGGCTCGCTGTGGTCTCAGGCATAGCAGTTCTGAGTTTATGGCAAACAATTTGCATGAGACTCTAAATCTGGGGAGGGACGGTGGCTCAGTGGCAGAGCATCTGCTTGGGAAGCAGAAGGTCCCAGGTTCAATCCCTGGCATCTCCAAAAAAGGATCCAGGCAAATAGGTGTGAAAAACCTCAGCTTGAGACCCTGGAGAGCTGCAGCCAGTCTGAGAAGACAATACTGACTTTGATGGACCCAGGGGGGGTCTGATTCAGTATAAGGCAGCTTCATATGTTCGTATTAACAGAAGATGCTAAAGACTGAGCCTGACATCTTCTACAGTTACATACTGATATACACACACTGTTGCACAACCTACCCACTAGTGCCAAATGTCCCATTACTCTGGTTAGTGTTCACAAATATATGTACACAATACCCAACAATACAGAAAGGTTTTAATATTTTTTTTAAATTGTTCTAGAATGGCTTTTAAGCAAGAGTAAGAAAAGGGAAGAGCTACAAATTCAGAGCTGAAGCTAATAAAATGGCCACAATATAAATATTTCTGTAACCAGAATCCATACAACAGTACAGAATACTGTGATATTATTCAGACAACCGCACATGGTGATTTCTTTAGCCAGTAAGTGATAGAATCTTTATGGGATTCTGGTGTTGAGAGAAATCAACACAAAAGGATTTTGTGGATACGCAATTTCAGAAACCTAGATTTAAAAAAAAAAAAGTTTATTTGAATGGTGGTAGCTGTGGTGTTTGTCCTCCAATGGATCCCTTTAGGAGGCTCCAGGAGCATGGTAGCTTGTTTATATTTGAAGGCCACCTGCTTCTGAATGTAGTGATGTACCTCTGTTATAATATACCTGCTATGAATAGAGTCAGGCTTGCAAACCATAATGACAGTATCCAAATATGTGTATGAAGCTGCATGTGGAAAAGTCTGGTTCTCTGCTCAACGCACCTGCTTCACATAAACTGCTTGCCATAAGCTAGGCCCACCACACAACCAAATTTAGAAACACCAACATGCATACAGAATCCATGTGCATTAGTAACCAAATCACAGACAAACCATAATATATTGTCAAACATGTGAAAGAGATACAGGGAAGAACTGGGCCTCCAAATCTATCTGCATTTGGGGATAACCAGCATGGCAATTTTCTGGCTGCCAAGATGCAGATCAAGCCACTGAACAAGCTGTTGCATATTGTAACTCTGCTGTTGCGTATTGTAACTCTGCTGAGGGACAGTGGCTCAGTGGTAGAGCATCTGCTTGGGGAGCAGAAGGTCCCAGGTTCAATCCCTGGCATCTCCAAAAAAAGGGTCCAGGCAAATAGGTGTGAAAAACCTCAGCTTGAGACCCTGGAGAGCCGCTGCCAGTCTGAGAAGACAATACTGACTTTGATGGACCAAGGGTCTGATTCAGTATAAGGCAGCTTCATATGTTCATATGCTGTTGCGTATTGTAACTCTGCTGTTGCGTATTGTAACTCTGCATGGGAGGGAAATGGTTAAGAGACCTCTCTCTCTCTCTCTCTCACTCTCTCACACACACTCACACACACGGCAGTTGGCCCCACCCTCTCATTGGTTAGTTGCTGAGCCTCTTTGGAAATTGTTGCCTCCTAGCCAACATTGATACAGTACATGAACTGGAGGCCCTTTGGGCACCTTTTGATTCAGTATTTAACAGCTTCAGCCAACTCTCCGTGGCTGATGTTGACAGGATTCTGGGTTCTGTTAGACTGACCATACGTCTCTCATGTCTGGTGAAAGCCAGCAGTTATCAATCTGTCCCAGGATTCAGAGGTCTACCCGAAGAAATTAAAAGAGGCTGTAATAACACCACTTTTTAAAAAGCCATCTTTGGATCCTATGGATCTGGCCAATTACTGCCCAGTCCAGAACCTTTCATTTCTGGGTAAGGTAATTGAGAGAGCAGTGGTAGAGCAGCTCCAGAAGTTCCTGGAAGACACACTGCATTGGATCCATTCCTGTCCGGTTATGGGATGGGGATGGCACTAGTTACTCTCACCGATGATCTCCATACTAGGAGAGAGGGTGTCAATGTGGGATCCCTCTGTGGGCAATCCTCTGTCCAATGTTTAACATCTATATGCTCTCCTATACCCAGATGGTATGGAGTTTAGGGCTGGGATGTCACTAGTACTCTGATAACACCCAGCTATATCTGTTGATGGATATAGCCCCATTGAATTTGGCTGTGGGAGGGGCATGGGCCATGGTGGGATAGTGGGATGGTTAAAACAGAGTTGACTGAGACAGAATCATGTTGTTGGGGTTCTGTGGCTAGGGAGATTCAGGTCTGGGGTGCCAAGTCCCAGGTCTTGATGGCGTTCCCTAATACTGGCACTAACTGTCAAAAGCCTGAGTGTGGTTCCCTGTAATGGAGGCCCAGATCACAAATGTTGCCAGACAGGCATTTTTCCAGCTATGCCAGGTCAGGCAACTAGCCCCCTTCCTGTCCCGCCCCATCCTAGCCACAGTAATTCATGCATCAAGCACCTCCAGATTAGACTACTGTAACTTGTTCCCTTGAGACTGACCCAGAAACTGCAACTGGTCCAGAATGCGGCAGCACTGGTCCTTATCAGAACCCCATAAAAGGCACATATTTAACCAGTGTTGTGCCAGCTGCACTGGCTCTAGGTGGAGTATCAGATCAGGTTCAAAGTTCTAGTGTAAACTTTTAGGGCCTTAAGAGGTCTGTGACCCATGTATCTTTGGGACTGCCTCTCCTCATATACCCCCGCAAGAGCAATGCACTCTGCAGAGAAGAACTTACTGGTGATCTCCAGCTCAAAAGACATCCAGCTGTCCTCAACCAGAGCCAAGACCTTTGTGGTACTGGCTCCAACCTGGTGGAACTCTCTGCCGAATAACATCCATGCCCCGCAGGACTTAATGCAGTTCTGCAGGGTCTGTAAGGCAGAGTTGTTCCGCCAGGCCTTTGGTTAAGGACAGCAACTGTTTCCACCTTCCCTGGCACTTTGCTTCTTGCCTTCCCTCCATGGGAGCAGTGGCACAATTTGAGGTCCTTAGTGTCAATTGAAAATGTTAATTGTTGTATTTTGTACTGATTAATTTATGAATGCGTTCTTATTGCTGTACACCGCCCTGAGCCCTGCTTTACAGGGGAGGGCAATCTAGAAGCCAAATGAATGAATGAATGAATGAGGAATGTCAGCGGCGTCACTAGGGCGGGGCCAAGGGGGCCATCGGCCCTCCCCCAGAGCATTCTCATTGGCCCCAGGCACTGACCAATGACCCCCCCCCAACAGGAAGGGGCTGGCCCTGGGACTAGAACGCTGCTGCTGTGTGTGGGCTGGCCGGGATTCTGAAACCGGGGCCGCGCTGCCGCCGGCTCAGCTAAAAGTGTGTGGGTGAGTGGGGGAAACTTAAATGCTGCAAAACTGGTATCTCGGATTACGGGGGCTGGTCATGTGACCAGAGGGTGGATGAGGGAGGGGCCATGTGAAGTGGGCGGGGTTGTGTGCGGAGGGGGTGACGCAGCCCTCCAAAAAGGGGTGATGCCCAATGTGGGGGGGGGGTGACTTGAATCAGTTACACCCCAGGGTGCAACCCACCCTAGTGACGCCTCTGAGGAGTATAGAGTATTATACCCAGAAACAGGTGAAGTATATGTCAGGCTTGTGATTCGCTTTGACGAAAGCAGACCCAGTAGAGAAGGAATGACATCATGTGACTCAGAAGAGGCCGATGATCAGTATCAGCTCTTGGACGTTGAACCAGTGCCCGATGATGAAGTATCAAAGCAAGACACACAACCTGAGAAGGCAGGTTCTGAAGCAATCATGCCAAAGATTCAAAGCAGTACATCACAGGAAAAGGAAGCGAGTGAGAATGAGAAGACAGGCAGACTGGACAGCTCTGTGACAGCAGATGAAAATTCAGGATCACACCTCCAATGCTTATTTATTTATTTATTCAATTTATATCCCGCCCTCCCCAATGCTCCTTGCAACCAAACAAGGGCATACCAGCCTTGCATTTATCATGGTTAACTGGGTTAACATCTGCATTTTCTACCTGGAAGGAAGTAGAAAAGACGCCAGCAACTAAACCCAGCAGGTGGAAGAAGGCAGCACAAGAAGAGTTTGATGCTCTACACAAAAAATAAAACATGGACCTCGATGAAGCTGCCACCAGGAAAGAATCTTATTGGATGCAAATACAGACAGAAATGTGGAATGCCACAAAGCAAGATTAGTTGCTAAAGGCTTCTCACAAGAATATGCAAGAGTCTGGACCTTAAAGACTCACTAGCACCTTAAAAACCAACAATTGCTACTCTTAGGTCAGCAGATGCATGCTGGATAGTGACACTTCCCTCTCACAGTCACTGGGGGGCTGACCTTTTCTTGCTTACAGGTTTCCTGCTAACTTAAAACAACTTCTGGCCCACAGTGATAAACTACTTAACAGTAACATGGACTCTGGCACAAACCCAAATTTCAACTTTGCTCTCATATAGATCCTAGCAACACCATCCCTACACCCAGCAACATCATCCCTACCATTCTGCTCATCCTCTAATGTGATTTATGACATTATGTGTCAGCAATGCCCTTCGACCCTCTGCATTGGACAGACAGCCAGTCCCTTCAACAAAGAATAAATGGACGTAAGTGACATTAGAAACCACAACAATAAGAAAAACAGTGAGGGGATGTTTTAACCTTCCAGGACATTCAGTTGCTGACTTAAAAGCAACATTTCTCTTACAAAGAAATTTCCAAGGGGAATTAGAATGATAGACTGCTGAATTGCAACCAATGCTGAAGTTCAAGACAATGCATCCTCCTGGACTGAATCAAGACCTAAGTTTCCTGTCTCATTACCAATGCTGAATTCTCCACACCTACTAACCCTCTTCATATCACACCTACTCCAATCATGTCTGCTGTTGCCATTCACCTCCTATTGTCATTCAGCATCTGAAATAATTCCACACTCTCCAAGATAGAAGGAGAGATGGACTCCCATTCTAGCTGGATCTAAAGAAGTGAGTTATGAGACATGAGTCACAAAAGCTTATACCTTGCCACAAACTGTGTTAGTCTTTTTGTCTAACAGGTTTTTATTTGCATTTTTTAAAGGAGGATACAGAATTTAAAAAGGAGAAACGGTAGTTATTAAAAAAACATATATAGGGCAATTTCACAAATATTAAAGACATCCTTTGTTCAAATGTGCATGTATACAAAATCAGAAAAACAAGAAAGAAAATATGATATTATAAATTAAAATATAATGTAATATATATGGTATCATGACCAATGATCATATACAGCAACACAGCACACACACAATAGTTTAAATAATATAATGACCTAGTCAGATATTCTTTCTTTTTGCATGATATTTTATCTTTTCATCTTATCTATTCATACATAAACTATTCATACATAAACTATTCATACATAATCTATTCATACATCTTATCTATTCATACATAAACTCATATGAATTTTTATAATTATACTTTTATAATATTTTTGCACATTATGATAAAAATAACATAGATACAATACCCCTATTATTTCTTAATAGAATTGTCATGCAGGGTGTGGTCACATGTTCCTGTTCGGATTTTACGAGCACATCCAAACACCCACATCTGTCCCTCAAATGCAACCCGACTTGCCCCGGTTTGATGTTGGCGTTATTTGACCCCGGAGAAAGTCCGGCCCTTTTTCCCAGAAGCGGCACACATTCAGGTTATTTCTGTTTGGACAGTTCATGCACGATACTGCCCCTTGGGATGTTTGGTGCCTATCATCTACCCCTCCCACCTTAAAAAAATAAAAGCTCCAGCAGACATGTACATGACCAGATCATCAGGAATCTGAGGTGAGTTTCTGCTTCATCAATCATCACAGGATCCACGGGAGAACAGAAAAATAAAATCTTTTTTCAATGTGGAGGATTTCCAGATATCTGTCACTGCCTAGTTCCGGGAGAGTAGTTCCCGGCAGTCCCCTAGTTTGAATCGGCAATGTTAATTCCTGGAAACCACACACACACCCCGCCGCCTCTGAAGCAACATTTGATTTTCTATCCCCCAATGGTTGAGCACATGTTCAATGAAAACCCCGCAGCAGGAATCACTGGCAACATTTGATTTTCCACCCCACAACGGTTGGGCACATGTTCAATGAAAACCCCGCGGCAGGAATCACCGTCTGATTGCTCAGCAACTGAAGGAGAGCGAGATGACTTTGGATCTGCTTGATCCGTTGTGCGCATGCTCCAAGAAAAGAGAGTGATAGCATTCAATGTCTGATCATTCAACAGCAGGACAAAATCGAGATGAGTCTCATTCTTGGATGCTCATCTGATAATCCATGCATCGCATCAATATTCAATGGTTCAAATTTGTGTGCTGCACACCCACTTTTAATGTGACGTGTGACCACACCCATAATTATTATCATATGATATTAAGCCATTCAAATATGCAACTATAAAGATTGATTACAATAGTCCTATAAGAAGTCATCGATTATTTTCAAATTCATCTTTTGGTCTTTGATTAATGGAGCTTGTCAATTGACCATAGTTGAATATTCTCACATCTTGTCTATCCAGTTCTCAAGAGCTGGGCAACCCTCACCTTTCAATTTTGTTAGTTTTTAAGATGCTACTGGATTTTTGCTCTTTTCTACTGCTACAGACAGACTAACATGACTACTCATCTTGATCTATCACAAAAATATGGCCAGGACTTTGATGAACCTTTGTGCCAGTGGTGAAACATAATACAATCACATTACTTTTGAGCACAGCAGCATCCAAGAAGATACGGACCAAACATCTAGATGAAAAGACAGCATTTCTTCATGGGGAGATCCAGTAAAATCTGTACATGGAGCAGGCAGGAGGTTCTATATACCCCAAACAACCAAATTTAGCCTGCAAACTTCTGAAGGTACTTTACAGGCTAAAACAAGCAGCATGTGTCTGGAATGAAAAATGACACACAATGCTCATAGTGCAAACTTTCAAGCAAGGAGAAGCAGATTCATGTCTGTACACTAAATGCAAAGATGGATATTGTGCTTTTTTTCTCACATATGTTGATGACTGGATTTTGGATTATGACAAGCAAATGGACTATTAGCGTGGTAGAGTGCCTAAACAGAGAGGAAGAAATTAAGGAGCTAGAAGATGTTTCTTACGACCTGAATGTACAAATTGAAAGAGAGAAAGATGGTTTATTCCTCCTAAGCCAGAGACAGAAAATAACTGAACTCTTACAGACATTAGGTCTACATAATGCCATGCACTGGCAATGCATACATAAACTGACTTTCTTAAGAACATCGAAATAAGTGAGCCATTACCTAAAAACAATTAGTACTGAAACAGCATTGGGAAATTTCTACACTTAAGCACCACTAGCAGATCTGATATTGCAACCAGAGTTGGGATCCTTAGTAGAAAGCCTAAATACTAGCACCTAGCAAGAAAGAGTGGATTGCAATAAAAAGGGTAGATTTTATAGAATCATAGAGTTGGAAGGGAACTCCAGGGTCATCTTGTCCAACCACATGCACAATGCAGGAAACTCACAAATACTACCCCCTAAATTCACAGGATCTTCATTGCTGTCAGATGGCCATCTAGCCTCTGTTTAAAAATCTCCAAGGAAGGAGAGCCCACCACCTCCCAAACAAGCCTGTTCCACTGAGGAACTGCTCTAACGGTCAGGAAGTTCTGTTGAGTTGAGCCAGATGTTGAGCCAGAAACGCTTTTGATTTAATTTCAACCCATTGGTTCTGGTCCTACTTTCTGGAGCACAGAAAACAATTCCACACCATCCTCTAGATGACAGTCCTTCAAGTACTTGAAGATGGTGATTTTATCACCTTTCAGCTGCCTTCTCTCCAGGCTAAACATGCCCAGCTCCTTCAACCTTTCTTTATAGGGCTTGGTCTCCAGACCCCCTCACCATTTTCGTTGCTCTCCTCTGGACCTGTTCCAGCTTGTCTATATCCTTCTTAAAATGTGGTGCCCAAAACTGAACAATACTCCAGGTGAGGTCTTACCAGAGCAGAGTAAAGCGATACCAACACTTCACGTTATCTGGACACTATATTTCTGTTGATACAGCCCAAAATTGCATTTGCCTTTTTTAGCCACCCCATCACACTGTTGACTCATGTGCAGCATAGGGTCCACTAAGACCCCAAGATCCTTTGCGAACATACTACTGCTAAGACAAGTCTCCCCCATCCTATAACCATGCATTGGATTTTTCCTACCTAAATGCAGAACTTTACATTTAGCCCTGTCAAAATTCATTTCATTGGTTTTAGCCCAGTTTTCCAGTCTGCCAAGATCATCCTGGATCCTGTTTCTGTTTTCTAAACAGAGAAGAAGCAAATAAGAAATTATGCGACCCCTCCCAATTTAGTATCATCTGCAAATTTAATAAGCATTCCCGCTAGTCCAGGGGTGGCCGATGGTAGCTCTCCAGATGTTTTTTGCCTACAACTCCCATCAGCTCCAGCCATTGGCCATGCTGACTGGGGCTGATGGAAGTTGTAGGCAAAAAACATCTGGAGAGCTATCATCCACCCTGCTCTAGTCCTTCATCCAAATCATTTATAAAGATGTTGAACAAAACAGGTCCCAGGACAGATCCTTGAGGCACTCCACTTGTCCCTCCTCTCCAAGAGGATGAGGAACCATTCACAACCTTCTTTGGGTGTGATCTGTCAACCAGTTACAGATCCACCTAACGGTAACAGGATCCAAACCACATTTTACCAACTTGTCAACAAGCACAGTATGTGGAACCTTATCAAAAACCTTACTGAAATCAAGATAAACTCTGTCTACAGCATTCCCCTGATCTAGCAAGGTAGTCACTTCCTCAAAAAGACATGACCTGTTCTTGAGAAAACCATGCTGGCTCTTAGTAATCACAGCCATCCTTTCTAAGTGTTCCAGGACTGACTGATGATTTGTTCTAAAACTTTTTCCAGGTATAGACATCAAGCTGATGGGTCGGTAGTTACCCGGATCCGCCTTTTTCCCCTTCTTGAAGATGGGGACATTTGCCCACCTCCAATCCTCCAGCACCTCTCCTCCAAGAATTCTCAAAAATAATAGCCAAAGGCTCAGAAATTACATCCGCAAGCTCTTTTAGAACCCTTGGATGCAGTTCATCTGGCCCTGAGCACTTAGTTTCATTTAAAGAAACTAGGTGTTTATGTACTACCCCTATGCTGATCCTAGGTTGAAACTTCATACCCTCCTTATATGTTTTGTTTTTGCCATGTTGAGCACTGTTTCTCTCAGAAGAGAAAACTGAGGAAAAGTAGGAATTGAGCAGTTCCTCCCTCTCTTCATTACCTGTTACAATTTCACCTTCCTGCCCTCGCAATGGGCCTACCATGTCCTTGCTCTTTTTCTTACTCTGAACATAAGAAAAGAACCCCTTTTTGTTGTTTTTAGCATCTTTGGCCAGCCTAAGCTCATACTGAGCTTTAGCTTTCCTAACTTTTTCTCTACAAGCCCTGGTGATTTGTTTATATTCATCCTTGGTTATAAGGCCCTCCTTCCAATTCCTAAAGGAGTCTTTTTTATTTCTCAAGTCTTTAGAGAGCTGCTTATGGAGCCACCTCAGCTTCTTTAGGCTTCTTTCATTTTTTCCTCTCATAGGAATTGTCTGTGATTGCGCTTTCAGTATATTGCTTTTAAGAAATTCCCACCCCTCTTGAACCCCCTTCTTCCTAAGTATTTCTGACCATGGGATTTTATCTAGCATAGTTCTAAGTTTGTTGAAGTTTGCCTATCTGAAGCCCAACCTATAAGTCTGACTACGTATAGTTTTTTTCCTTCCCTGAAGGAAAATAAAATTGAAACTAAAATTGCCATCCACCAGTAAGCCAAAATTAGTTGGTTACAAGGATTCAGACTGGGCAGGAGACAGTTAGGCCGTTTTCCCACTGACCTTACTCCGGAGCGACGTCCCTCTTCACCGCGCAGGGTCTGCGCGGATTTCCCACCAACTGCTGCGCACAACCAGGAAGTGCCGCGGCTTTTGCGTCGCAGATGTAAACCGCTAAAAACCAGTTTACATCTGCAACGCAAAAGCCGCGGCTCTTCCTGGTTGTGCGCAGCAGTTGGTGGGAAATCCGCGCAGACGCTGCACGGTGAAGAGGGACGTCGCTCCGGAGTAAGGTCAGTGGGAAAAAGGCCTTAGATTAACACCACAAGTGGGTACTTGTTCTTGTATGGAGATGGATGAATCCCCTGGGCCGATAGAAAGGAAACTATAGTAAGTTTGTTTTCTACAATCTGAATATATAGCATTTTCTGAAGCATGGAGAGAACTGTTGTGATTAGATAGTCACTAAAGGGCTTTGGACTTGATGAGCGGAAGTCAATTCAGCTTAGAGAAGACAACAAGAACTGCATTTAGATTTCTCAACCATTAAAAAAAATGGCTGCATGCACTAAGCACATTGGCGTGAAGTTTCACATAGTGCATGACCTAACTGAGAAGGGCATAATAGAACTGGAGTATGGTTCAACAGAAGGGATGATGGCCGACATCCTGACCCAGCCTCTATCAAGAGACAAATTTGAAAAACTGGGAGATAAACTGAAACTTGGGAACTCTTGCTTGCGGCATTAAGAAGGGGTGTTGGATATTGTAACTCTGCATGCAAGAGGACCTGAGAGGGAAAGGGTTAAGAGAATTCTCCCACTCAGGAACACTTGGCAATTGGCCCCACCCCCTCATTGGTTAGATGCTGAGCCTCTTTGACCTTTGCTTGGCTTCTGTTTCATCTTATATAGGACCTCTCTCTTACCTGGGCTTGGAGCTTTAGCAAATTAATCTTTTTGAAGTTAATCTGTTCACAATAAGGTAAACATACCCACATTAATATGTTGTGTAAGAATAATAGAATCATAGAGTTGGAAGGGGGCTCCAGGATTATCTATTCCAACCCCTGCACAAATACCTCCCCCTAAATTCACAGGATCTCCATTGCTGTCAAATGGGTTCTATTTTTTTTTTTGAAGTAACATTTCTTTCTCATTACCATTGGAGTCAGATCAACTTCGTAATTTGTTTGAACAGCATTTCCCCTTAACTAGGAAACATTGAGTATCCGGGATACTGCCTAAAGTAGGGGTGGCTTGGGAACCACACAGGATTGGATCTACATGTTTTTTGAGGGAGGCCAAATTTAAAAATTATGCCCCCTTATGGGTTCATTCTATCTTATGGGCCCACAGAATAGAATGGATTCCATACCCAATCTGGCGACCCCCCCCCCTCCGGTGGCGCCTGCAGCGAGCGCCCCGTCTGCCACCCAAGATCCGGGCTCTTTCACACATATTGTGTGGCTCTCAAAGCTGCCCTGCACCCCATTGGCTGGCTTGGAGAAGGCATTTCTCTCTTTAAATCACTTCTCCAAGCTAGCCAGCAGCTTGGAGAATGAATTTAAAGCTGCTTTCTTTCACCTCTCCTCCCTGCCCCATCTATTTTCCTTCCTTCCTTCCCTCAAACATCTGATGTTCATGTCTTACAGTTCTCAAACATCTGACATTTATTCTATGTGGCTCTTCCATTAAGCAAGTTTGGCCACCCCTGGCATAAAGCTTCTGTGTTTCCAAGGCAAATGATTGTCTTTTTTTTACATTTAACCCAATACAAACCTGATTTCCAAATGACTTAACTGTGAGACAGCACAGCAGATACAGAGTGCTCCTTACAATCCTTCTATCTATTAGTAGGGTGAGCTCCAAAGCCTGCATGTTGTTTGTGACGTTTTAAAAAACTTGATGAACATTTCCAATTATGCTCCCTCGGTCAGCTTTTTCCTTAGATGAAATACAATGAACAGATGCAAAAGAGGACAAACCTCCTATACCCATAGATAGTTTTGGCAGTTACACATAGTTATTTCTGTGTTGAGGTAAAGGTTGTACCTTCTGAAGTTCTGGCTTCTGTGCAGTTATTACAGGATCAGGAGTCCTATTATCTTTTGCATCTTGACACCATATGCAAGAGTTGTCCTTTTTAGGACTACACAAAAAAGGTTAGAAGACAGGAATTCAAGAAATCTATTGCAGCTTAGAGAAGGAAGAAATCTTCAACCCAAGAGCATAAGGTGCCCCAGAAGCCTCCAGAGAGACCCTGCTTTATTCTGCCAGTTTTGAAGAAAATTGGTCTCCCACACTTTATTCCACGATGTTTCGATAATAAGAATTTCCTTCAGATCCAGGGCCAGAAGCCCATCTGATGTTACTGAGTTATAATCAAAATGGATTTTCCCTTAGGATCTATTGCCCTTGTGATAAACTTCATAAAGACCTGGAGGGCAATGTCTCCCCTCCCTTTATTTGTCAAGCTACATTTGGAGAAGCCAAAGTCCTTCTGCTCATCACTGCCCAGTGCACCAAATGAAGAGGAAAGCTTGTAGGCAGGTGCTCAGGAGAGCACGGAATCTCTTCTTTCATGAGCCTCCACCATTAAGTAGCTCCAGCTTCAATCCTGTATTTGTTCTGCCAAGCCTCAAGAAGTCATCATACCCGCCAAGTGAATGTGAAAGATCTTTTCATCCTCCTTCTCCCTGGCTAGTCAGAAATCTCCCACCATTTTTGTTACATGCTGTATTGGTTGATTTTATTGTGTAGTCTGTTTTTAAAGTTTTATATGGTTGATTTGCTGTGGTTAGCCACCTTTAGACCGCCGGGGGGAGGGCGGGATATAAATTTGATAAAATAAAAATCAATCAATCAATAAATGCAAGAATCAGACCTGCAACAATGCTTGTATCTTCCAAGAGGAGAGTCCTTGCAAAGAGATTCGCCTGTTTGCAACTAGGGATGTGCAAAAAAAAAAAAATTCGGAAATACACGGATTCGGAAGTACACGGGGAAAAAAAATTCGGATTCCCCCTGTACTTCTGAATGCCGTATTCGGAATAGCCGCATATACGGTAATGCGCGGCTATTTCCGAATATACGGCCCTATTATACCCTATGGGCCATTGAAATCAATGGCAAATAGGGTATAATTGAAGCCGCCTGGAGGGGAGGGGGCTTGAGGGAGAGCCCCCAAATTTGCAGGGGACCTGCAGGGGACTCTCCCCTACAACCCCCCCAAGTCCCAAAAAGATTGGGCCAGGGGGTCCCATTCCAGGGGCACCCAAAGAGGGTGCCCCTATTCCATCATTATACCCTATGGGCCATTGAAATCAATGGCAAATAGGGTATAATTGAAGCCGCCTGGAGGGGAGGGGGTTTGAGGGAGAGCCCCCAAATTTGCAGGGGACCTGCAGGGGACTCTCCCCTACAACCCCCCCAAGTCCCAAAAAGATTGGGCCAGGGGGTCCAATTCCTGGGGCACCCAAAGCCAAACCTAACTTCACACCAGAGAATATCTATAGGCCCCAAATGCACTACATCCCTCTATCTAATCTATGAACCCTGCAGGCCTGGCACCAATAAAAACCCAGTTGCCAACGTCGTGGCAGTACAAAACACAATCTGCTCAAGGTCTGCTCTGCAGACCTGGCTGCAGCAAACCCAGATGCCAGCTCTCCAGCCCTGCCCCAAACAACACCGGGAGAGCTGGCAAACCACAAAAAGCCTGCTGCCTCTGGGTCTCTCACCCAGGTGCCAGCTTCCCTGCCCCAAACAACACAATCTACAGGTGCCAGCTCTCCAGCCCTGCCCCAAACAACACCGGGAGAGCTGGCAAACCACAAAAAGCCTGCTGCCTCTGGGTCTCTCACCCAGGTGCCAGCTTCCCTGCCCCAAACAATACAATCTAAACAAAACCAGAGAATCACAAGAGGCCAAGCAAACCAACTCAAGATTTTAAAAAAACAAAACAAAACCAGAGAATCACAAGAGGCCAAGCAAACCAACTCAAGATTTTAAAAAGTGGCCTTTCACCAATAAGAAAACTCAGGCCAAATCAGTCAACAACAACACCCCCACCCCTAAAACCAGAAGCAGAAAAGGGGGACAAAACAATGAAAATTAGGCCAAACAGCACCCCCCCAATAACCTGAAGATAAAAGTAACACAGCAGCAACAAATCAAACAATGAAACAGTAAAAAACTCAACTTTTAATAATACAGGAACTCCCCCCCCCAAAAAAAAAACCCTTCACCCTAACCCCAAGAAATCCAAGCCACCCAAATCAGGAGAAGTAAAAGGACACTGCACTTTAAAAAGTCCTCTCACTAAATTAAGATATGGGCAAATTAGCAAAACCACCCCACCCCAGGCCCCCCCACCCCCAGCAGAACCTAACCTCAACCCCAAATAAGCTACCCTACCCACCCAGCACTCACCCACCCAAATCTGAACAAGTAAAGGGACTCTAGTCCTTTTACCAACAAAAACTAAAACAAGAACCCCAAAACTGTCTTACCTTGTCTTCTCTGAGTCCAGGGAGGTCTCTGGTAAGGCAGTGAGAGAGCAGCAGGCAGGAGCTGAAGCCAAGGGCCAGCCACCAGCAGCAGCACAATCTCTCTCACACCAACCCACACCACATACACACCAACACAGCAATGGAGGAGTCCAGCAGGAAGACTCCTTAAAAAGGTTCTCTGGCCCTACAGAGAGCAATTTCAAAAAATAGCACTGCTCTCTCTGATTGGCCAGAGAACATTGCTTACTTGGATACCCAAGTAAGCAAAAGATCAAAATAACAATGTAGCTGATGGCTGGGCCATCAGCTACACAGTACACATCAACAGCCCTGCAAAGCATGCATTTGCGATGCATTTTGCAAATGCATGCTTTGGATTGGCTGCTGGGGCTCCTCTTCCCCCTCCCCCCCCTCCCTGATCCCAGGGAGGCAGGCTATAGGAGACTACGGAGAGGCGGGAAGCTAAGCAAGCAGCTCCATTGAGGCTGCAAAAGCCACTTCCCGCCTTTTCTATGGGATTTTACATTGACAGCCGCCTTTTGACAGCCGTACCGTATTCTCCCGAATAGCAGTTCGGGAGAATACGGCGGCTGCGTTCAGGAGCCGCATAATGGGCGGCAATGGCATTCGGCTGCGGCCAGTTACGAATACAGCCGAATCAGCGTTGATTCGGCTGTATTTTCAGCTCGGCCGAGCCGAATGCACATCCCTATTTGCAACCCAGAGTTCCTTCAGCAAACATAAATGAAAGTTAGGGTTTGTAGAATCTTTTGGGCTCAAGTGCCATGTTCTACTGGAGAAAGTTTTTCTTCCAGACCTTTCGTTCTCGGCTGCGGAGAACATCCTCAGTGGCGTTGCAGCCGGAGCCACTGAGGATGTTCTCCGCAGCCGAGAACGAAACGTCTGGAAGAAAAATTTTCTCCAGTAAAACACGGCACTTGAGCCTGAAAGATTCTACAAACCCTAATGATGTTACCAGCCGTGAAAACCTGAAATCTTTGATAAATGAAAGTGTATAAATTGCCACTACTGTACTTCCTCCAACTATCTCTGCATTCATGAGGCCTACAGAGTTACTCTTTCCTCCATTAGGTGGGGTAAAATGGCACGGCTTGAACAGCTGACCCTTAGTGTACCATATTATGGCTCAGCCACACTGTTGGTGTTTTTCTTCCTCTTGTATGCTGGGGCGAATGGGGCTTTTGCTATGTAAAGTAGCTTGAGAGAAATTACAGTCTGCAACAATCCACCAGTGAATGACCACCCCAGCAGTACCATTACAGGGCAAAGGGAAGAACAGCCACAGAGCCTTGCACCCACCCTGCAATTTAATGTAGCGGTTATGTGAAAGATTTTTCAAATATGCAGATCTTCAACCCTCTTTCTACACTGGGTTGAGATGATGTTGACAGCAATCCTAAGCAGGTCTATTCAATAGGACTTACTGACAATAACACATTCTCAGGACAGCACTGCTTGCCCTCTCTTTCTGGTTGGATCTCTGAGTCTCTCTCTGTGAAGGCTTTGCAACAGGCAGAAATTTAACAGCTATAAGCTTGCTCCAGTCACTGCCAATTAGTACATGTATAAGCTAGTGTGTCATTATCACATTGTCAGGGGCATATAACAGGGGTGGCCAATGGTAGCTCTCCAGATGTTTTTGCCTACAACTCCCATCAGCCCCAACCAGCATGGCCAATGGCTGGGGCTGATGGGAGTTGTAGGCAAAAAAAAATATGGAGAGCTACCATTGGCCACCCCTGGCATATAAGATAGTAACCATTTTGAGAATGTTTAGAGCAGCTTGGTAATGCTGGCTATGGCCTAGCTCTCCTCTCTGTTCACTGCAATAAACTTTCCCTGCCCCTCCATCTTCACCTGGACTCCAGCTGTATGTCTTTTATTGGCTAAGGACATTCAGATGTTGTCATGGGTGCTGGGGACCCTGCAGAAGAAGCTGAGCCTGCAGAAGAAACTGTGCCCCTGCCACCTGCACCAGTGCCCCTGCCACTGGCACCAGTGCCCCTACCTCCTACTGGAGAAGATCCAAGCCCCCCTGCCTCGCCCTCTCGGGTGGCTTGTGTGTGTGACCGCCTTCGTCAGGACCTCAGGGATCGGAGAAGGGCGACACGCTCACAAGCAAGACGCTCCCTGAGCCCTGAGTTCTAAAAGGATCCTGGCCCCTCTAGGAGTGAGAATGCTTGAGTCTCAGCAGGATCCTGGCTGCCCTCTGAGTCAGCAATTAGTCCAAATGGGCAAGAGACAGCAGAGGGCTATATAGCTGTGGGCTTTGGGAGAAGGATTTGTGGAAGCAACTAGTCACTTACCTGACGTTCTAGCATCCACTTTGGCTTCTGGACCCCTTGACATTGGCTTTGGCTTCTGGACCCCCTGACTTCGGCTTCTGAACCTCTGACCTGCGATACCTGGACTGTGATTTGGTTTTGGCGCTTTGAACCCTCTTTGCTCACCAGCTACAGACCTTGGACTGCCCCTGGACTTTGCCTGGCCTGGCCCCAGCTCGTGACAGATGTGCAGATTTGTACAACACTACTGACATGGCTCTTACCAGACAAAAGTTCAGACTGCTCTGAACACTCAGTAACTTTTAAAGTGCCACATTTTCTGCAATTCCATTACAAAAGTTCTTGAAATAAACACCATGGATTCTTTTTTTTAAAAAAATGCATCATTACTAAAAACACTAACGATCAGGTTTCCATGGGAAAATGAGGTACATGTTGCTATGTGATGTTCATCCATTGCCATAGTTACTGAAGGTTTGTGTCGCCATGCAGTACTGATTAGTTACCATAGTTGTTGTTTTAAAAAAACTTGTCCCCTGAAAATCCTACAAGGATGCTGAGTGCCTTTTGCTTACAGTCACTTCAGCTAAGGTACATAGATTTGTCAAGGAAATGAAAATATTACCTGGGAAACAGGTAAGTACCGTGTGATGTGATTACCATGGTTACTGGAGGCCCTTGGTGATACAGGTTTCCAGGCTACAGTATCTGTGAAGTCACATGATCCACATTGCTATAGTGACTGTCAGGACCTGAATGCCAGCTGAGCTGACATAAAGTGAGTGCTGAAGTCAGAGATTTTCAGAAGGATTCCAAACAGGTATGATGACCCCTCCGCGCCCCTTTCCAAAGGAAATTGCTGAACATGAGCCTGGAGATTGCAGCAAAGAATCATCCGGCCTAGCAGCAAGAAGAATTGCAGATTCCAGCAAGTCTTTTTCCATTTCTAATGTGTGTGATAAGAATTGCCATTTCTGGAGGTTACTAGGAGCATTAATGGGAGTGACTGCTGGAAAGCAAAAATTGCAGGGGACAGAGTAAGGCAACACCATTGGGAAGAAGAACAGGTTCAACATCTGTGCTGAAAATGTAAATTCTGAACTACATCCAGGCCTCAGATTCAGTGGGAGCAGCTCCTGAACCTTTCTGAGAGCTCTACCTCCTCCTTCTGAGCGCTCCACCTCCTTGTCCATCGAATAGTAGGTGCAGCTGCATAACAATCCCTGGATGAGCTCCACCACCTATTTTTCTACAAAATGGCCCCCGACTACATCTGTGCCAATCTGTAAAACACCTTCTAACCACCACCAGTGAACAACCTTCTCTTTGGCATAATAAAGTGTACTGATTAGTTACCATAGTTGGTTTTTAAAAAAACTTGTGTTCCTTTTTGCACACGTAAAGGAAGTTAAGGAGGATAGGTGACACAAAAAGGTAAGAAAAAATAAAAGGCTTATAATATACAAAGTATTAGAAAGGAAATCCCCCCCCCCCCCAAGTCTCTGAACTGAATGAGGAAGCATATGCAAAGCAGCCGTAGGAAATAAGTATTTGACAGGGGAACAAATTGATATGCAAGGAAAGTTTGGGGGATGCTAGCCTCCAGATGAGACCTGGGAATCCCCTGGGAATCTACCTCATCTCCAGACTACGGAGATCTGTTCCCCTAGACAAAATGGATGTTTTGGAAGGTGGACTCTATGGCGTAGTACCCCACTAAGGTCCTTTCCAGGCTCCATCCCCAAATCTCCAGGAGTTTCCCAATCTGAAACTGGCAACCCTACCCCCCCCCCCCCCCAATCCCAGGAAGAGTCTGAGAGGAAACACATTTTCAGCAGTAGATTAATTGGGGCTGGGTGTTTAATGGTTTAGGGGCCAGACCCCCATCTCTTACTGAGAGTCAAACTGCACACGAAACCTCCCAACACATACTTTTAACCATCTGTGGAGGGCAGAATTTGAATCAGGGCTGTGGCAGCGTTTTGAAATCCATGCTGTTTCTTGAGTTGAAGTCTCCCATCCCAAGCTGCCATTACAGGGCTACCGTATTCTTAAAAGCAAAAAAAGAGGACATAGACTGACTACTTCAAACAAGTGATTGCTATCACAAATCAGTTTTAAATGCCCCTACTATTTAAGCTGCAATAATGGTTACTAACTAGGAATATTCATAACCTTCAAACCCAAACAGAGGACAATTTCATCAGGTTTTTTTTTTTTCAAAATGCCCCAAAGAGGACAGACATCAAAAAAGAGGACATCTGGTAACCCTATGCTATTAGCCCTAGCAGGGAAACAGGGAAAGGCACCCCTATCATATTTGTCTTTTTTCAACCTACCAGTGGTAGGAGCAGCTGTGAAAGGAGTGCAATCTCTGTTTCTATTGGGAAAACAGCAAAGGGAGGAAGTTCTTTTAATTCATTTTTAAACAACTCTGCATTAGCACTACTGCTCTGATACACACACTCTGGCTGGGTCCAGAGCAGCAGTTTAAGCCAACGCAAGGACAGTCTGAAGATGGATTAAAAAATCAAGTCCAGACTTGCACATCTGCCTCCCATCTGCGTCCTGTACTCACCCCATTCTCTGCCAGCTTTGAGGTAGCTCAAAAAGCGACCACTAAGGATGTGGTAGCAAATTCTTTTGCCCCATGCCATCTGCCTTTCTGGGCGTCTGAATGCTGGAGAGTGCAGGTGAAGCCGATTGGTGGCGTGAACCCACCAATCCATACTAGGCACTCACCAGTATTCTTTTTTTAAAAAAAAACTGCCCTGGGCACATGGGCATATGGGCATATGGCCACTAAAAATGTAAGGAATAAAAAAAAATTCAAACCACAACAACCAACTGACTGCGCTGAACTGCCCCCCGTGTGAGATACAGGTGCCTTGCACAGGAGCATCTGATCGCTCTTTGTCTGCTCCAGTTTGAGGTGGCACAGTTTGGAGTTGCCTCTGGTGCACCCAAAGCTGCCCATCTGTACCCAGCCTCCCAGTGCTTTTTGAAGTTAAAAGCAAACTTCAGTTTGCAGCTCAGTTTGTGACCTTGTAGAAGTCCCTTGTCTTCACCTGGCATAGCATTCTGTTTCCAAGAGTGACCAGCCCAGTACCTCCAAAAGTGGGAAATGAAGACAGTACCCCTCAGTTATTTGTCTCTAGTCTCCGTTGTATGGTCACTCCGTAGGTCTCAAATGGAGGTACGTTTACCACCAGTGGGACACAGTAGTCGTCTAAGTGGGATGCAGGGTTTTCATAACAATTACTAAAAGTTTGCTCTCCCCCTCTTTCCATGTTTGCCTGCAAGTGTTACATGCTGTCTTCCTTCGGACCCTCCATGCCACAGATTATCCATCTGCAATCTAAAGTAACCTTGGGTAACTGGTGCTTCTCCTACTCTTCCCCCTCCCATTTCCCCTGCCCACCTGCAAAGTGTCTTTGACTTGCTGCTTCCTGGCAACCCCCCCCCCCCCACCGTGGATTATCCATTGGCCCCTCCCCCATGTGGTTTACAGTGGTAGCAGTAAAATTATACTCAACAGTATTGACCATTTCAAGAACCAATGCAATTATCATTTTTGTATGTTTGCATTTTAAAGCCATAGCAATGCTTAACGCTTACTCCTTAAAGTGTACCATAAATGATAACTATGATAGCAGAATGCCTGTAAACATGTCAATGCCATTCTCAGAAAAAGTGAGCTGTTTGATTTTATCATGGTGGAACCTAGGCTCTTGGACAGAGTGAATGGTGGGACGAAAGGTTCAAAAGCTGACTACAGAGATACTATTTAGATCTCATCGCCAATATAAACATATGAACATATGAAGCTGCCTTATACTGAATCAGACCTTTGGTCCATCAAAGTCAGTATTGTCTTCTCAGACGGGCAGCGGCTCTCCAGGGTCTCAAGCTGAGGCTTTTCACACCTATTTGCCTGGACCCTTTTTTGGAGATGCCAGGGATTGAACCTGGGACCTTCTGCTTCCCAAGCAGATGCTCTACCATTGAGCTACCATCCTGCAATGGTGGAGATGGAGTGGAACAGCTAGGAGCAGCTTTGGGAGGGTGGGAATGTATAATGGGAGCAACTTCTGGCATCTGACTTGCAGCACCCCTCATTTCAAAGGCATGACCGTTCACTGCCTGTGATTACCAACTGGTTAAAGGAATTCTGTACCCAGTGACAGGAGTGCCTGTAGTGATGCCATGGAAGGGAAAGACTGAGAAAGTTCACCAAGTCAAGTAAAAGAAGTGGGGTGATGTAGGGCATTGATTTTTCCCCTCCAGTCAGTAGCTGTTCCTGCCACTGAAACGGACTAAATAGGTTATGCCGCTGCTATGATTAAATAGATTGTCATTAACAAAATACGGAGTGAATTTGCCACTTACCTTATTAAAAGGTAAATTTGATCTCAGAAAATAGGCTAGGTTTTAGAATAACGTCTCTAGAGCCTTGTGAAATTTAATAGAAAGTGACTCCATTTAATTATCCTATAGAATTTTATAACAGGGGATGTAACCTGTTCTCTTATTGCATAGGAAATTTTGTACCGTCTTTCCAAAATGTCTCACATGTTATTACATTTCATCCAGGGAATTACATAACAGCGGGGAATAGAACATTAGGCTTTGATAGAGAACATCCATGCCCACTGTGGCCATGGTTGTCATGAATGGGGCCCTAACATACATTCACAATATCTGTAGTTTTTCCCCAGTGCTCTCTCAGAGATCCCATAAAATAATGCAACATCTTTCTGCCAGCAGAGGCATTCCTGACAAGCATGCGGGTTCAATGATGAGTCAAAGTTGATACAAAGACTACGTTTATTGATAGACCGATACTTTGGTGTAACAGGTTCTTGAGAGTAATGCTGCCAATACATTGATACAATACTTTTAAGGCTTACTTCAATGGGATTCCAAGGGATGGGGTTGCGGGGTAGCATTCACACATAAACTATCATAAATGTCTATGTTCCCATAATGTTATCAGGACTTCGTCCTTGCTTTCCCCAGATGTCTCATACTCCCTTACAGGAATGTATGAGAAGGTGCTGTTTACTTGGTTTCAGTTCTCACTACTTCTAATTATAAGCCATAAAGCAAGACGGGGGGAAGGGAAAGAATAACAAGCTAACAAAGTTGGATCCTCCATGATACTTCACAGACCAGGTTTAGGCAGGACCCTAAAACAATCAATTATCAATGGAATTTTACCATGCTTGACATTCCCTATGATTCCTCCTGCTTTCTGCAGTGCTT
Source organism: Heteronotia binoei (assembly GCF_032191835.1). Lineage (NCBI taxonomy): Eukaryota > Metazoa > Chordata > Lepidosauria > Squamata > Gekkonidae > Heteronotia > Heteronotia binoei. The sequence goes on from NC_083235.1 coordinate 64,652,703, forward strand.
GTGAAGGAAGAAACAAGGCAGGTGCTACCAATACTCCTGAGAACCCCCAGAGCTGCACTCATATAAGGAGCTTCTGGGTTTGTTATCCTTTTGCCACGCCTAGGCAGGTTTTTTGCTGTTGTAGTTTGCAGGGGGTTTTTAATCCTAATCCTGCAACACTGATATAAAAAAATTATAAATTTTATCTGCTTTGAGTCTCAGCAAGAAAGGCAGATGATAAAATGACGTAAATAAAATAAAAAGACAAAATATTATCTTACATTCATGCCTCACTCTTCCCTCTTGTCTTGAAATACAGGGTCTGGCTAAGTGTTCTCTATGCCCAACAATCTACTTCCAAAGCTAAATACCAGCTTCTTGTACTGTAGCAAAACATTGTGACAGTGAGCGAAATTCTAGTTTCCAAGTCAAATACCCCCCCATAACCTATCTTCTTTATTCTTGTTTATGGTGTTGGGTCTGGTAAGAAAATATGCGGGTTTGAAAAACATATTACAGCTTTCAGTTGGTACTTTCTTATTTTAAAAATGTTCATCCTAGGAAAAAAAACTGAGGACTAGGGCAGGGGCCTAGAAGGATGAAGTTCCTGTGGCTGCTTCTTGGTTCAGGTTTTGAGTGTCAAGGAATCAGCTGATACCAAGTGAGCTCAGCAAGAGGCCACAATTTGCAGAATGGCAAAGGAAATGCTGGAGTCTCTTTAGACCGCTGACCCTCATGCTTTTTGAAGTGGGGCCTACTTCTAAATTTACTCCTTTTCAGAACACAACTGAAAAATAATTCTTGCTACTGCCCACTGACTCAGTGCAAGAATCTCACGTTAGTTAACACTGTGAACACATTTATATTTCATGTTTAAATTTAGGCATCGCTGAGCCACGGGCTGTATTTATTGCACATTAGAGGCAACCCCAAATTTGCCAGAAAGCTTCCCAGAGCTTCTCAACTCACTTTGTTCTACCTTCTCCCCTTGCAATCCACCTGTGAGTGAATTGTGGCCCACTTTTGATTCCTCACTCTCAGTTTGAGAACCACTGCTTTAGACTGTTTGTACACTCTGCAAATGCTCTAAACATACAGGCAATGACTGAATGCCAGCTCTAAGCATGGCACCCACTACTGGATAACCATCTGTTATGTTTACCAGGTGATAAAGTAGCCATGTTAGCTCTTACCAGGGCTTTTTTTGAGCAGGAAAGCACAGGAACACTGGGTGTCAGGAGGTGTGGCCTAATATGCAAATAAGTTCCGGTTGGGCTTTTCCTACAAAAAGGCCCTGGCTCTTACTAGCAGCAAGCCACTCTAGCCATACAAGCCAGTCAAAGAACACATTCAATTCCATGAGTCCCCTCTATTATCTAATTATTAGTGGCTGATAAAAGAAGCTATTTTCAAGGATCTTCATTCCCAGGAAGATAGATCCTTATGCAGTTTGTCTAATGGCTATTAACAAAAGTATTAATTCCCGAAGTTGATAAACTTAGATTTGAAAGCACATTCTCAGACATATCAACAGAGCTCAAGATATGTAAGAGGAAACACATCTGCTAGCCAGAACAGCCTTAGGGATGCTATGCTGCTGAGACTGTACTAAGGAGCAAAAAACACCAGTGTAGCAACCACACAATTCTCTGAATCAGAGTTTGAGCTGCTTTGACATATCCTGCTGGAGGTGTGTATTACTGCTGTCATTACTTTAGGCCCCTCAAAAAAGTGTAGCAGGCAGTAGACAAGAGCCTGTGTACATGGAACAGCAGGTTCCCAGGCTGAGAGTCTGTTTTGTCACTGGTAAATGGCTTCCAGTTTTTGTCTAGCATAACCCTCTATTTAGAATTGCCCAGCTCTAGAGAATGTAACAAGCAGAATATACTGTTCTTAATTTCATAAGAGACAATAGAAGGCAGCCAGAACTCAGCTCCACTATTTTATAAAGCAATCATATCTCATGTCCTTTATTAAAATGAACAGCCCTAATTTATCTCCATTCTTTCTCTCTCTTTTTTTTAATACTCTTGCCAATCCTTTGGAGAATTCTGACTACTTATATTTCAAAATCTGGAACGCTGCCAGAGGTCTGCCAAATATAGCATAATTTTTACAAGACACGATCTTTAAGAAGCATGATGAGCATAATGAGAGTGACCTGTGGTAGAGGCAAGTCAGTGTTCCCTCCCTTGGCTACCACGTCTTTTAAATGATCTGCATCATCATCCTTGCAAAGACATTGGTAGCTTCAGGAAATCGACTATAACCAGTTCTTTGCCAGAGTCTGAAAAGAGAAGCCCTGCTTCTACTGTATTCTTGACAACATCGCCAAGCCTGAACTTCTTGACCTGTTCTGAGGTGTCAAAAATTTGAACATATACACAAAGAGACATGAAGACACTAACAGGCATCCATCCTCAGTGAAGACTTGGGATTCTTTTTCATCAATTAACACTATAACCAGATCTGGTAAATGTAATTGCTATACATCCTTGTGAGACCCTGTGGCATGGAATCAGGCAGCCTCATGACCCATTCAGCACATCCAAAAGCACTTTGTGTTTTTTTCAAACCTTTCTCTCCCTGCAACATGCACACACCGTGCCGCATTTCACACCTCTGTTGAAATCTAGAGCCATAAAATTACACTGGTCCAAGGTATCGGTTTTGTCCTTGACAGCCCTACGCTGCTTAGGACCAGAGTATCTGAAGGACTGTCTTGTATCACATGTCCCTGCTTGGGAATTAAGATCATAGGGAGAGGCCCTCCTGATGGTGCCATTGAACAAAGAAGCTCATCTTGGTGGGTTCACAAGAGAGGGTACTGCCAATGGCAGCCCAACATCTCCAGGGCAGTGTGCCTGGCCTCCTCAATAGGGTTGCCAATCCCCAGGTGGGGGCAGGGGCTCTCCCGGTTTGGAGACCCTCCCCCCGCTTCAGGGTTATCAGACAGCGGGGGGAGGGGAGAGAAGGGAAATGTCTGCTGGGAACTCTGTTATTCCCTATGGAGATTTATTCCCATAGAAAATAATGGAGAATTGATCCGCGGGTATCTGGGGCTCTGGGGGGGGGGGCTGTTTTTTGAGGTAGAGGCACCAAAGTTTAAGTACAGCATCTAGTACCTCTCCCCAAAATATCCCTCAAGTTTAAAAACGATTGGACTAGGGGGTCCAATTCTATGAGCCCCCAAAGAAGGTGCCCCTATCCTTCATTATTTCCTATGGAAGGAAGGCATTGAAAAGGTGTGCCGTCCCTTTAAATGTGATGGCCGGAACTCCCTTTGGAGTTCAGTGATGCTTGTCACAGCCTTGATCTTGGCTCCACCCCAATGTCTCCTGGCTCCACCCCCAAAGTCTCCTGGCTCCACCCCCAAAGTCCCCAGATATTTCTTGAATTGGACTTGGCAACCCTACTCCTCAATGTCAATCTTTAGGAGGCAGCCGAAGACAGTTTTATTCAGGATGGCATTCAATTAGTTTAGTTTTGCTGTTTATGGTAGATTATGATTTTAATTCAGGGTTTTGAATGGGTTTTGTATATTTCTATTTTTTTTTTAATTCTGTTTATAAAAACTGCCTTGAGTTCTGGAAAATAGAAAGGCAGCTAATAAATATTTTAAATAATACATAAATAAAATAGGACTTGAAGGACAGATTACGATACGGCATGGAGGAATCTGCCATTCAAAGCCTAAAGCATCATTGGGCTCATTCAAATTCCTATGTGTACTCAAAGAGGTTGCTATGCTGTGCTTCTAGATCTTCTGTTGGAGCCCTGCTTTGCATTACGGGTGTGCAAAAAAAAAAAATTGGGAAAATTCATATTTGGGGGCAGGGGTGGAATTCTAGCAGGAGCTCCTTTGCATTATTAGGCCACACGCCCCTGATGTAGCCAGTCCTTCAAGAGTTTACAAAAAAGAGCCTTGTAAGCTCTTGGAGGATTGGCTACATCAGGGGTGTGTGACCTAGTATGCAAAGGAGCTCCTGTTAGAATTCCACCACTGTCTGGGGGTATTCAGGGCTTAAAAATTCAGGGGGGGGGGGGGGGGGTGGAAATATCTCCTAATAGCAGATTCAGTAGCTGAATGTGATTCGGGAGATATTCGCTGTTTCCGAATATACAGCTCCATTATACCCTATGGGCCATTTAAGTCAATGGCAAAATAGGGTATAATGAATTGTGACTGGGGGAGGGGGGGGTTGAGGTAGAAGCTCCAAATTTGTAGGGCAGCTGCAGGGGCCTCTCGCACACAGAATCTCCAAGCTTCAAAAAGGTTAGACTGGGGGTCCAATTCTAGGGGCACCCAGAGAGGGCCCTTTCCCCCTATCATGGGAAAAAAGCAATCAGTCACTTTTCCCACTATAAACACAATGACTCTGGCGGGGAGGGGGTTTGAGTGAGAGCCACCAAGTTTGCAGGGCTATTTTTGGTGCCTCTCCCCCACAGAACTCCCAGCTTCCAAAATAATTGGACCATGGGGTTCAACTCTAGGGTTCACCCTATCCCAGACAGCAGTCAGTTTCTCCTAGAGAATCTTTGCAGTCAAGTCAGTTGTGCTGAGGGTGCTAGCTTGCAAAGAACATAGTTGCCCAGCAGAACAAGTGCTATTGTGGCAATGGTAGTGCAATGTACAGGACCTTGGTTCAAATTAGAGAATCTCTCTGAGTTAAAAATTAGGATGAGAGCTTTCTGTAGGGACTGCAACACAGAACCAGTGCATTGAGCGCACTAATGCCAAGCAGCAGAGATGGGGAATGGACTTTCCACATGCAAAGGAGTTGCATACTGAATCACAGCACCAAAGAAGAAATACCTGTGTGGAATCCTGCAACACTGTATTTACTGTAAGAGAGAAAATTTTGGAAACCAGAACAGGACACTTGGGTTTTAAAAGAAGTTTCTGAGAAGTCAAGGCTGCTCAAGGGGAACCTTAACTTATATGGCAATAAATTGCATTAATATCACCTCTAGTCTTTTAAAAGCAAGTAGCTTGGGAACCTGTCACTGCATCATACTTATTCTAGTTCTTGGTTCTGGCATGGCATACACCCAAAGAAAGAAGAATTCCTTTCTATCATAACAAAGCCAAGAGACCAGTCACTGCAAAAATACTCAAGACACAGGAACCCCCAGGACTTAATAGAGATATCAGCTTCCTATCTCAGTGGACATAAGAACTTGCTCAGCTCTTAATTTTCCCCAGAATTCAAACTCTGTTGGTTTTAAAAGTGCTACTGGTCTCAGTTCTCAGATATGTTATTAATAGGGATGTGTATACCCTTGTGGCCTGGGCATACCAAAAGATGAATGGACCGAAATCTGAAATCAATATTCACAAAGCTGAGCAACCAGTTTTACTGCAGCATTGTTTCAGAAACAGACTGGAACAAGAGATTGCTGAATTACAATCATTACACTCATCGCAATACTCAGGGCTTTGCCCCCCTGCCATGCCTCTCCCCTCCCCTCCCCGCCCCCTCCTCCTCCCTCCCTTCAGACCCTTCCCCTGGATGGGAGAGGAGGCAGCGGCAGCGGGGTTGGCCTTTCAGGATGCTGATCCTGATGGACTGTAAGTATGTCCCAGCCCTGAAGTGCAGCTTTACCTGCGACTGAGTGATTGGCTGGGGAGGGGGGACTTTAGATAGCTGGAACGCGGTGCTAGAGCCAGTTCCGGCATTGAAATTGACATGGGGTAGGGAAGGGGTCAAAGGGAGGGAGAAGGAGGAGGAGGCGCAGCGGGGAGGGGGGGCGCGGAGCTGTGGGGGGAGGTGTGGGGGTGCTTGGGGGGACGCCAGGCAGTGAGTTGGCCTAGAGCACCATGGGATGTCAGGCTACCCCTGTGTGCAAGCGCACTCCCTCAGATACACTGCAATTAAAAAATGCATGTGCCCAAGTTCACACAGTAAATCGCATTTCCTCAACTATTACATGCAGGTAGGGATGGCGCAGAGTGGTAAAGCTGCAGTACTGCAGTCAGAGCCCTCTGCTCACGACCTGAGTTCAATCTCAGCGGAAGCTGGTTCAGGTAGCCGGCTCCAGGTTGACTCAGCCTTCCATCCTTCCGAGGTCAGTAAAATGAGTACCCAGCTTGCTGGGGGGGGGGAAAGTGTAGATGACTGGGGAAGGCAATGGCAAACCACCCCATAAAAAATCTGCTGTGAAAACGTTGCGAAAGCAACGTCACCCCAGAGTCAAAAACGACTGGTGCTTGCACAGGGACCCTTACCTTTTAGGGGTGGATTAGTAGCTAGAAAGAGCTGATTAGAGTCAATATGTATAAGTAACAGAGCAATAAAAACAGTCAAGATTGGAACAACACATTTGCTAGGACATGTAAATGGCAGCAAATTGATGTTCAGATAATAAAGGAGTTAAAATAGGTGTGAGAAGTTGGAGTCCAATGACCCCTTTAAGACCAATAAAGTTAAAATTTCATGTACAAGCAAGAACTGAGTGACTTAGCTTGTGTAATGAGATGAGAATAGAGTATCTCTGTTGAGCCCTGGGGGTTCCATTCCCCTGAGTCTTGTAATGATTGTAATTCGGCAATCACTTGTTCCAGTCTGTTTCTGAAATGATGTTGCAGTAAAACAGGTTGCTCAGCGCTGTGAATCTTGATTTCAGATTTGTGTCCATTCATCTTTTGGTATATCCAGGTCACAAGGGGCAGTGGGTTCAGCAGTTAGTTGGTAGGGTTGTGCTACTGGGCTGGTCACTATTAGGCTGGCATAGGGTCCAGCGGCTTAGCACCAGTGCATTCAATGTACTGTTTCTGCGCCACAGTCCTTGCAGGAAGCACTCCCCTAGGTTTGTAATTCGGAGAGATCCTCAGATTTGAACTAAAGCACTGGCACTGGAACCGTGGCACTTGTTCTGCTGGGCACATAGCACTGTTATGTTCCTTGAAAACAAGCATCCTCACCACAGTTGTCTTTCCACTGCAGAGGTTCTCTAGGAGAATCTGACTGCTGCCTGTGTTTGCAAGTTTCTCCCATCATAGGAGACAGCCCCGTAGCCAGGATTTGAAGAACTGGGGGGGCCCTGATTTTTTTTCAGGGGGCACATAGTGGCCCCAACCTCCATGGCCTTCTCTCCTAACACCACTGAGGAGGAAAGCTGCCAGCTCGCTGCCATACAGCCTCCCCCCCACACACAGTTGCCCCAAGGTGATCCCTTTCCACCCCTTTTCCAGCAGTTCTGGTGGAGAGCCACTCAGAGGTTTAGATATGTGCCGCACGGTCTCCTGCCCTCACTTGTAGCATGATCCAGCTAGGCAAGCCCGGTGGGACAAGTGGTGGTGGTGGAAGGCACCACCAAATCGCAATTCGGATTTCTTCCCGTCAGAGGGTGAGCCGAGGCTGCCCAAGTGTTGCCAACGCTCAAAGTTGTTCTTTGTCTTTTTGAAGCCTCATTAATGGGAAAGTGGGGGGGGGGGGGGAATTCACCTCTTTCCCTTCCTTTGAACTGTTCCATTTGTTGTTATGTAAAACGACCCATTAGCCAGTGGTATTGAAAGCAAGCTTACTTGCCAAGTAGGATTGCCATGCTTGAGGTAGGAAAGTGATGCATCAGAAGCTTGCTAAGAGAAAAAAGAGCAAGCGGTTGGGTGTTCACCTCTTACTGCCATGATGGCAATCATGGTGGCGGAGCTTTGAGGCATACAAGAAGGACAGGAACAGCCACCGCTATGCCCCTGGCTTCTTGCAAAGCCCCATGCCCATGCCAAAAGGAAACCCCTTCAGGGTCCCCCAGGAGATGCCACGTCTGTGCCACCTCTCCAGCCGCCTGATTTAGGGGGGCCACTAGAGACAAGCTCCATGGACCCCCGCTGAGCTCAAGGCGACATAACCCAGAAGTCACACCTCAACTTTCCATGTCTTCACATCTGGAAGCAAGGAAGGCAAGCACACAATGGGGTTTTTACAGTACTTGTGCCAAGATTGCAGAACCATCTACTGCAAAATAGCTGTTTGGTCCTCATCCCCTTCACTTTCCTGTGGCTAGTTAAAACATTCTTATTCTGGAAAGTCTGGCAGAGAAAGTCAAAATTGCAAGATTGCTTTTAAAGCTCACTATTGGTCTGGATGTTTTAATGCTACTCCTTGTTCATTTTAAATTCCAGCTGACTTTTGTAACCTGTTTCACTGATGAGAATTTCATAAACCACCTCACATGCTAATTAATTCTAGCAAAAAGATGTGGGGTACCAATATTTTCTAAATGAATAGCGTTTCTAGCCACAGCACTCACAAATTACATTAAATAGCATGTTACAGAGGAACTGAAGACTAAGAAATAAGCTGGGATGTCTTCTGACTGCTGGAATGATGTGAGTTAAATTGACCTTTAGAGCAACGAAGCCACATGGAATCCATTTATTTACATCTTATAGTAATGTCCATGTATAACAACTTCAATGAGCAGGGAAGTTTCTCCCTGGATCTTTTAACCAAGTTATAATTTCTAAAGCCTCAATTACAACATGTCATTAAATAATATGATTATTTCTCTTAAAAGATGTTTTCTAAGTCATGCTAATAAACCCAAGGCACTATTTATAAGCTCAATACAGACTGGATGTCCTTAGAAATACAAGGCATTTGTGGGAGGAGCAACATGCTTGTTGTAGCTCCCATTTAAAGAAATTCCGCACCTCTCCCACTCTTCCAGCACATGCTGCCACAAATATGATACAGTTTTAAAATAGACAAATCATTACACCAGAAATGACCTCTCTCTATCATGCAGGCAGATTTGTGCCAAAAAGTTTCCCTTTGGCAGTTGCTATAGAGACTTTCAAGTGCAGCGCAGAACATCCAAACCCTTTTGAAAATGAAAGAGTTTTGAAGATTTTAATCAGACAAACACAGAAGAAACCACAAGCATCAATCTGCATGCTGGCTTGTAGTGTTGCCACTTTCAGAAGTACACTCATCTTCCATTAATCACACTGATATTGAAGAACTGGATGTGGACTGAAGGGAGGGAAAAGGGAGTGGAACAGCTCAGTACGCACAAGAGAGATTCGTATCAGAAATATTCCACCAGCTCTGCCATAGTTTCTCTTAGTTGTTTGATTTCAAGGTACCAGAAACTGGCTTGCTTTGAGATACCGTGCCTTTTCCTCCAATCAATTCCAGAGGAAGGCAGACAGTTCCAGGGGCTCAAGAGAGCTATGGGGCAGAAGGATCAGAAAGTGTACGGTAGGAGGACAACACAGCGCTTTAAAATAGAATATTGAAACAAGAAGTTATCATTTGTAAATCTGAAAATGAGGACAGGTGGAAGAGAACTGGCCTGCTATATGTCGCTATTGCACTTTCCTGGCCCATTCTGCTACTAAAAGATCAAACTTGCTTGCCTGCCAGAAAAAAAGTCCTCATTAGTTCCCACACAGAAGTGTTTCTCAAGACCACAAGGGAAGCAAGGGTAAGTGTTTGCCTCTGTGCATTTCTGCAGTTGTACTAGATATGAAGCCACTGGGAGGTCAGTACAGTTAAGTCACAAAGCCTCTTACAAAACAGCACCGACGAATGGTCTGAAAAGGCTGCATTTAAACATTGTGACAAATTACGGTGATCAGCTACATGTGAAGAAGAGATGGCTGCCCTGCTCACATGCTCCCTTCTCTTCGCCCTGTGTGTTGCTAGATTCAAAATTTCCTGGAGTGATGAAGCTCCAGTTTACTACAATGCCTCAGCAATGTGGGTGCCTCAGCAAACTGGAGTTTATTAATGCATCACAAACTAGGATTAAATTGAGGTTTACAGACCTGGCTTGTGGAAAGTAAAGGTCCTTTTCATGGAAGTGTCTACATTTGGGCATCATAGATAACTGGACCAAGAAGTTTTGAGTAGAACACCAATCACAAAAGGTGTGTTGGGACCTGGAGGAGCAAGGGGAATGCATTCATACAGCTTTCTTGATCCACACCAAGACAGACTGAGAGCGAAAGCAGACATGACGGTGTCCAATTTGTAAAAAGCTGCAAGACAGTGGGATAAAATGTTCTTTCCCACTCCATGCCTTTTCAAGTGCTTAAACAGCCATGAGGGCCATTTTTAAATAACGTCATTTGGCAACAAAATGGCAGCAGTGTCCACGAGTTGGAGCCAGAGACACTATCCTGTCTAGTTTGTTACTGAAGAGATATGAATAAAGTGAGTCTTTCATAGATTCAGAAGGTTACTCTGGATTCAGCCTTATCATTAGAAAACTATGTTAGTATCATAGCTAATAATGCATTCTTTAATCCTCATTCAGCACAGAACTTAATTTCATAGAAAAAGAAGTCTCAGAGCTCATTAGAAGCGTCATACAGTTTTTACCTGAAGATGTGGCGTTTAAGTTTGGTATTTGTGAATGTAAAATCTATATTGTGTTTTTCATAATGTGCTTTTATATTGTAATGGCCAATGGCCATGTACAATAAACTATTCATTAGCACAACTCATTTGCATATGCCACACACTGCTGACATCACCAGAAGGTGTACTAAATTATATCAGCTCAGCATCTACCTTAAAGCGCTTCTTGAATTATAATCAATTGGGATTAGAGGTAGATGATTTTTCTACCGCTGATGAGTCATATATCTTCAGATGTATTAAACTGAGACTATGGGAATCGGAGGAAACGAAATTACAGCCAACTGACCCTTATATTTGCTCTCCAGCTTCCTTAGGTCTTTATGCTTTTTGTGGCAAAATGCCCAATTATCTATCAGACCTAACCACTCCAAGTCATCGCAGGGCATTTATGTTGGCTAGACTAAACGCGTTTCCCTCCAAAGTTTTACAAGGGAGATATCAGCGAGTCCCTTTAGCTGACAGACTTTGCTCCTGTGGAGCAAATACCCCTGACTCAATCTAGCATATATTGCTTGATTGTTCTTTATACCATAACCTCCATAAAGATTTATTTGGCAAGCTTTCCTTTTCTCCAGATTTGTCTATTCTGCCACCCTGTTATTATTTATTGAGTGATACTGAGGGGGTGGTTAGTGAGGCTGTGGCAAAATTTCTGGCTGACATCCTTAAATTTAATTCTGACCATGTTTGAATGCATCTGTAAGCTCGGTTTTATTTTGATTTTATCTCCAATGTTTAAATTTTTATATTGTGTGTATTTTTATCTGAATCTATTATGCCATTAAAGGTTTGGTATGGTATGGAATTATAATCGTCATAATAAAACCTAATTCCCAGCATACTCTTTAAATTACTTTCTCCTATGTGGCCACTGTAGCATGATGAAGATTTCCATTTGGCTGCTTTATACATTTTGGTTATTCCCCCCCCCCCCCCTTTTTGTGGGGAAAAATATTAGAAAGTTTGCAAATCTTAGTTCAGCAAAATTCTCAAAGGGGAGTTGAACAATGGAGCTCAGAAGCAAGTATTGGGGTGGGAGTAAGAAAGAAAGAGCACAATAAAATGTACAGGTTCTGGAGCTCTGCTCCGGTGAGCTCCTGCCCAAAATGAGGCCTGCACAGAAGTCATCCCATTCCCTGTTCTAGACTCATCTGTACTAGTTACACTGGTCCATCTTACTTTAATCTTGTTTTATCTGGATCTGCCCCCAGAATGCAGCAGCATGAATGCTGACTGGGAGTTAGCCACTTTGTATGTACTATTCCTGTCTTGAAATCTTTACACTAGTTAGGTATTTGAGGAAGTATATAGTGTTTTGAGCATCCCCATCTGAGAATTATTTCTGATCGTTGTAAAGTTTGGGTAAATTGTAAAGCTTGGCATCTGGACCGAGGTGGTTCAGCGATACTGATGTTGTTGGACCTGTTGGCTGCGTTCGACATGGTCGACCATCAGTTGCTGATTCACCGCCTTGCCAGGGTTCAGGGGTTGGCCTTACAATGGCTCTCCTCTTTTCTCCATGGTCGGGGACAAAGGGTGGCGATCAGGGGACAGTCATCCCAGAGACACCCACTTAATTGTGGTGTGCCTCAGGGGGTGGTGCTCTCCCTGATGCTGTTTAACATCTATATGCGCCCCCTTGCCCGGATTGCCAGGAGGTATGGGTTGGGTTGCCATCAGTACGCTGATGACACCCAGCTCTATCTACTGATGGACAGCTGGTCTGCCTGTACCCCAGAAAATCTGACTGAAGGCCATGGCGGGGTGGCTTAAGCTTAGTCAACTGAAGCTGAATTCGACAAAGACAGAGGTCCTTTGCCTGAGCCATGGTTGCCTGGGAATGGGAATCCCCCTACCAGCTTTTGATGGTGCACCACTTGCAATGGCACCCAAGGTCAGAAGCTTGGGGGTGCTACTGGAACCTTCATTGACAATGGAGACCCAGATAGCAGCCACCGCCAAATCCATCTTTTTCCATCTTAGGCGGGCAAGGCAGTTGGTCCTTTTCCTTGACCGTGCGACCTGGCAACTGTGATCCACGCTATGGTCACCTCGAGATTGGATTACTGTAATGCCCTCTTCATGGGGCTGCCCTTGTCTCAAATCCGGAGACTGCAGCTGGTGCGAAATGCAGCGGCTAGGCTGTTATTGGGGCTCCCCATGTGGGAGCACATACAGCCTGGCCTGCGGGAACTGCACTGGCTGCCGAATAGTGTACCGGATTCGCTACAAGGTGCTGGTTATTACCTTTAAAGCCCTATATGGCTGAGGACCTGTCTACCTTAGGGACCGTCTCTTCCCATATGTTCCCCAGAGGGTACTCCAATCAGGGTCATGGAACCTGTTATTGATCCCTGGGCCGAGGGAGGCAAGATAGAAGATCACTCGAGAGAGAGCCTTCTCTATAGCAGCCCCCTACTGGTGGAACCAACTGCCGGAAGAAGCAAGAGCCTTGCAGGACCTTGCTCAGTTCTGCAAGGCTTGCAAGACAGCTTTATTTCAGCTCGCATTTAATCGATATCCACATATGAGGATACTCAAGACGACTGAAACTGAAACGACTAGAATGTATTATTAGCAGCAAAATGTTTTTAAAATGTTTTAATTGTTATATTGTTTAAGGTTTTAATTAGTTAATGTTTAATATTTGTATATGTTTTTACTGTTGTGAGCCACCCTGAGCCTGCTTCGGCGGGGAGGGCGGGATATAAATCCAATAAAATAAATAAATAAAGCTTCAGTGAAACAAGACACAGAATACCGGTTTTGCTCATTAGCTGCATTGCTAGGATCAAATTGGACTGGAGTCTAAAATTTTGGACCACCTTTGTTCTTATGTTCATGACTTTACTTGGGACAGAAGAGATCCATTTGTAAAAGAATTATTGACCAGTTTCAAAGACTATGTAATTTTCTGTTGCATTTGCATGGATTCTTTGTTCCTGATTATAGAAAAATGGTGTCTGTTCTTTTCTGTGCACAATTTTGTATAAAAGATATTGTGGATTTAACTTTTTGGATTTTTTTTGTACAATTTTGTACAATTTGGTGTAGTGGTTAAGTGTGTGGACTCTTATCTGGGAGAACTGGGTTTGATTCCCCACTCCTCCACTTGCACCTGCTGGAATGGCCTTGGGTTAGCCATAGCCCTGGCAGAGGTTGTCCTTGAAAGGGCAGCTGCTGTAAGAGCTCTCTTAGCCCCACCCACCTCACAGGGTGTCTGTTGTGGGGGAGGAAGGGAAAGGAGATTGTGAGCCGCTCTGAGACTCTTCGGAGTGGAGGGCGGGATATAAATCCAATATCTTCTTCTTCTATATTTATTGATTCGTTTTGTAAATTGTATGCATTGAGGATTTTTTTACACAGGCTTTTTGTTACTACTCAGTACAGGATTGTTACTGTAATGACTTCAGCTTTGTGGAATATTCTCCCCCAAAATGAAAATACTTGGGAGGCATCTATTCTTACAATTTGAGGAAATTATTTAAGACCAAGCTGTTCTGGAGGACATTTGATTGTAACCAAAGGTAGTTGGTTCAATTTACTTTGATCAGAGGGCAAGGCCTAATGCTATTTTGATGCTGTTTCTTTTGTGAGCCGCTCTGAGCATAATCAGAGAGGGGAAACGAAAGCAGCCATTAATAAAATATGAGCATCTTATTATATTATGTGAACAGCTGTACAAGAAAGTTGTATTTATCCCCCCCCCCCCAAACTTTGATATTTAGGTTTGCCACATTTTCAACCAGCCATTGTAGTTACATCTTTAACAGTAGTCTAATGTACAGATATTCACAAGTGATTACGCTTTTCTTCATCTTGTGAAAAGGTTTGCTTGCTGATCTTTGCACATCATAGTATTGCTAAAGCCACTAGAAAAGGCTACAACATTTGGTAATCCTGGTGGGATTTCTCTTATACTATATAAAAAAAGTAGAGACAGAATTTACCAAGCCCCCCTTGGCAAGGATGAGAAGTGCTATTGGAACAAAAGACATGGACCGTTTTCGCACACAGCTTACCACGCGGTCACGTTCCTGTTCTCTCCGCAGCGTCCGTCGGATTTCCCATTATCTGCGCCGGAGTTACAGGAAGTGCCGCGACTTTTGCGTAGCAAACGTAAACTGGGTTTTAGCGGTTTACGTTTGCTACGCAAAAGCCACGACACTTCCTGTAACTTCGGCGCAGATAATGGGAAATCCGACGGATGCTGCAGAGAGAACAGGAACGTGACTGCGTGGTAAGCTGTGTGTGAAAACGGTAATGGACATTTCCTTTCCATGGAAAAGGCATAAGAAGTCCTCTGGAATCTGGACTTTGCAATTTTATTGCAATTTTTAAATAAATGAATAATTTAAAAGATTGATCTAGTTGTTCCTGCACTGTACCCACCACCACCATGGCCCTGATTATGATTTGTAATGGCAGAAAGGTATGGGTTTGGGAAGAAAGCAAACACCAAAACATAGTTTCAGCCTTGTTTACTTCAATATAATGCCATCTTGGAACCAAGTCTATTTCAGCTAACCAATACAAGAGCAGTTTGATTTATGATAAAAAATAAAAACTGACCAGTGAATCAACATTTTTAAAAGACCAATTTAAAGTTGGAATGGCCTTTTCATGTGATTAGGTGACCTTTTCATCTTGATGATAGCTGATTACACCATCCAAAATGTGGATATAATGTCAGCAGCAATCCCCACTGTTTGATCTTTGAAATGAGAGGAGATAGGGCTTTTTTGTTCCGTTGCTAGTTTTAACCACTGGTTTAGAACAGAGTGCTGTTGTCAATTCAAATGAAAAGTACCAGATAATTCAAACAGGTGATGCCACAAGCGGAGAAGTTTGAGAACTTGTACATTTCCACACACAATTAATAGGGATGCCATCCTCCAGGTGGGACCTGGAACCCTCTGGAATTACAGCTTATCTCCAGACTACAGAGATCAGTTCCCCTGGAGAAAATGGATGCTTTGCAGTATGGACTTTATGGCATTGCACCCCACTGAGGTCCCTGTCCTCCCCAGGCTCCATCCCCAAATCTCCAGGAGTTTCCCAGTCTGGATCTGGCAACCCTGCTCCCATCCCCCACTGGTAGCCAGAGAAGACGTGGCAACCCTAACACACATTTCTGCCTCTACTTTGTACATAGGCTTGATCTATCTAACCAATAAAACATATTTCCTTCAAAAAAGCTATGCATCTCTTGTTCGCTTCTTATTGTAATCCTTCTTCCCTGTTGTTCAAATCCAAGACCTTCCGGTATTATCCATCTATATCTTGTACCCTCTGCACGTAGCTGATCGGTTAACTTCTTGTATTTCTTCCTGTCACTGATCACTTGCCTTGGTAACTCTTTCATTATTTTGACTTTACTCCCTTCTTTAGCCCATGCTTTCTGGTAGCCTTTACTCACAATCTTCTCTGCCATCTCTTTTGATCTTAGTCTTATAACAATGTCTCTTGGCAAACCTTTATTCTTTGCATATGCAGAGTTAACTCTATAGGCACCATCCAGCATCCTTTTGAATTCGTCAGGGTCTTCACCTAAGTATTCAGTGATGTTGTTCACCATGTATCCCATTAAGTCTGCCTCTTCCATTTCCGGTACCCCTCTCAGGCGAACTTGTGTTTCCATCATCTTACAGTCATATATTATAACCTTCTCTTGCAGTTTTAACAAGGAGGAGGCCTGCACATCCACATCCACTTTCACCTCCACCTTCTCAACTCTATTTTGTATCTCTTCCTTGAAACCCTCTATATCTTTTTTAAGATCTCCAATTTCTTTTTTAATGTCTTTTTTATTGCCACTTGCAATTTTTCCATAGCTTTTAACATTTTTGCCTCCAGAGCATCAAATTGAGACTGCATCTTGTCTAATGAATGGGTTCTTGCCCTAGTTGCTCTTCCTTCTGACATGTACAAAGTCACCAAACCCTGAAAAAAAACACCAATTAGGATGCAGCACCCTGTCCAATAGCTTAAGATGAGTTCTTTTAAATGAGACTAATTTTGTCTTCCTCCCACTTTCCTAGGCAAAAATATTGATTTTTCACAAATTTGGCAGTTTTTTCCCCCCTTTAAAATGGCAATCGTTCTTTCTCTATGGTAAAGCTCAAGTCCAGAGAGGTCTTTCTTGATCTCAATTCCTTCCTAGTTCAAAGGTCAGATGTCACAGCTTTTGTAATCCTTACAGACTCTATTTTATTGGCCAGTCCTTTTTACTTCCTGCTACAGCTTGCTCTGATCTCGCATCCAAATCTCGCAGCCTCCGAAGCTCATGAAGAAACCGCAACCCCGAATTCCAAAACAATATATCCTTTCTTCAGTTATCTTTCAAGGCTATTGTTTTTACTGCCTCTGGTTTTCACAGACTGGGTTTTTATCCAATTATGCCTTCATTCAGTTCAGTTTGTTTAAATTCAACAGTTTATGAGAGTGGATATTCAGCAGAGCTCACTAGTGCGTCATCCGGGAACTCCCTCTTGTTTTTAAATTCTGTTACAGCTGTTTACTCTCAGAGTTTCAGAGTTCCAACTTGACAGGATAATATTCCTTATTCAGTAGCTTTTTATTTCATCTGTTTATAATCCACTCAATGTTAGAATAGTTTCCAAGTCTCCAAGTCTTTCAGAGTGAAGATAAAAATAGATTAATGCACCTTGCAAAGATTCTTCACGCCCCCGGCTCGTTATCATGCAGTTAAAGTCAGTTAAAGTCCGTCCGTCGTTGAGTGTCTGGTTTTCGACCGGCTTAAGTCAAATTAATGACTATATTATCACAGCAGAGAATGGCTGACAAATCCTAATGCCGGACATCAAAATCTGAAGGAGAGAGTTCCCCCACTCTTCCAGATCAATATCAACAGCTTTAAGGAAAGAAATGTCATCTTGGTTTAACCCTTAACTAGGATTAATGGGCATAGACCCCCTCTCAGAGGTCTGTAATACCCTGAACTGTGAAAATAAAATCTCCCTTATCTAGGGAGCTGCAGCCTGTCTTCCAGCCAGATCGGAAGTCATAATGGAGTACAAATTACTATCTTGGAATATAAATGGACTAAATTCACCACAGAAAAGAAGGAGAACCTTTCATTGGATTAAAAAACAAAAATGCAATATAATTTGTTTACAGGAAGTTCATATACAACGCAAAGACAGTAAATTTTTGTGGAATAAAAATTTGGGGTTGGAATTTTTTTCACTAGCAGAACAAAAGAAAAGAGGGGTAGTCTTCTACATCAAAGAACAACTTGAGCCAAAATTAATCTTTAAAGATAATGATGGAAGATACATCGCTGTTGAGGTGATGATAGAGGCGAAAAAAACGCTATTACTAGGATTATATGCACCCAATGGAGCAAAAGATAAATTTTTTAAAGATATAAATCGACAATTGGATGAAAAGACATATGATCAGATTTTGATGATGGGCGATTTTAATGGGACAATACAAAATAAACTTGATAGATCAAGCCAAAAGAAGAATGAAAAAGAAGGGAAGCTACCCAAATCTTTCTTTGAATTGGTTAAACAAGAAAATTTAGAAGACATATGGAGAAAATTTAACCCTGAAGTAAAAGACTATACATTTTTTTCAGCGAGACATAGCTCTTTTTCGAGAATAGATATGATATGGGGTTCCCAAAATTTGGGCCTCATAACAAAAAAAATTGAGATTCTACCAAAGGTTTGGGCGGATCACAACCCAATATGTTGGTCTACAAAACTGCGAAAGAAAACAAGAAGATGGAGAATTAATGAGGATTTACTACAAGATAAAGACATTGTATCATTGTTAGAAAAGGAGACTGCAGCGTTCTTCCAAATAAATGAAATGGATGACATCGAATTTCAAACAGTATGGGACACTTATAAAGCAGTAATGAGGGGACTATTAGTTACATTGAACAATAAAGATAAAAGAGCAAAAAAAGAAAAGTTGGCAACATTGCAAAAGGAAATAAATAAGAAAAGGATTTGAAAAAAAGACCAGGGAAAAAGAAATTAATAAAAGAAATTACGATATTACAATCCCAAGTTAAGTATTTGCTGAACAAAGAGTTAGAATGGAATTTAAAAAATTTGAAACAGAAATCGTTTGAAAGTGCGAATAAACCTGGTAAATATTTAGCCTGGCAATTGAAAAAAAAGAAAGAAAATAAGACTATAAATAAAATTACGGCAAATGGGAAAGAAATAGTGGATCAAGAAGGAATTAAAAGAGAATTTTTTAAATACTATGCAAATTTATTTAAAGGTGTAAATATAAGCAAAGAAAAAATGGAAGAGTACGGAATATCCAGGTGGCGCCTTTGACGGAATATATGAAAAAGATATTAAATGACCCAATAGAGAAAATTGAAGTAGAAGCAGCAATAAAAGCAATGAAAGAGGGTAAAGCCCCTGGGCCAGATGGATTCACATCAAAATTTTATAAAACTCTTAAGGATGAAATAACACCCAAACTGTTGAAACTGTTAAATACAATAAGAGAAGAAGGGAAGATCCCAAAGACATGGAGGGAAGCTGCAATTTCTTTGATTCCTAAGGAAGATAAAGACATCACAAATGTAAAGAATTATAGACCAATTTCATTGTTGAACAATGACTATAAGATTTACTCAAGAATCTTAGCAGAGCGATTGAAACAATATTTGATCAATTTTATAAATAAAGACCAAGCCGGATTTCTTCCTAAAAGACAAATAAAAGACAATGTGAGAGCTGTCATTAATGTTGTGGAATACTATGAGAAGCACCCAGAAAAGGAAGCGGCCTTATTTTTTGTTGACGCAGAGAAAGCCTTTGACAACTTGAACTGGGACTTTATGTTTGCGGTAATGGAAAAAATTAATTTAGGGGAACAATTTATAAAAATGACAAGAGCAATATATACAGATCAATATGCAAAATTGTGTATAAATGCAGATCTTACTAAAGAACTGAAAGTGAGTAAAGGAACAAGGCAAGGATGTCCGTTATCACCACTGTTGTTTATAATGACCCTGGAAATATTGTTACAACAAATTCAAAAAGATGAAGAAATAGAAGGTTTAAAAATTAGAAGATTCTCTTATAAATACAAAGCTTTTGCAGACGATATAGTGTTTATACTGGAGAATCCGATTCAAGTGTCACCATTGTTGTTAGCCAAGATAAAAGAGTATGGAGAACTAGCAGGATTGTATATAAACAAAGAGAAATCAAAATTCTTATGTAAAAATATGCAACCAAATAAAATAAAAGAACTACAAGAGGTGACGGGTTGTGAAGTCACAACCAAAGTTAAATACCTTGGAATAGAGATAACAATGAAGAATATTGATTTATTCAAAAATAATTATGAAAAACTGTGGTGCAAAATGGACAAAGATTTGATGAAATGGAATAGGCTTAATTTGTCCTTATTGGGTAGGATAGCTGCAATCAAAATGAATATTTTGCCAAGAATAATGTATTTATTTCAAACCATCCCGATTGTAAAAGATGCAAAACAATTTAACAAATGGCAAAGGAAAATCTCTGACTTTATATGGGCCGGAAAGAAACCAAGAATAAAGATGAAGATTTTAACAGATGCTAAAGAGAGAGGAGGTTTTCAACTTCCTGATCTAAGATTGTATCATGATGCAGTTTGTTTGACATGGATTAAAGATTGGATAATGCTGTTAGATAAAAAACCTTTATGGTTAGAAGCTCACGGAAATAAATTCGGCTGGCACGCGTATATGTATTATGGGAAGAATAAAATGGATGGTCTTTTCTCTCACCACTATGTTAGAAACACTTTACTAAGTACTTGGATAAAATATAAGAAATATGGGGACGAGAGAAAACCGCTGTGGATAGTGCCAGCAGAAGTAATAAAAATAACAGCTGAATCCGACGATAAAAGAGAAATGTCATATAACCAACTGCTCAAGATTCGAGGAGATAAAATTGAATTAAAATCTTCGGAAGAGCTAGACAATAAATATGATTGGTTTCAAATGCAACAAATTAAAAGCTTGTTGGAAAATGATATAAAATTGGAAGGAATTAGACGAGAACAAACAGAATTGGAAAGGGTCCTGCTTGGTGATAATGAAAAATTGATATCAAAAGTATATAAGTTATTATTGAAATGGTCTACAGAAGAAGAAGTAGTAAAATCTCAAATGGTCAAATGGGCAATCAATGTGAATAGAGAAATACAAATGGATGCATGGGAATACCTTTGGAAGAACTCAATGAAGATATCAACTTGTCAGAGCATAAAAGAAAATTGTTTTAAGATGATCTACAGGTGGTATATGACCCCGAAAAAATTGGCTAAGATGAGCAAGAAAATGTCGGATAGATGTTGGAAGTGTAAAAAACATGAAGGTTCTTTCTTCCATATGTGGTGGACATGTGAAAAAGCGAAAGAGTATTGGAAGATGATACAACAAGAAATCTCCAAAATATTGGGTTACGACTTTAAGAAAATTGCAGAGACATTTTTGCTCGGATTACAATTAGAAAAATATCCAAAGGAAGATAGGACTCTAATTTGGTACCTGCTATCAGCTGCTAGGACATTGTATGCGCAGCTTTGGAAGCAAGAAAAAATACCGGATAAATGGGATTGGACTATGAAAGTTCTATCGTGGAGTGAAATGGATAAATTAACTAGAACATTAAGAGACTGATTTGGAGATATTTAAAAAAGAGTGGAGGAAGTTTAAAGAATACATAGAGAAAGAGTCGAATGTAAGAAGACATTGGACAATTTTTTAGTAATAATGGGGGGGGGGAAACGAAGAAGCAAGAAGGGGGGGGGAAATATTTATATAACGAATTTTGATTAGTCAGACGTATCTTTAGTATTGAATTAGAATCTATAACCTCGGCGAAGTCTATATTGGAGGGAGGGGGGATTGAAAAGTCATATGGGTTAGTATTGAAGCAACGAAGGGAAATTAAGTTCTGTAACCATATGCTATCAATAAATTGGTTAAAACAAAAACCAATAAAACATATAAAACATAATTACCGTACTTTTCGCACCATAAGACGCACTTTTTCCTCCAAAAAAAGTGTGGGGGGGGGAAGTGTGTGTGTCTTATGGAGCGAAGGTACCTTCCTTGGGGGGGGGGGGCGATCCGCTGCCTCCGCCTCCAATCCCGGCGCTTCCCCCGCACCTGCCTGCCTGGCTCCAGCTTCTTCCAGAAAGCGCTGGGATTGCTCCACACTGCCCCCACCGCAAACCCAGCACTCCCTCTGCCCTCCGATCCCGGCGCTTGCTGTAAGCATCAGAGCAGGAGACAGGCAGACAGGCACGGAGAAAGCACCCACCCCCTCCGCAAACCCAGCACTTTGCAAGCGCCGACTGTGGAGAGGGCAGCGTGCTTCCTCCGTGCCTGTCTGCCTGGCTCCAGCTCTGACACTTACAGCAAGCGCCAGGATCGCTCCCTCTGCCCTCCGATCCCAGCGCTTGCTGTAAGCATCAGAGCTGGAGCCAGGCAGACAGGCACAGAGAAAGCACCCACCCCCTCCGCAAACCCGGCACTTTGCGAGCGCTGGCTGTGGAGAGGGCAGCGTGCTTCCTCCATGCCTGTCTGCCTGGCTCCAGCTCTGACGCTTACAGCAAGCGCCAGGATCGCTCCCTCTGCCCTCTGATCCCGGCGCTTGCTGTAAGCGTCAGAGCTGGAGCCAGGCAGACAGGCACGGAGGAAGCACGCTGCCCCCTCCGCAGCCAGCACTCGCGAAGCGCTGGGTTTGCTGTGGGGGCAATGTGGAGCAATCCCAGCACTTGCTGGAAGAAGCTGGAGCCAGGCAGGCAGGCGTGGGGGAAGCGCCGGGATCGGAGGCAGAGGCAGCGGATCGCTCCCCAGGAGGAAGGTGCGTCCTATGGTCCAGAGCGCCTTATGGTGCGAAAAATACGGTACATATTTAAATTATTTAAAACATTTATTGGTGCTGTATTAATACAGTACAGTATAGCGGTTCTGAAAATTCGATGGTGACCGTCGGTACTCTGCATGGAGCTCTATATAATGTCCAGTGGCAGCTCTCTCTCAGTTAAATGTCAAAGGCTTGTTGGAACAATTCGGTCTTACAGGCCCTGCGGAATGTAGACAATCCCGCAGGGCCCTTATGGCCTCCAGGAGAGCGTTCCAGAGAAATGAGAGAAATCGCACTAGAGTTGCCAAATGTCTGTGATGGGGTAAGTTGCACCTAGCAGAATTTCCCCTCTTATGTGGCTCTTAAAGCTGTCAGCAATGTCTTGCAACAAATGAGGCACAAAAGAGAGCTGCAACTACAAGAATAAATTGACAACTGAATGAAGTTAGACTGGCCCCACATTTTTCCAGGTCAGCTGTCTAAAAGAATATAAAGGTATGGATTATGACCAGCCTACCGATGGTTGTACTGGACTGGGTATTGTATCCACTGGGTATTGTATCACTTGCACCTGCTAGCATGATCTTGGGTCAGCCATAGCTCTGGCAGAGGTTGTCCTTGAAAGGGCAGCTGCTGTGAGAGCCCTCTCAGCCCCTCCCACCTCACAGGGTGTCTGTTGTGGGGGAGGAAGGGAAAGAAGATTGTAGGCCGCTCCGAACCTCTGTCCCTGAAAGAACAGCTGTTGTGAGAGCCCTCTCAGCCCCACCTACCTCACAGGCTGTCTGTTGTCGGGGAGGAAGGGAAAGGAGATTGTAGGCCGCTCTGAGCCTCTGTCCTTGAAAGGGCAGCTGCTGTGAGAGCCCTCTCCAGCCCCACCCACCTCACAGGGTGTCTGTTGTGGGGGAGGAAGGTAAAGGAGACTGTGAGCCGCTCTGAGACTCTTCGGAGTGGAGGGCGGGATATAAATCCAATATCATCAATATCATCACTGACAGCTAGCAAGAGTTACTGGGTAAGATGACCAGTCCCATGATTCACAGGACCTACAGTCCATTAGAAGAAAACAAAAAAGGAGAGGAAAAGGCAGCACAATGTAATGCTTAAGACTAGGACTAAAAAGATCCTACTCTCTTATGAAAAACTCGCCAGAGCAGACAGTGGTCCTATATCACTCTCTTCAATATAACATATATTAAAGGGTTGTTGTGAGGATAAAACAGAGGAGCAGAAAACTATTAGGGTTCCATTCCCCAGGTCCCAGTGGGGGATCTCCTGGTTTTGGGGGCTTTTGCCTGCGACCGACCAGTTGGCCAGCAGGGAAAACCCTGCCCCAACAAACAATGTCTCTGAAGTGAAACTTCATTGCGTTGAGGGCATTGCGCAGCAATGCTCTGGTTTTCAGGCAAAACTCTATGAGGATGATTTGACCACAGAGTTTTGCTCAAAACCCAGAGTGTTGCTGTGTGCCATCCCCATCATGATGACATCACTTCTATGTGATGTTGTGATGTCACAGAGCCCCGCCCCACTCCCAGAAGGCTCCCCCCCACCCCCTGCCGGCACATCGTTAAGACTTGGAAACTCTAAAAACCATATATGCCGCCCTAAATTCCATGGATAGAAAAAAATTAATAAATAAGGAAATTGCTGGAGTCAGCTTTCTAATACTGTAATTAACACTGTAATTAACACCATCTTGCAGGCAACCTCACCTCTAATTATCTCCCAAGATTTCTAAGGAAATTTGCTGTCAAAACTCTCCTCCACTGTCCTAATTTTATGCATTATATATGCAGAGGTGCTATGGCCTCTATCATTTATATACATGGATACCTGCAAAATGAATTTTCATATGCATGCAGTCTAACGCACTCCAATTAATAGGAATACCTGAAACCTGGATAGCTTTTGCATTTCTCCTTTGCAACTTGGGGCATAAAGTCTGCTGCATACAGCAGCTTGAAATCCAACACAGCAGTGCAAGCCTGAGCACAGATGGAACACAATACAGAGCTATGCTGGGGAAAGCTGCATTGGCAGCCAGCAATGCAAATCTGAAAATGAGACAAAGCAAACCGATATAAGACTTTCCCTTTCATAGGCTTTTAACAAATTGTGGAGATCTGGAGAGCTTTCTTGTTACTGTCAGTAACATATGCAAAATGTAAGCTTTAATTACTAGTATAGCATATTCTTCCTTTTTGAAGCATGTGCTGAACTTGACTTTTAAGTTAGTGTCTTTTTTTTAAGCCATGTAGAAATATAACAGCTTTTACTGTTCACTTCCAGGTGCTCTGTGGGTTTTTAAGTGATGGTTTGTGTCCCCCCCACCCCCCATTTTCTACAGCATCTCAAGTGATGGAAACGTGTCCTACTAACCCCACCAGAGCCAAGTCGCTCTTATCTTTTCCTTTTATTACAGTCTCTGCAAATCTCCCCAGATGCTTCTCCCCAATTTTCCCCTCCTCCCTGCAACTCTCTCTCTCTGTCTCTCTTTCTCTCTCTGTGTGGGTGTATTTGGAAACGAGATCTTTCCAGCTGAACTGCAAAATGAAATGCAGAGATCACAACTCCTCGAATAGCTACATCACACATACACCAACTTCCATTCTGCCCCTGATTTATAAAATAATATTAATACAGAACTAAGTCAAAATAATTAAAAACATAATACTGAGAGAGTATTTTTTTTTAAAAAAAAATTACAATGAATGGAATGAGATGGGGAGAAAGAAGCTGAGAGGTGAGAGGGGGAGCGTTGAAAACTGGACCACAGCAAAATGGCTGTGGTTTAGAAACAGAATTTTAGCTATGTCGTATTTGCCTCTCTTTTCCTCCCTTTTTTCTTCTTGTGATACAAAGATGTAGCCAACTGAAGCACTGGAAGGGTGAATTGAATAAAATACATACTGGTGACAGCAGGCCTTGAATTTAGCATAAGCTCACAGGAGTGCAGCTCCTGAACCTTTCTGAACAGCACCCCCCTCCTCACCAAGTATCTTGTCCATTGAATAGTAGGTGCAGCTGCATAACAATCACTGGATTAGGAGAGCGGGTAGCCAGCCAGCCACCAGGGGCTTTGCCATGCCCCCAGCAGCCCTCATTAACCCATGGAGAAGCCCACACCACCCTTTCTCCACTTCTTATGTGATTTGGGGTGGCTTGCTGGCCTTTTGACTGTGAAAGGGGGGGCAGCAGAGCCCCAGGTGAGCAAGGCCTGCTTGGGCTGGCTGGATCTCTAGCCAGTTCAAGCAGGTCTCACTCACTCAGGGCTTTCCTTTTTGTGTCAGGTTGCTGCTGGCTGGAGGGGGGGGCATATGCTAATTAGTTATGCTAATAGGCTCCACCACCTATTTTTCTACAAAACAACCCCTGGGTTACAGGTTAAAACGGATAAAAGGAAGTACTTCTTCACCCAAAGGGTGATTAACATGTGGAATTCACTGCCACAGGAGGTGGTGGCGTCCACAAGCATAGCCACCTTCAAGAAGGGGTTAGATAAAAATATGGAGCAGAGGTCCATCAGTGGCTATTAGCCACAGTATGTGTGTGTGTGTGTGTGTGTGTGTGTGTGTGTGTGTGTGTATATATATATATATATATATATATATATATATATATATATATATATATATATTTGGCCGCTGTTTGACACAGAATGTTGGACTGGATGGGCCATTGGCCTGATCTAACATGGCTTCTCTTATGTTCTTATGTTCTTACAGTGTAGAGGACCAAGGAGAATGAAGGTTTAGGTCCCCACACTCTATCACAAAATTTATAGCTGATGATCTTGAACATATGAAGCTGCCTTATACTGAATCAGACCTTTGGTCCATCAAAGTCAGTATTGTCTTCTCAGACTGGCAGCGGCTCTCCAGGGTCTCAAGCTGAGAATTTTCACACCTATTTGCCTGGACCCTTTTTTGGAGATGCCAGGGATTGAACCTGGGACCTTCTGCTTCCCAAGCAGATGCTCTACCACTGAGCCACCGTCCCTCCCCTCTTTGGCAAGTCATTCTGTCTGTGTGTGAACCTAGTTTGTAGCTGGACTAGCATTCACAATGTGCTCCCCTTCCTCCCCTATCTGTGAAGAATCACAGTTAAGAACTAAGTCTGGTTACATGTGATATATGAATGCAGACACTTGGGTCAATCTAGTTGGATTTTTGCTCCACTAACTGGGATCTGAAGCCAAAGTAATTCATGATTAGAATATAGGTATTTAATCCAAACTAATGTTTCACAGGGACAAGGATTTCCACCCACAAAGTGCAATTGCCCCCACATCAGTTCAAAATGTCACCTTGAAATTCTATTTCTGGAGGTCCTATCTCCCCCAAGAACAGGAATTTTTTTTGGGGGGGGACATTTTGGGTGGCCACAGGAAGAACAAGGGGACAAAACTGTGCTCTACTTGCAGAAATCCCTTTATCCACAGAAATTATCTAGTCTAGATCCAAGCCCATGGAGGGGGCGGGGAGACTCAGGAAGGCTGAACCAGATTAACCATATGGCTGCATTCATGCATCATGGGTAAAAGGTTAGGGGTTCTTTAGCTTGATTCTTTGTGCGAGAAGGGAGGGGAAAAGACCAGGTTGCAAGGCACATGTACTGACAACAAGTCAGGAACTCATACCTATTTTCTATAAAGTGGAAATGAAGTGTCTGAATGCAGCCTCTAAAGGCCTAACCTACTTTACAGGGCTGTTGTGAGGATAAAATAAAGGGGACCCAGAGCTCCTTGGAAAAATTCAAAATAATTACCTATGATCTCACGAATTGTTACGGCTGCCAAGCCCCCGGGCCGGGCCGGGCTTCTCCCGCCCTGGAGATTCCCAATGCAGAAGCCCACATAGGGCCGGCGGTGGGGAACCTCCCCTGACATCACCAGCGCGATGATTTCACCTGGAAGTGACATCATCGTGCCGGCAACATCACTCACTGGCCACTCTAGGTATTTCCAGGGAAACTGTATGGAAAACTCTATACAACAAGTACCATAGAGTTTTCCCCGCCCAAATCGCTAGAGCGCCGGAGAAAACCATAGAGTTTTCCCAGAAACGCCTAGAGTGACTGGCAAGCAATCTTGCCGGTATGATTACGTCACTTCCGGGTGATGTCATCACACCCCATGTGCATTGCACGCACAGAAAAAGTCCCCCGCCAGACTTTGGAACCCTACAAATTGTTCAAACACTTTCCCATTGGCCATGCTGGCTGGGGCTGATGGGAGTTGTAGGCAAAAAACATATGGAGAGCTACTGTTGGCCACCCCTGGTATAGGACAACAGGTCTCCAAAAATCCAGTGCTTGATCAGTTTTGCTGTCAGTGAATGTATCCCAAGATCTGACGCTGGCCTTCTTGAACTTGCTGGAACAAACTAGGAGGACTCTGAAAATCTTATAATACAAATCTTATAACACAAGCTTATAAATACAAATTTCAGACAGGTGAAAGGCCAATTTGGGAGGGACAGGTTTTATAATCATCAGAATATGCACTTATACAAAGTCCTAAAGAAGGGGTGTCAAACATGTGGCCCAAGGGCTGAATCAGGCCCCCAGAGGGGTCCTATCAGGCCTGCAAGCAACTAGCTGTCATCTACTTCCTTCTCCCTCTCTCTTGCTTCCTTCTGCATCACAGCTTTCTTTGCCAAGCTTGCTCAATCACACAGGAGCTATGGAACAAAGCCTCTATTTTCTCCATTGGCTGAGGTTCCTCCCTTGGGGAAGAAGGGGGGAGGGAGAGCTTGCTTTACCAGGCTCTCAATCGCACAGCAGAGCTACTGAGCCAAGCCTCTCTTCTTTCTATTGGCTGAGGCTCTTCAGAGTAAAGTTGTCAGTTATCAGAGACCATTAAACAAAATACTGCAAGAGGGCTAATGTTTTTTTTAAGCATGTTCTAATTTTTTAAAAAAAAAATTTAATTGTGTTTGTCTGTGTCCCTTATATCTCCACTACCTGGCATTACATTTTATGAAGCACACGGCCTGGCTCCACAAAATCTGATTTATGTCAGATCCGGCCCTTTTTACAAATGAGTTCGACACCCATATCTAAAGCATAAGACGCTTTAAGTGTTCAGTGTATTGCTGTAGCAGCAGGGCTTTTTTTTTAGCAGGAACGCACAGGAACACATTTCCAGCTAGCTTGGTGTCAGGGGGTGTGGCCTAATATGCAAATAAGCTCCTGCTGAGCTTTTCCTACAAAAAGCCCTATGTGAAACAATGGTGACATCAGGGGGTGTGGCCTAATGTGTAAATGAGTTCTTGCTGGGCATTTTCTACCAAAAAAGCCCTGTGTAGCGGTATCTATATTAATCTCTCTTTCAGAAAAACTACTGAAGTTTCTTTTTTGCCATACACCACTTTGCATTTCCATGCAAAAAAACTACAAATGCTTGCCAATAAAATACAGCCATTCTTGCTTTTGTGACCAAACGTGTGACAGGTTGCTAAAAAACAGCAAATCGATGGAAAGTTAAGAACTCGTAGCAAAAAGGAGGAGCAGATTTATAGAGGGAAGGAAAGGAATTAGCCTGTTCATTAATCAGGCGGAAAACATGCCTGTCCTAACAGAGTGCACTTTCCTTTGACCATTTTCAGGTCATCTGAGCCAACCTGCTTGTGAGTTCAAATAGCCATTTCCTCACAGCAGGCTTATGCAGCGGCAACAGCCTGTACACTCCAATGATGTGGATACTGTGGTTTCCTTAAGGAGAAATAAAGAAAACAAAACAAGCCAGTTAGTCTCACATGGAGCAAGCTCAACTGGGCTTATAGCAGGGGCTCCTTTAAGTGCATAAGCAGGGTTTAGCAGTGCATAAGCAGGGTTTAGCAGTGTGGGGGTGACCATCTATCCTTGGAGGAGTCAGGGGAATGGGGATCAAGGGGGTGATATATAAGGCTTGCTCATCACACCCGATAAAATGGCACAAGATTCCATTTTCAAGGCTTAAGCACTCAAAGGCAAAAAAATAGTTAATCAGATTCTGCTAGAAAGAGAGAGAGCACCAGGCAAATTTGATAATGGAGAGAATGAGGGAAGAAGAGGAAGAGATTGCTAACATGATCTTGAGGGAAATAAGAAGGCCTTCAACCTTCTAGAGACTTTATCCTTCTGTTTATAAAGCTTTCGTTAAAAAAAAAAAAAAAACCTAAGAGCCATTCCCATTTGTGCTAAAGTCCAAAGCTCAAAAGTAGGTTCTCCCCGCATCCCAGATAAATAAAAAGGCAGCTCAGCAAAAAGCACACAAGGGCTAATGCTTCTAGGGTTGCCAAGTCCAATTCAAGAAATATCTGGGGACTTTGGGGGTGGGGCCAGGAGACTTTGGGGGTGGAGCCAGGAGACATTAGGGGTGGAGCCAAGATCAAGGCTGTGACAAGCATAATTGAACTCCAAAGGGAGTTCTGGCCATCACATTTAAAGGGACGGCACACCTTTTCAATTCCTTCCTTCCATAGGAAATAATGAAGGATAGGGGCACCTTCTTTTGGGGCTCATAGAATTGGACCCCCTGGTCCAATCTTTTTGAAACTTGGGGGGTATTTTGGGGAGAGACACTAGATGCTATACTGAAACTTTGGTGCCTCTACCCAAAAAAACAGCTCCCGCAGAGCCCCAGATACCCGCAGATCAATTCTCCATTATTTTCTATGGAAATAAATCTCCACAGGGAATAATAGAGTTCCCAGCAGACATTTCCCTCTCCTTCCACCGGTTTCTGACGACCTTGAAGCGGGGGGAGGGTCTCCAAACCGGGGGATCCCCTGCCCCCACCTGGGGATTGGCAACCCTATGCTTTGCCAAACTAGAAACAATGGCAGATTGGCATTCAAAGTTTTGCTGAGGATGCCATCTCTACTTAGAAGGGGTATATTTTGTAGTAAAAGAATTCTGAGTTCAGCTGTGGGTAGATGCAACTCTATTTTATTTCGAGCCAGGACTGGGGAAACATACAGGCAGTCAGGGAATATATACAATGTGAACACACATAAACATGCCCACAACATGCCCGTGTGTTGGCGGGAAATAACCTTATTGGTTTCTCCAGGATCCTATCTTTCGCATAAAGTAATTACATGCCCAGGGCCCCCGATTGGCCGGTTCAACCTGAATGGCCAATTGTGGTGAAGGCATTAGAATCCTGGAGGGCAGAAGTAAGCTTGGTTAGAAGAAGAAGAAGAAGAAGAAGAAGATATTGGATTTATATCCCGCCCTCCACTCCGAAGAGTCTCAGAGCGGCTCACAATCTCCTTTACCTTCCTCCCCCACAACAGACACCCTGTGAGGTAGATGAAGATATTGGATTTATATCCCGCCCTCCACTCCGAAGAGTCTCAGAGCGGCTCACAATCTCCTTTACCTTCCTCCCCCACAACAGACACCCTGTGAGGTGGGTGGGGCTGGAGAGGGCTCTCACAGCAGCTGCCCTTTCAAGGACAACTTCTGCCAGAGCTATGGCTGACCCAAGGCCATTCCAGCAGGTGCAAGTGGAGGAGTAGGGAATCAAACCCGGTTCTCCCAGATAAGAGTCCGCACACTTAACCACTACACCAAACTGGCTCTCTGGTTACAAAAACATATGTGAATACATAACAGGATAGATCTCAGAAAGGGAGAGCAACCTACTCAATCTTTTTAAAAAAAAAGCATACAGTGAAATCTTCCAAGGATTGGCCACTTGAGAACGCTGGCAGGGAAGATCACATGCTCCTCCCCACATCAAAACTCCCCATTCAGAAAAAAAAAAGTTAGAACATCAAGGAGAAAACTAACCCTTCACTCCAGTGTGCTAGTGTGTCATATGCAAGGATTTTTTTTTTGACAATATCCTCACAACAGAAGCCCTTGCCTTCAGGAACGACATCTGGAATCCCCTCAGTAAATGAATGACAACTGCACATTTATTGTGCTATAAACTGATCATCTGGAAAGGCCATCATGAACTAAGAAAAGCAAACAGAGCCAGACAATCCAAAGTAACAGTGGCTGGAAACCTGCTGGGTTTTTTTTTCATGAAGTTAACTCATGTTTGCTCCTTAGCCTCTGCAGCCACATATGTTTGCTGCACTCAGCTGAGGTCACATCCAAGAATCAGCCGCCAAACAGGCTATTCATCTGGGGTAAATGAAGGAGTACAGACACAAAAGGGGTATTTCTAAGTGATGCCCTTTTCTCCACACACACACAAAGGCTATGGCTAAGCCTAGCAGAGCTACTGGTGGGACATTTTTCACCCTCACTGCATAAACAGCATTGCTGGGTCAAGTATCTCACTTACTGAGATGCCCTTCAGGGCTTTAGTCGCCTTTAACAGAGCAACTGCATTCCTTCTAGGAGAGTGAACAAACCTTCCATAAGCTCTCCCACAGGCAGACATAAAAATCTATAGCTGGCACTGGAAAGCCCAAAGTTTATAGCAGAAAATTTAGCAACTCCCCCCCCAAGTACATGCACCCCTCCCCCCCTTCTTCTGTGGAGATCCTACTGAAAGGCCAAGCCTTTCCTTTGAAGACAATACCTGGACAAATGGATTTGCAAAATATATAAAATGTATGTGTTCAGGTTAGTTGCCACCTAGTGGATAAGTGCCAGATACTTTTGTACAGAAGTCAGACTAGGCATGTCTCCTGGGAAGGAATTTCCTAAAATGGATGCTTGGCTAGGGTTGCCAAGTCCAATTCAAGAAATATCTGGGGACTTTGGGGGTGGAGCCAGGAGACTTTGAGGGTGGAGCCAGGAGACATTAGGGGTGGTGCCAAGATCAAGTCTGTGACAAGCATAATTGAACTCCAAAGGGAGTTCTGGCCATCACATTTAAAGGGACAGCACACCTTTTCAATTCCTTCCTTCCATAGGAAATAATGGATATGGGCACCTTCTTTTGGGGCTCATAGAATTGGACCCCCTGGTCCAATCTTTTTGAAACTTGGGGGGTATTTTGGGGAGAGGCACTAGATGCTTTACTGAAAATTTGGTGCCTCTACCCCAAAAAACAGGGGGGCCCCAGAGCCCCAGATACCTGCAGATCAATTCTCCATGATTTTCTATGGGAATAAATCTCCATAGGGAATAGAGTTCCCAGCAGACACTCTATGACGACTTTGAA
Source organism: Heteronotia binoei (assembly GCF_032191835.1). Classification (NCBI taxonomy): domain Eukaryota; kingdom Metazoa; phylum Chordata; class Lepidosauria; order Squamata; family Gekkonidae; genus Heteronotia; species Heteronotia binoei. The sequence goes on from NC_083235.1 coordinate 64,685,042, forward strand.
GCGGGGGGAGGGCCTCCAAACCAGGGGATCCCCTGCCCCCACCTGGGGATTGGCAACCCTATGCTTGGCTGAGGCCTTGTGTGCTCAACTGGAACTCAAACAAAGCTGAGCTATACCTTTGCATTGCTGGGGTGGCTTCCCAGTATTACAATATGAACTAATCTAATCTAGAACAAAAAACGGCAGTCCAGGAAAAGGACGCTGGAAGATTATTCTCACCATTTCCTGGAGGTTGGTTTTTCCTAGCTAGGCTTCTTTTTTTCCCTAGGTCCATCAGAGTTGGTATGTTAATATTAGACCAGCTGCACTTTGTCACGGGCTGGGGCCGGGTCAGGCAAAGTCCAGGGCAGTCCAAGGTCTACAGCCGGTGAGCAAAGAGGGTCCAAGGCACCAAAACCAAATCACAGTCCAGGTATCGCAGGTCAGAGGTTCAGAAGCCGAAGTCAGGGGGTCCAGAAGCCAAAGTCAAAAGCCAGAGTGGATACTAGAACATCAGGTAAGTGACTAATTGCTTCCACAAAGCCTGCTCCCAAAGCCCACAGCTATATAGTCCTCTGCTGTCTGTTGCCCATTTGGGCTAATTGCTGGCTCAGAGAGGCAGCCAGGATCCTGCTGAGACTCCAGCACCCTCACTCCTAGAAGGGCCAGAATCCTTTCAAAACTCAGGGCTCAGGGAGCGTCTTGCTCGTGAGCCTGCCGCCCTCCTCCGATCCCTGAGGTCCTGACGAAGGCGGTCACGCACACGAGCCACCCGAGAGGGCGAGGCAGGGGGGCTTGGATCTTCTCCAGCAGGAGGCAGGGGCACTGGTGCAGGTGGCAGGGGCACAGTTTCTTCTGCAGGCTCAGCTTCTTCTGCAGCGTCCCCAGTACCCATGACACACTTCCACCTACATTTCTAGCCACATGGCAACTTTATTCTCTGTATATAAATACTTTTCAGGTTTGTTTTCTTTTTAAAAGTTCAACCATTAAGAAATGCCATGTACACAACTGTGTTCCACACAAAAGATAAAGACAGCCACCTTCTCTTTTCTAAGTTAGTAAAGGGAAGAGAGATGGCCAAAGATGCAGACCTAAACTGACTAAAAACAGCCATTATTTCTTTCTGTGGAAGTCTGGTGACTGTATTTCTATGGACTGAAAGGACCACCAGTAAATATTCAAAACTCTTCCCAAACTAGATTACTTTGGGAAAGCAATAACAGGTTGTTATAAAACCAACATAAATTTATAGGATAGTTAAAAAGGCAAGCACCAGTCGTTTCCAACTCTGGGGTGACATTGCTTTCACAACATTTTCACGGCAGACATTTTATGGGGTGGTTTGCCATTGCCTTCCCCAGTCTTTTACACTTCCCCCCCCCCAGCAAGCTGGGTACTCATTTTACCAACCTCGTAAGGATGGAAGGCTGAGTCAACCTGAGCCGGCTACCTGAACCAGCTTCCGCTGGGATCGAACTCAGCTTGTGAGCAGAGAGTTCAGACTGCAGTACTGCAGCTTTACCACTCTGCATCACGGAGCTCTATGCATACAGTCCGTTTGCATAGGTGTAACTATTGTTACACCTATGCAAACTGACTGTATGCATAGTTATTCAAGGGGAGGGGGTGTGGAATCCCAGTGAATTAATTAGATCTTACTCCCAAGCAAGGGTTCATAGGATTGCAATCCAAGTATCCCAATGAATCTAAAATAATAAGAGTAATCTTCTGTCTGTTCATCTGGGGCAGGCATAACTCACCAGAAAAGAAAGATAGGAGTCTCAAAACTGGTGGTCAGCTTTGGGATGGTAATGGGGAGCGACAGTGCCTGCAATAACAGCCATGGTTATCTGTTTGTGGCAGGGAGAACTCATTAGAAAATGAAGCTAGAAGCATTAAAAATTGGCCACCATCTTGCATAGAAGCTTGCTGGGTGTCCTTGGACCAATCAACATCTCCTAGCCTAACCTACCTCACTGGGTTGTGGTGAGGATAAAATGGAGAAGGGGGAAATGTTCTAAGCCCCTTTGTGTCCCCACTGGGGGGAGAGTGGAGTATAAATGGAAGTAAATCTACGGGTGCAGTCAGATGGGCAAGTTGCTGCAGCACTACCTTGGCTTTAAATAAGCCACTTGAGTTTGGAGCAGTTTCTGTTGATTAGAAGCACCCCCTAAACGGGCATCATAGTGCCGCAGCCCATGGTTGGTCATGGAGAGCCGGTTTGGTGTAGTGGTTAAGTGCGTGGACTCTTATCTGGGAGAACCGGGTTTGATTCCCCACTCCTCCACTTGCACCTGCTGGCATGGCCTTGGGTCAGCCATAGCTCTGGCAGAGGTTGTCCTTGAAAGGGCAGCTGCTGTGAGAGCCCTCTCCAGCCCCACCCACCTCACAGGGTGTCTGTTGTGGGGGAGGAAGGTAAAGGAGATTGTGAGCCGCTCTGAGACTCTTCGGTGTGGAGGGCGGGATATAAATCCAATATCATCTTCTTATCTGGGAGAACCGGGTTTGATTCCTCACTCCTCCACTTGCACCTGCTGGAATGGCCTTGGGTCAGCCATAGCTCTGGCAGAGGTTGTCCTTGAAAGGGCAGCTGCTGTGAGAGCCCTCTCCAGCCCCACCCACCTCACAGGGTGTCTGTTGTGGGGGAGGAAGGTAAAGGAGATTGTGAGCCACTCTGAGACTCTTCGGAGTGGAGGGCGGGATATAAATCCAATATCTTCTTCTTCATATTACTAACACACCGCAACCATGGACCCATGGCTGGGCTGGGTTTTTTTAAAAGTCCTGCTGTGTGTGTGTGCAGAAGCAGAGAAACACACACACACTCCTGGCCACATTCTATGGGGGTGCTGAAGCGCACATCAGAGTGGAGTTTGAGGGGAGGCAGGAGGATGCACCAGAAACAGAATGGAACAATCAGACTGCTCATGCATTTCCATGGCACACCTGGGCAATAGGACACCCGGAAGCCTGCCATGAAAGTGCTTTGCTGCAGTAGCCACCAGAATTTGCCAGTGGTATTTAATCTGTGTGGGAGTCGTTTTAGTGCGAAGTACAAATGAGCAGGGCTTTTTTTTTGAGCGGGAATGCACAGGTTCCGGCTGGCTTGGTGTCAAGGGGTGTGGCCTAATATGCAAATTAGTCCCTGCTGGGATTTTCCTACCAAAAAAGCCCTGGGGATGAGTGGGGCACAGAAGCCAGATGTGTGCACTGCACTTGACCACACCCATTTGATCCAGAGGGGAGAGCCAAACTGCTATGTCGAGCCAAGCTGCTTGTGTGATCACACCTTAGAATAATAAAAGGATGCGTATATGTATCTATCTCGGTGTTTGCCTATCTGCCTGGGACAGGCATAACTCATCAGAAAATACAGCTAGGCATTTGAAAATGGGCCACCTTCAGGATGATCATGGGAGATGTTACGTCAAAAATGAAACAAATCAGGACATCCTGGCCCAGATTACCTCCATCCCCTTGCTAATTGCGATGGAAATGACAGAAGCCAGGAGGTGAAAGTAGCAAAGACAGGACAGTGGAGTATATCTCCTCCTTCACAAAACAAGCCTTCAAACACTTTGCCAATTAAGAGGTCTTCTTGAGGATGATGCTCAATAGAATACTCCTCTAGACAAAGCAGCAGAAGTGACTGTATCGAAAATACTTATCGTTATAGGGGGGGGGGAGGGAAATATAGCCAAACATCAGTTTGCAGGTTAGTTCGTGAAGAAGGTAGGGCAGGGCCCTACTTAGACAATACTGCAAGAACAATAAACTATAGCAGGGGTGGCCAACGGTAGCTCTCCAGATGTTTTTTTTGCCTACAACTCCCATCAGCCCCAGTCAGCATGGCCAATGGCTGGGCTGATGGGGATTGTAGGCAAAAAAACATCTGGAGAGCTACCGTTGGCCACCCCTGAACTATAGGACTGATGAGTCAAGCAGGAAAGGGCCAGTTAGTAATAATTTTTTGTCTTCACATTTTATATCAATAACCTAGAGGCAGAGTTACACATTTCACAGCGTTAATTCTCAAAAAAGCACCAGTTAGGCTGTGCCTTGTTGTTTGGTGGAGGGGGAGGGTTGGGAGTGGGGTAATTGGCCTCATGAGATTCTAAGAGATTATTTATGCAAAACACTTCTTTATTTGTAGAGCAAACCCCATCCATTCAAATGAACCACTTACTTGAAGGCAGCCTTAATTCTTTTGTTTAGACACAAGCTGCATTCAGATATCATGACAAGCTGTAATTAAACTGAAATTTGCCAAAGAAACAGGCAGGGACACTGTTTGTTTATTGTGGCCACACACTTGCCTTGATCCTCCCCCTCCCCCCACCATCGCATGTGAAGCACAACCGAAGGCCTGTACGTCTGAGAATCACAAGCTCCTGTTCCCCATGACATGCAAATGCACGTATCTGGGCAAACGAGAGTTTGCTTGCCTCCTGGAAGCAGGGATTCTAAGCTATAGTTTAATCCTAGTTTACAATCTTGAGAGCCAGTTTGGTGTAGTGGTTAAGAGCGCGGACTCTTATCTGGGAGAAGTGGGTTTGATGTCCCACTCCTCCACTTACAGCTGCTGAAATGGCCTTGGGTCAGCCACAGTTCTCACAGGAGTTGTCCTTGAAAGGGCAGCTTCTGTGAGAGCTCTCTCAGCCCTACCTACCTCACGGGGTGTGGTAGGGGTAGAAGATAAAGTGTGAAGGGCGGGATATAAATCCAATATCTTCTTCTTCTTTTGTGAGGAGTAAACAAATATCAGTTTACTCAGGCATCTGTATAGATATTATAGGTCAACTGAAATTTGTTTAAAGTCTTCTTAAACCTAGAAGACCTAGCTATGTTCCACAATAAGGAGGTAACAGAGGAGGAGAAGCAAGAGGTCAAGCCAACTGTGTTTGTATCCATTACATCTTGTCATTATGGCTGAATGCAATCACAAAAAAATCGTTCTTTATAAACTGAGATCTTGATTCCGAAAATCATGATGAATGTCCATAGAAGAGCTCTGCACACAGAATACTATACTGTCCAGTGTTCTTAGATTTATATAACATCCTGCTTTGAAAGAACAAGTCAATAATCAGGTTTAGCAGAGATTGGATACTAATTGAATTCTATCCCTTCCTGCCTCACCAAGCAGCGACTAATTCAATGAAATGCCAGTGGATAAGATTGTTTATTGTCCTTACTAAGATTTCTCTGTCCTCAAAGGTAGACTTCATTGCTATGCCACATGTATCTAGGGCAGGTCACCACCCATTTCCCACCACAGGTAACAGTGATCTTTGAATGGTTCTTAGGTGTTGCTGATTGAGGACAACTAGTCTGGTAGGTTTACTTGGTCTTTGTGACCACCACATTGTCTTACCTCACAGTCAGTATGTGGGAGGATGCTTAACTCAACTAGGGAACTGGGTTTTTTTGCAATCAAACTCTTTTAAGCTTCATCAGTTTTCCTTATAATAGGCCTGTCTGGAACCCAACCTCCAACCCATTATATCCTTTACTTCCTTCAAGCAGCTCAAGATGGCATATACAGTTCTCTTGCTCTCCATTCCCCCCCCCCCACAACATTCTAGGCTTCCCAATCCTCAGGTCCCAGCAGGGGATCCCCCAATTTTACAGGCTTCCCCCCCCCCGCCCCCACAGCCACCATGTACTTCTAGAGCTCTGACAGGTTTAGAAACCTGCAAACAGGTCCCATTTTAAAATGTATGTGTGTCTTTCTGTTGTTTGTGTGCCTTTAAAGTTGAGCAGGAAGCAGGAAGCATGAAACAGGAAGCACTTCATGGGGAAAGGTCAGCAGCAGCTTCAGTTTGTTTTGCTTTCGTTTTCAGAGCAAGTAACCAGACCCAGTAAGTGTGTGAGCATGTGTGAGAGAGGGAGGGTTGCCAATCCCCAGGTGGGGCAGGAACAAAGTCCGAAGGCATCCACGAAAAACCAGCCTCAATTATGAAAAATTTATACAAGTTACTTCCTACATAAGCAGACGATGCTTCTTATAAATACAGATACAATATAGCCCGAACTCAAAGTCCTTTCATTCAATGCCAAAGCTCATTTCTTTGTGGTGGAAGTCCGGGGAAGACCTTAAACATGCCGTGAAGTAGAAGTCCAATGCTTAGACAGTCCTTTTCAGCAAAGTCAGGGGTAAAGACGATAAGCAGCACGGCGCAATTTCGCGACAGGGAAGCGCATATTGCCTTGTTTCACACGAGGCTTTAACAAGCTGCACAAAAGATAATGTCAAGAAATCACCAGCAAGCTAAAAACAGGATTGAATTAAACATATAAGCAAACATACAAACCTTCACCAATCTTGAATAATTCATACATAGCAATAGCTCAACTTTTTTCTGCAGATTAGAATGGCACCACACGACCACACATCACATTATATATATATATATATATATATATATATATATATATATATATATATATATATATATATATATATATATATATATATATATATATATATATATATATATATATATATATATATATATATATATATATATATATGAACAGGTGTCAAGAATTACTTTTAACTCTTAAAGTTGCAAACACAGTATCCACAGAGATCCACAATGAAACTTACATAGAATTGATACTACAAAAAACAAGAAAGATCCCAGTCATTGTTGAGTCCGTTCGGTATCAGAGAGTTCAATTTAAAGATCCAGCGCATTTCTTGCCTGAGTAGCCATTTATTTATGCATATCTACTTTACCTTGAAGCCGTAGAGAAAATTTTTCCAAAACAAAAAACCTCAAATCGTTAGGGTCATGTACAAATTGACGGAAGTGCTCTATGAAAGGAGCTTAAGAAACTAAATTCTTCACACGGGACTTGTGTTCCAAGACGCGTGTCCTAACTGCACGTCTTGTACTGCCACGATAAATTTTCAAACACGGACACAAAATAATATAAATACAAGCTTTGGTGGAACAAGTCGTGATGTCATTCAAGATGACCTTAAAGCCTGTGGTAGGCTGTATGAATTCTTTCAAGTCTAAAGATAATGGGCAAGGGGAACGAGCCCCGCATTTATGATGTCTTCCATTACCTTTAAAAACAGGCAATTTCTTAAAGTCAGATTGAACCAAAGAATCCGATAGATTTCTAGTCCTCCTGTATCCAATTTTGGGAAAGTTATCACAACCTGGAAGGTCTCTTACTACAAACCAAAATTTTTAAAGAACATTTTGGATAGGATAGGAGAAAATTGAAAGGCACATGTCAATCTATTTTTCACTGTCCCTGCATTTTCTTCATGGTGGTTTTGTTTAGAAACTGTCGTTTTATACATGTTATTAACCCGCTTGCAAGATGAATTAATTATCTGTTTTGGATATTGACATGATACAAGTTGCGTACAAACACGGTTTTTTTCAACCTCAAAGTTATAAGAACATATGAGAAGCCATGTTGGATCAGGCCAGTGGCCCATCCAGTCCAACACTCTGTATCACACAGTGGCCGATACACACACACACTGTGGCTAATAGCCACTGATGGACATCTGCTCCATATTTTTATCCAATCCCCTCTTGAAGCTGGCTATGCTTGTAGCCACCACCACCTCCTGTGGCAGTGAACTCCACATGTTAATCACCCTTTGGGTGAAGAAGTACTTCCTTTTATCTGTTTTAACTTGACTGCTCAGCAATTTCATTGAATGCCCACGAGTTCTTGTATTGTGAAAAAGGGAGAAAAGGACTTCTTTCTCTATTTTCTCCATCCCATGCATAATCTTGTAAACCTCTATCATGTCACTCCTCAGTCGACGTTTCTCCAAGCTAAAGAGCCCGAAGCGTTTTAACCTTTCTTCATAGGGAAAGTGTTCCAACCCTTTAATCATTCTAGTTGCCCTTTTCTGCACTTTTTCCAATGCTATAATATCCTTTTTGAGGTGCGGTGACCAGAATTGCACATAGTACTCCAAATGAGACCACACCATTGATTTATACAGGGGCGTTATGATACTGGCTGATTTGTTTTCAATTCCCTTCCTAATAATTCCCAGCATGGCGTTGGCCTTTTTTATTGCAATCGCACACTGTCTTGACATTTTTAGTGAGTGATCTACCACGACCCCAAGATCTCTCTCTTGGTCAGTGTCTACCAGTTCACGACCCATCAACTTGTATTTGTAGCTGGGATTCTTGGCCCCAATGTGCATTACGTTGCACTTGGCCACATTGAACCTCATCTGCCACATTGATGTCCACTCATGCATCCTCAACAGATCCCTTTGGAGTGCCTCACAATCCTCTCTGGTTCTCACCACCCTGAACAATTTAGTGTCATCTGCAAACTTGGCTGCTTCACTGCTTACTCTCAACTCCAGATCATTAATGAACAAGTTAAAGAGCATGGGACCCAGTACTGAGCCCTGCGGCACCCCACTGCTTACCATCTTCCACTGTGAAGACTGCTCATTTATACTCACTCTCTGCTTACTATTAATTAGCCAATTTTTGATCCACAAGAGGACCTGTCCTTTTACTCTATGACTCTCGAGCTTACCAAGGAGCCTTTGATGAGGAACTTTATCAAAAGCTTTCTGGAAGTCAAGGTAAATAACGTCTATTGGATCCCCTTTGTCCACATGCTTGTTCACCCCCTCAAAGAACTGTAACAGGTTAGTGAGGCAAGATCTTCCCTTACAGAACCCATGCTGAGTCTTCCTCAATAACTTGTGCTCATCAATGTGCCTACTCATTCTGTCTTTGATAATGGTTTCTACCAACTTTCCCGGTATTGAAGTTAGACTGACTTGCCTGTAATTTCCCGGATCTCCTCTGGAACCCTTTTTAAAGATGGGGGTGACATTTGCTACCTTCCAGTCCTCAGGAACGGAGGCATATTTCAATGAAAGATTAGATATTTTTGTCAGGAGATCACAGTCTTCCCAACTTGTAGAATTACGTTTAGCCCTTATTAGCTGTGAAAAAGGCAAGCTCTTTTTTAGATCGGTGGGATGACAACTATCAAATCTTAATGGAAGAGACTTATCAACTGATTTCCTGTAGGGTCTAACTGCTAAGGTATTATCCTGTAATTTATACACTACAGTATCCGAAAAGGCCAAAGACTCAATATCAGCCTTGTGACTAAACTGAATGGATGGATAGATACTGCTCATCCAATCTATCCAATCCCCAGGTGGGGGCAGGTGATTCCCTGTTTTGGAGGTCCTCCCCCACTTTAGAAAGCGGGGAGGGGGGAGGGAAATGTCTGCTGGGCACTCTATTATTCCCTATGGAGAACGATTCCCATAGGGAATAATGGAAAATTGATCCGCTGGTGTCTGGGGCTCTTGGTCGGGGTGTTCTTTGAGGTAGAGGTACCAAATTTGCAGCCTAGCATCTGATGCCTTTCCTCGAAACACCCCCCAAATTTCAAAAGGATTGGACCAGGGGGGGCAATTCTATGAGCCTCCAAAGAAGGTGCCCTTATCCTTCATTATTTCTAATGGAGGGAAGGCATTAAAAGGTGTGCAGTCTCTTTCAATGTGATGGCCAGAACTCCCTTTGGAGTTCAATTGTACTTGTTCCAACCTTGCTCATGGCTCCACCCCCAATGCCTCCTGGCCCCACCCCCAAAGTCTCCTGACTCCACCCCCAAAGTCCCCAGATATTTCTTGAATTGGACTTGGCAACCCTACAACATCTTTTGAGACTGGTTAGGCTTAAATGGAATGAATGACCCAAATTCACCCAGTGAGTTTCATAAATTTATTTCATTAAATACTTAAAACTGTGTCTCTCCAATCCTAGTATGGGACTTGACCCGTTACATCTATGCTACTTTGGGCTGCTGGATCCTGCAAATCGCCCTAGAAGGGTAACAAAGTATGACCCTCCCCTCAAAAAAATCCCTATAACTGGGAAATAGTTTTTAGTCATAGAAAAAAATCCTAATTAGGGCTCTGATCACACACACTAAATAATGCGCTTTCAGTGAACTTTTCAACTGGATTTTACTATGTGAATTGGCAAAACCCAGTTGGCAAGTGTGCTGAAAGTGCATTATTTAGTGTGTGCGATCAGAGCCTCAAATGCTTAACCAGGCCTAAAAGGGGGTCTAGATGCTGATGACAATGAGAAATTAATCTCAAAAGTATACAAATTACTTTTACAATGGTCTACAGAAGATGAAGTAGTGAAATCTCAAATGATAAAATGGGCAATTAATGTAAATAAAGAAATAAAGATGGAATCTTGGGAGTATCTGTGGAAGAACTCTATGAAACTCGCAACATGTCATAGTATTAAAGAAAACTGTTTTAAGATGATGTATAGATGGTATATGACTCCAAAAAAAATAGCAAAGATGAATAACAAGATGCCAGATAGGTGTTGGAAATGTAAAAAGCATGAAGGTTGTTTCTACCATATGTGGTGGACTTGTGAAAGGGCTAAAATGTTTTGGCAGATGATTCAGCAAGAGATCTCTAAGATTCTGGGATATGAATTCAACAAAGAGGCAGAGACTTTTCTGCTGGGATTACAAATGGAAAAATTTCCAAAAGAAGATAGAACTTTAATATGGTACTTGCTCTCAGCTGCTAGGACATTGTATGCGCAGTTATGGAAGCAAGAAAAAATACCAGAAAAATGGGACTGGATTACAAAAGTTATGTCATGGAGTGAAATGGACAAATTAACAAGAAAACTAAGAGACTATGATTTAGAACTTTTTAATGCGGAGTGGAAGAAATTCAGAAGATACGTAGAGAAAGAGTGGAAAATAAAAGGACATTGGACAATTTTTGATGATTAAGGTTTTATAGTTTAAAGGTACCTTTAATATTTGTTTTTTTTTTTAAATAACACTGGCGGGGGTCAAGTAACGGAGGGAGGGGTGGGAGGAAAGTAAGATATGGGGTAGAATGATTTTTTTTTATTTTAAGCTCTTTATAAGTTGTAGATATAATTCTGCTACCATATGTCACTAATAAATTTGTTTATACGGTAGATGCTGATGAAATTCAAGGGGTCTCTGGCATCTCAGTAAAAACAAAGAAATAAATGAGACTTGCTTTTGTCTTTAATTTTAAGTTAAAAAGTAAAAATTTCTGTTGAGCAAACAGCCTTACAGTTCAGTATATGGTTTAATTTCTTCTCTACATGAGAAAGCTGCTTTGTTGGCTGCCTACACTGAAAAACAGCAACACCCAGTGTTGAAGCACACTTGCGGTAGATTGAGTAACATGGATGACTTCACTAATGATACAATTTTTAAGAAAATGCAACTTCATATATGCTACTCAGTAATGCTTGGGTAAACATTCTATCTGCACCGTACTGCATTATGTTTCCCTTACAGAGGATACAGAAAGCAGAAAAGATACAGAAGTGTCCTAATCAGACCTCAGCTTGGTTTGTCACTTTTTGCCAGATCAAGGGTGTGTTCAGACCAGGATTCAGCTGTGGCAGCCTTTCAGCTTTGAAAAAGCCACCCCAGGTTGAGGTATGCCCTGGTGATCGGATGGCGCCCATGACAGGCACAGGCTTCACGTGCGCTGAGAGCATTCACACTGCTCCTGTGCATGCAGAGTGTGTGTGTGGTGTGCCTGGGCCATTCAGACAGCCAGAAACATGCCACAGAGGCTCGGCAAGGAGTTTGCTACCAGGAAGTTCCTGGTAGCTGTTTATTCCATTTCCAACCTGTCCTACCACGAGGTAAGGTAAGAACGGGTGGGCTACAGAGGGCAGATGTATGCATATGATTGCACACATGAAATCCGGGGGTGGGGGTGGGTATTGCAGGCCAAAAAGCCCATCTGATCACACCCCAAGATTCGCCCTTTAACCTTTGCCAAAGGATGTAACAACAAAATCTAACAGAACATGTTTCCATGCTAACTTCCATTGCAGTTTAAATTGATGCTTTTCCATGATCATATTAGCTTCATATCTTGTTGATGTTAGGCTTCCCAAATCTCCCGCCTTGCCTGGTGACCCCCAATTTGGAGCATTCTTCCCCCACTAGCCAAAAATCTGGAAAGCAGGGGGGGAATGGCGGCCCTTCCCACCCAGCCCCGATCTCAGCAGCTTTTCCTTGCCCTGCCCTGCCCTTCCCACCCAGCCCCGATCGCAGCAGCCTTTCTTCAGTTTTCCTAGGCTGCTTCCGGTCCCAATCAGCTGGCTGGCGCGGGAGGGGGGAGAGAGGGAGCCCCGCCCGCAAAGGACCATGTGCCTTTGCACTTCCAGAGGCTTGAATTGAAAGGCTTCCATTTAGGATGGTGTGTCTGTGTGTGTTTCTGTGAAGAAGCTGGCAGCAAATGGTGAGTAGAGAGGCTGATCCGCTGCTTCAGACTGGCCAGAAAGGGGGGGGGGGAGAGGGAAACGTCTTCATTATTTCCTATGTGATCGATTCTCATAGGGTATAATGGGGAATTGTTCTGGAGGTTTCAGGGGCTCTGGGGGAGCTGTTTTTTGGGGTAGAGGCACCAAATTTTCAATATAGTATCTAGTGCCTCTTCCCAAAGTTCCCCCCAAGTTTCAAAACGATTGGACCAGGGGGTCCAATTCTATGAGCCCCAAAAGAAGGTGCCCCTATCCTTCATTATTTCCTATGGAAGGAAGACATTTAAAAAGGTGTGCTGTCCCTTTAAATGTGATGGCCAGAACTCTCTTGAAGTTCAATTATGCTTGTCACACCCTTGTTCCTGGTTCCGCCCCCAGTGTCTCCTGGCTCCACCTCCAAAGTCTCCTGGCTCCACTCCCAATGTCCCCAGATATTTCTTGAATTGGACTTGGCAACCCTAGTCGATGTATATATTTTCAGCTGCCGTGTTGCCTAATAATCACAATCTTTCATTAACTTGTATAGCATGGCACCAATTGTTGACCACTACTATTTTCAACAGGAGTGACTGTAATACTTTGAGTGACAATGGTTGCAATCCTAAATGCATTTACCAGAGAGAAAGTCCTATTGGACCAAGTTGGGTTTACTTCTGAGTAGACCTGCTTAGGAATGCATTGAAAATGAACTTTAAACTGTTTGCCAGTTCTGGTGAGATCCAGGATGGTCTGCCTAACTCAAGTGAATACAGGCAAGGTTCATCGAGGAGGACCCAGAGTTTTTACTTGGTTGACTGAGGTCCTTTACATAACTTCAAAGTTTCTACAGCACCTTTGGACAATGTAATCCTAATCTTGATTGAGGCTTTTGAATGCTGGTACTTGTGATACAAAGAATGGCCACGATAAGTAGTAGAAGCTGCAAATGGTTCATTGTGGTGCTCTGAATTTTTTTGGGATTCTTATCTTCCTTCACAGCAAGCAAACTGCCACCATCAAAGTTCTCTCTATGCAGGGGAAGCTGTAGCTTATAATTATATCATTTATATGAGAGGCACACTCTCTCTTTGCATAGTATAAATTGCTTGGGAATGAATGGCTTGATAAAGATTCTTCCTTCTAAAACTGTGGCAATGCATCCAAATAGCATCGTGCTCTAAAAGATGCTGCAAAGGCCCCCTAGCCTTTGCAGCACAATTAGCAGGTCCTTTTTTCAGTACAAACAGTTATTGAATCAAGGTGACCAAGGGAAAGATGGGGAAAGCTTGGGGAGGAACAGTTACATTGCGGAGGACAGGGCAGGCTAACCAAGACAAAACTGGCGTATGTAACAAGCAACTCATACTTAATAGTCAAAATCTTCATCCATCACTGACTTAGGCTGGAAAAACGTGCTAGCAACCAATGTACGTCTGGGAAGCCTGAAGTGGCAGCTGCTCCTCGGAGGCAAAACAGTGCTAGAGGCTGGCGAATTTGGGGAGGAAAGTGGAACAACACAGCATTCCTTTCCCAACAGCACCACTTTCCCTTCAACCAGGGTTCCAAACTTGTAACCTTCCCATTACATAGATAGGTCAGAAATCCTGGCCGGAGAGAAAACAGTGGTGGACGTACACTGAGCACCTCTCCTGCAGCTTTTCCACTTGCAACTTAGTCTCCCACCCTTTACCACTTTGCCTTAGCCTCCCAAACACACAACACATAATCAAATATTATTTAGTTATTTGCTTACTCCTGCACAAATCCAAAGAGTTAAAGGCACATCCAAAAGCTTGGACGTGCCCAGTGGCGATTTTGATGGATTTATTTATTTTTGCTTTGATCAGCATACTCTGTGCCATATTACAGACCCATTTAAAAAAATCCTCTCCGTTTCAAAAGTGGCATGCTATGGAGCATAGGGGCTTAATATCACAACCAGACAAACACCCAAGCCCCATTAGGCACGTGGAACAAGCGCAGTTAATTGGACTGTGTCATATACCGTATGTCCTAATTAAGAATACAAGAAACATCCTGCTAGATAAGAACGTAAGAAGAGCCCCTGCTGGATCAGACCAGTGATCCATCTAGTTCAGCATTCTGTCTCACACAATGGCAAACTGGTTCCTCCGGAGGTCCAACAACAGGGCATAGGGGCTTGTTGTTGCTTCCTAGCATGGGTTTCAGAGGTTTACCAAAGGACTATGTAATTCATCATCCTGATTCCAACATAATGACCTGTCAGATACTTCAGGGAAGCCACAAACAGTTTATGAACCTAACAACCTTACTTTGGTGTTTTCTCCTTTTTCAGCAACAGGCCTCTGCATTCCATCCCCAAACCTGGAGGCTCCATTATGGCACATTCCTTCAAGTATCTGTCTAATCTTTTCCAGTGTCCATAAATATATCTTTTTGTGGAATTGTCATAAATTTATCATCTGGGGAACAGGGCTGGATTGCCCACTAGGCACCAGTGGTCTAGGAGTGCAGAACTGGGCACATCTCTGAGTACCCTGGGGTGCAAAAGCAAGAAAAGAATCTCCCCTCTATGCTCTTGGAGTCCCTGAGAGGCACAGACAGTGGGGCTTTCTCCCCACTTTTGCACCCCTGGAGTGCAAAAGCAGGGAAAAGATCCCCCCATGCCGATTGGAGTCCCCAAGAGGCACGTGCAGTAGGGCTTTCTCCCTGCTTTTGCACCCCTGAGGTGCAAAAGCAAGAAAAGGATCTCCCCTCCATGGGTCTCAGAGTCCCTAAGAGGTGTGGATAGCAGGGCTTTCAACTTGCTTTTGCACCTCAGGGGATAGAATGGACTCCATTCTATCCTATGGGCCTGTAGGATAGAATGGAGAGATCAGGCCACCACTGTGGTACAACCCCAGAGAAGGGGTTTAAAATTTAAAACCCCTTCTGTAATGTCTCTCCACAGTGGCGGCCTGATCTCTCTATTCTATCCTATGGGCCCATAGGACACAATGGACTCTGTTCTATCTAAGTCCAATTCAAGAAAAGTCCAATTCAAGAAAATCTGGGGACTTTGGGGGTGAAGTCAGATAGAGTTGCCAATCCCCAGATGGGGGCAGGAGATCCCCGGTTTGGAGGCCCTCCCCCAGCTTCAGGGTCATCAGAAAGCAGTGGATGGAAATATCTGCTGGGAACTCTATTATTCCCTATGGAGACATTCCCATAGGAAATAATGGAGAATTTATGCACAGGTATCTGGGGCTCTGGGAGGGCTGTTGTTTGAGGTAGAAGCACCAAATTTTCAGTATAGCATCCGGTGCCTCTCCCCAAAATACCCCCAAAGTATCAAAAAGATTGGACCAGGGGGGTCAAATTTTGAGCCCCAAAAGAAGGTGCCCCTATCCTTCACTCATTATTTCCTATGGAAGGAAGGCATTGAAAAGGTGTGCCGTCCCTTTAAATGTGATGGCCAGAACTCCCTTTGGAGTTCAGTTATGCTTGTCACACCCTCGCTCCTAGCTCCACCCCCAATGTCTTCTGGCTCCACCCCCAAAGTCTCCTTCACCCAACTTTATCTTTCTAGCTGATAAAATATCAGCTTTTTTGGTTTGATGCCAAATCCAGCAATTTACACGTGATACATTTTGAAATCTTGAAGACTAGCCCTTAGGAGCTAAATGATTATGATGTGTTGAAAAATACCCATCAAGCAGTGTTATGCAAATATAAAAATGTGCTTTCTATCTGTAACCACCACACTCTGTAGAAATAGCTAATTCATACCTCCTGCACTCTAAGAAAAGGTGTTTTCTCATGCCATATAAAACTGATACCTTCCCTCACTTAACTGATGACTGATGATGGGAGGGACGGTGGCTCAGTGGTAGAGCATCTGCTTGGGAAGCAGAAGGTCCCAGGTTCAATCCCTGGCATCTCCAAAAAAGGGTCCAGGCAAATAGGTGTGAAAAACCTCAGCTTGAGACCCTGGAGAGCCGCTGCCAGTCTGAGTAGACAATATTGACTTTGATGGACCAAGGGTCTGATTCAGTATAAGGCAGCTTCATATGTTCAACCAAATGGAATCAAGGTCTCCCTTGATAACATATTTCAAGGCACTTTAGAGTGGGGGCCACTCTAGACAATAAATTTGTAGCTCGTTCTATATTGTTTTGAATTGAGGCCTTTCTTTTAAATCAGGCTTACTAGGTCCAGACACTGTTAGTGAGGTTTTCTTTAGACAGCGGAACTAAGATTTATACCATCTGGTAAAATTCCCTTAAGCAGTGATGGCAATAAGGGCTTTGGCATCTAGGGTAAACTTACAAGCTGGCAAGTTTTCAACCAGTCTGACTGGACTTTATTTTCCCGTTGATTGTTTATAGAAAGGAAGTCATACCTATTTTCATATTTTTTCCCTCATTACCCAGGATGGAGGTTGAGCTTATTTTAAAACAACATGCATTTAAATATATGAATGAGCACAAATGAACAGCAGCTGTTCCCCACCCCGCCCCACTCCAAGAGGTAGCAAGCCTTGTCTGAGACAAAAAAACACCTCTTTCAGAAATTCCTTTCACCCTCAAAAATTAAAACCAGGTCCCAAGAAGCTCTGTCTCCAGTCATATCTTGTAAGAATCCTTGTTCCGGATTTCCTGCAAAAGGCAAACTTGACTGTAGCTCTTCTGAAGAGCACAATCTCCTACTTGCCCTGCTTCTTCCAAAAGAAATAATTATCTTCCACTGGATTCTGACTATCCAAACCAGTCTCCCATTGCCTCACAATCCCGTTTACATGCCACTGCATGGTCTCCATAAAGATGCTTAAACGAAGCAAAAGCAATAAAATGTAAGAAACAGATAGAGACAAAGATTTGTTTTCATTTAGACTTGCTGTTTTTAAAAAGTTAGACTTTTAGACTTGCTGTTTAAAAAAGACCAAATGAGAGAAAGAGAGAGAGAGAGAGAGAACTTCTGGAAATCATTTACAACTCTTTCCAGTATTTGGCAGATAGCTCCCCCAACCCCTTCTCTCCCCAGCACTCAATTCAAAATGCCAGCCTATGATTTTTAAATGAGAAAAAGCTGTAACTGTGCTTCAACACTTGGATAAACTCCTACACAAACTTCCAGATGTGACACAGCAGCCCGGAAGGGGGAATTCACAAGCGTATCTCCCTAGGAAGAAATTTACACATAAGCACAAACAAAACATGCTCTGTCTTGCCTGTCAGATAAACTAGGTAACTGTAGAGCAGAAATATGTTAAGATGGGGAGATACATACACTGATGTATATGTGACATGCCGATTATATCGTGGATGAATTTGTCTGCAGCCACCATTCAGCATCCTCTTGACAGCTAAATAAATAAATGTTTTTAGTGTGTCCTTTTTCCCCCTTATTAATAATTATTATTCCATCATGAGCGAACATGACATGCTATAGAAAAAAATAAAAAGAGACGGATCCTTGTCCTACCCTAAGAAGCAAATCTAAATTTAATGAGATGAGAAAGAAATAAGCAAGAGGGCAAATGGAAGAGACAGGGGTAATATTTCCTTCCCTTATTTTTACCAAATGCTCAGCAAGGAGGTTCCCTGTTACTCTTCTCAGCCTCCTCTTGACTAAATCCATGTCTTCTACCAAGAATTTTCCCCCAGCCACATCTGAAGCAGAAATATCTCCACTCTGGAGGCTGTTGTGGGCTTCTGAGTCCTCCACAGAACATCTTGTCAACCAAATTCTCAACTCAACTGTGTACACAAATCTGAGGTGACACCACTGATCCCTGTACTATAACTTTGCATTCATTTAGACCTAGGATCTGTCTTATGGCAGGTCTGTAGACTGTGGCAAGCCTCCTGAGTCATTATGCTTCCATTATGTCAGGTCAAGAAATTCCCCACATAATGAAGAATGGTCTGAAGGTCATGGTAAAAAGAGAGCCCTTTTCAAAATGGGGTTCAAGGATACTGTTCACACTAACAAGCAACACACCATGTTCGCCCTCAGGCTGCTTCACAGGATACTACATAGCAACAAACCTGGATTCACGGGTGAATGTACACTCGGCAAGAAGAAGAAGAAGAAGATATTGGATTTATATCCCGCCCTCCACTCCAAAGAGTCTCAGAGCGGCTCACAGTCTCCTTTCCCTTCCTCCCCCACAACAGACACCCTGTGAGGTAGATGAAGATATTGGATTTATATCCCGCCCTCCACTCCAAAGAGTCTCAGAGCGGCTCACAATCTCCTTTCCCTTCCTCCCCCACAACAGTCACCCTGTGAGGTGGGTGGGGCTGGAGAGGGCTCTCCCAGCAGCTGCCCTTTCAAGGACAACCTCTGCCAGAGCTATGGCTGACCCAAGGCCATGCCAGCAGGTGCAAGTGGAGGAGTGGGGAATCAAACCCGGTTCTCCCAGATAAGAGTCTGCACGCTTCACCACTACACCAGACTGGCAAGGAGCTGCAGCTTGTGTTAACTCTGTGATGAGCGTACCTGCATGATTCGGGAGTTTTCAAACACCTGCTTGCCATATTTACACCTTACATTTTCAAATGTAAATACTTGTAAAACCCAGCCAACTCCAGATCTTCCAACATCTAGTTGAGCTGCAACGTGGATGATATAAACAGCTGTCTTTTGCACCAACTGTTTCCAGCAGCAGCTGGTACCTATTGGCATTAGTGAGGCAGAGGGCAGGGCAGTCAACGGTAGGTGGAGCCAAACCATACAAATTCTGGTTTTGCTCCCATTCCCCTCCCTTGCAATGATATTTTAAAAAATTTAAGCACTGCAGTATAACAGTTCCTTAACTAACTGATCCCCATGCAGATGGCAGCCTAATACTGCCTCTCCCTTTGGTGCTGTGTTTGCATTACTAGCAGGAATTGAATATGCAAAATAGAAATCTGGCCATATCCAGGGCTGCTGCCAGGTTTTTCGGTGCTCTAGGCAAGGCTATCTACTCAGTCCCATGAGAGAGAAAGTGCATTGCCACCCAAGGCCACCCACTCAACTCCCAGGGCAGAGAGGGGATTCAAACTTGGATCTTCCACGTCCTAGTCTGGCACTTTAACCACTACACCACACACAACCCTCTCCCTTCCTCTTGTTTAATCTTGGGCGTGTGTGTGTGTTAGGTGGACAAGCTGCCTGACTCTCCTCCCCTACCTCTACACCGGAGCAAGACTTTCTGCAGTTTCCGCACCTTTTCCAATGCTCTCTGATTCTCACCACCCCGGACAATTTAGTGCCACCCACAAACGGCTTACTCTCAACTCCAATGCGGAAGTGGAGTCAGCAACATCAACTGAGTCACCCTTGTACCTGTGGTCATCCACCACCCCCTCCCTCCTTCCAAGAATTCTCCAAGGTTGGTGAGGCAAGACCTTCCCTTCTTCGAGAATATCCCTGCTGAGTCTCCGGACTGCCCGCAACCCGCAAGCAATTTGCAATCGTTTTGACACTGTTGGGAGGGGGGGGGATTACAGTGAAGGGGTGTAGTCATGACCTGAAAGTGAGATCATCACACTTGGAGTGGCACTCTAGGGTCAAACCACATAATTTGGGGGCAAATGCTAGAGTGCCAATCCAAGCATGATGATCTCACTTTCAGGTCATGACGACACCCCCTCACTGTAATTGCCCACCTTTCCCTTCTCCCACTAGATGCCAGGCCATGTCTGGCAACCCTACGCAATGGGAAAGAGTTAATCACCCCTTCTTCAATGTCACTGCCATTATTCATACCATGCACCTACCTACCCTTTCCCACAGCTGCTTTTTTTACAATGAAATTATATACCAAGATAATCTGACTGTCACGGATCCTCAAGAGTTTATATCTCTTGGTTGTAAAGATACAAGTCAATAGTAACACATAATGTGTGAAAAAGTTCCCTTTTTTTGTACTGATGTTGAACCCATTACAAAAAACTTGAAAACATCAGATGCCAGATCAGAAAAGGCACACAACTACTTCTTAGTTCAGACCTAAGAAATGAACTACTGCTGGTGGCTTAGATTCTGGTAGGGAAAGCATTTTCCCAACATATTTTTTAAAAACTGGGTATGGAATGGAACCAGATCCTAATTTATCCCTAAGTGAAAAGGCACTGAATTATGTGCTGAATGGGGAAACAGGATTCTCTCATAGCTACATATGGACAGAGTCCTTTTTCTGTAAAGGACTTGTTATTTTTTGTTTGTTTTATATTTAATATAATTTAATAACTTAATTTTAATGTTTTGATTCATACCCCCATCCTATAAGACCTATAGGACCTATAAGATGCTCTCGTAGCCTCGTCGTGAACTCTTCATCCCCCTCTCTCTAGCCGTCTTAGTTCTCGCTTCATTTCTCTCAGCTTCACAGAGTACCAAGGGGCTGAATGATCGCAAGGGTGAAGAGGGCACCAGGGGGCGACCACGTCGATGGCCTTGGAAAGACGGGCATGCCAGTCTTCCACTAGGCCATCTGATGGGCCGCCAAAGGGAGTCAGATCCTGCAGAGCCCTCTGGAACGCAGTGGGGTCCATCAGGCTCCATGAGTGAGCATAAATGCACTCACCGCCTAAACAGGGAAGGGCAGGAGTGCATAACCGGGCCTTCAAGGCAAAGTGGTCCAACCATGGCACTACATCCGTGGTGATACGGTCCACCGTAATCCCTGGCACAAAGATCAGATCCAGCATGTGTCCTGCTTGATGTGACGGAACCAAAACAAATTGGGAAAGCCCTAACGTCACCATGGATGACATATTTGTTTTGACAGACAGACAGACAGACAGACATGTATTTTAATGAGAAACATTCTTGGTAGAAAAACCACTTGTCCAGGGGACACCCTGCCAGTTTTTAGGAAGAAACAAGAAAGCCTGCCATTTTGTTGTCATTGAAAATTCTTACTTGCTGAAGCAGGCACAGGGATGTATTTGATGAAGAATCCATGTAATGGGCATACATAATACATACTAATAATTAAATGACTCCTCATGTGTACAAGTCCGTCCATTCAGCTGTACAGAAAGTGTGGGGGGAGTATTTTAAAACAAAAATTGAGCACAAGGGTGAGGCACCTACATCCTGCTCATCCCACACCTTACCCAATTGTGCTCTGTTTCTTGAACTTTTCCTATATACCAGCATGTGCCTGCAAACAATTTACCCCCTAGTGGGAAAGTTGCCTTTGACCATAGAAGGGGAGCGCTGACTTTGCTATTTTCCAGTATGTGCAAGCAAGTCTGTTTCTGTGCTTAGAAGGCAGGCACAGCACCAGACTACTGTGTAAACAGGAATCATTACTATTCGTGTGGAATCAAATCAAAGCCTTTCCCCAGCCAGTTTGCCAAAAGTGCGACTGGGGTTGTCATCCCTTTAGTAGCAAGATCTGTGCATAATTCTGTTGCCTGCTAAATCTACTGAGTTCAGTCTTCTCTTATTCTCCTCGTCCCAGCATTTTTGAATTCTACGCCACGTGCATGTGTGTAAAGCGCCATCAAGTCACAGCTGGCTTCTGTTGACCCCAACAAGAGGCTTTCAAGGTAACTTAGAAGTAGAGGAGGCTTGCCGTCGCCTCACTGAAGAGTCTTCTTTGGTGGTCTCCCTTCCAAGTACTAACCTTCCTTAGCTTCCAAGATCTGACAACATCAGGCTCTGCCATGCCGCGTTTCCTCCCTCTAAGCCGGATCTCCAGTTGTAAAAATAATAGTCAAAATTAAATGAAGATGAAGATAAAGAAGATATTGGATTTATATCCCGCCCTCCACTCCGAAGAGTCTCAGAGCGCCTCACAATCTCCTTTACCTCCCCCCCCCCCAACACACCCTGTGAGGTGGATGAATATATTGGATTTATATCCCGCCCTCCACTCCGAAGAGTCTCATAGCGGCTCACAATCTCCTTTCCCTTCCTCCCCCACAACAGACACCCTATGAGGTAGATGAAGATACTGGATTTATATCCCATCCTCCACTCCGAAGAGTCTCAGAGCGGCTCACAATCTCCTTTACCTTCCTCCCCCACAACAGACACCCTGTGAGGTAGATGAAGATATTGAATTTATATCCCGCCCTCCACTCCGAAGAGTCTCAGAGCGGCTCACAATCTCCTTTCCCTTCCTCCCCCACAACAGACACCCTGTGAGGTAGATGAAGATATTGGATTTATATCCTGCTCTCCACTCCGAAGAGTCTCAGAGCGGCTCACAATCTCCTTTACCTTCCTCCCCCACAACAGACACCCTGTGAGGTAGATGAAGATATTGAATTTATATCCCGCCCTCCACTCCGAAGAGTCTCAGAGCGGCTCACAATCTCCTTTCCCTTCCTCCCCCACAACAGACACCCTGTGAGGTGGGTGGGGCTGGAGAGGGCTCTCACAGCAGCTGCCCTTTCAAGGACAACCTCTGCCAGAGCTATGGCTGACCCAAGGCCATTCCAGCAGGTGCAAGTGGAGGAGTGGGGAATCAAACCCGGTTCTTCCAGATAATTGTCCGCACACTTAATCACTACACCAAACTGGCTCTCCAATATTTACAAATATTATTGTCATTTTTATTCAGATTTGTAATAACTGTACTAACAAATAGAGTATTTTAGCTCAAATAATATTCAAATATTGCCTATTCCATAGAGGAAGCCAGCATGTTCACATTCCAGGGGACTCTGTTCCAACAGGCTGGAATAGCAAAGGTGGCACAGCTCAAGATGGCCATTGGTTAGACTGCTGTTAGTTTGAGAATCAAGGGCCAACGCACATGTTACAGATTATACAGGTTGAGTCTGGAGTTTCCACCCTATGTAACAGATGCGAGTTATAGGTTCTCCTAAATTCCCACATGCAGAGTGCCTGATAATACCATGACATTAGGGTTGCCAAGTCCAATTCAAGAAATATCTGGGGACTTTGGGGGTGGAGTCAGGAGACTTTGGGGGTGGAGCCAGGAGACATTGGGGGCAGAGCCAAGATCAAGGCTGTGACAAGCACCATTGAACTCCAAGGGAGTTCTGGCCATCACATTTAAAGGGACGGCACATCTTTTTAAATGCCTTCCTTCCATAGGAAATAATGAAGGATAGGGGCACCTTCTTTTGGGGCTCATAGAATTGGACCCCCTGGTCCAATCTTTTTGAAACTTGGAAGGTATTTTGGGGAGAAGCACTAGATGGTATACTGAAAATTTGGTGCCTCTATCTCAAAAAACAGCCCCCCCCAGAGCCCCTGATACCCGTGGATCAATTCCCCATCATTCCCTATGGGAATCGTTCATGGAGGTGCATGATGGCTGTGGGGGTGGGGCTTCTCCCGCTGGCCAGCTGGCTGGGGGAGGGGGGAAGCCTGTAAAACCGGGGGATCCCCCTCTGGGACCTGGGGATTGGGAAGCCTACTCTGTTCTAAAAGGCTGGAATAGCAAAGGTGGCACAGCTTAAGATGGCCATTGGTTAGACTGCTGTTAGTTTGATTATACAGGTTGAGTATGGAGTTTCCACCCTATGTAACAGATGTGAGTTATAGGTTCTCCTAAATTCCCACATGCAGAGTGCCTGATAATACCATGACATGCATGAAAGAAGGGGCTTCATCCTTCTCCCCCTGCTCCATTTTCCAAACCTAAAACAGTCCCCAGACATGTTATTTAGTTCACTGGGTAAATACACATGTACCCTAGGGTTTGCACAGGTTTCCACCAGGACCTATGGACCATTCAGGCTAAGAAAACAATGATGTGGGAAGTCTGAAGTTCCTTTCCCACCTGCATAGAGGCCCTGAACTAAATCAGGTACAGGAACTGAGAACCCAAACTGACTGTTACCCCAGAACCAGCTACCAACCTACCCCAGACCCAACTTGAAATATATATATGGGATTTCAGTGAGGTTACCTACTCCCGATTGGGAAAATCAGTGTGGGGGGTGGGCTGGGGAAGGCAGAGTTTGGGAAGAACAGGAAATTAAGTAGGGATGTGATGTTATAGAGTCCACCCTCCAAAGTTGCCATTTCCTCCGGGGGAGGAGGAAGAGAGAGAAATCTGTGTAGTCTAGAGATAAGTTAAAATCTCAGGAGAATTCCTGGAGACTGGTAAGCCTAGATTCCAGTATGGTGTACTGGTAGACTATGGATGGGCCAACCCATACTCATATCCTCACTGAGTCCTGATCCTGGGTTGCTTTCCATGTCTCTCAACCTAGCCTACCTTTTACCATATTTGTAAGGATAAAATGGAGGGGGGGCAGGGGCATGCATGATATCCTGATGTCCCTGTGGGGTCGATCGGAAAGAGATGAAATTATCCTATAGCTGTTCTGATATCGAAGAAAGACTGGGTAGTAAGGTGCAGGGCAGTGTTAAAGGATCCTAGAGAGACCTTAAATTTGGAATTCCAAAATCCGTTAATCGGTTTTGTTACATTACGCTAATTACATATTGACTACACACCATAAGTTTTCTAATGACCAGGTCTCATGGGGTGTTGATGGGGTGTGAACTGGCAGAGACTGGCCAAGAAAGAGATCTTGGGGTCGTGGTAGAT
The DNA here is from genome assembly GCF_032191835.1 of Heteronotia binoei. Lineage (NCBI taxonomy): Eukaryota > Metazoa > Chordata > Lepidosauria > Squamata > Gekkonidae > Heteronotia > Heteronotia binoei. The sequence goes on from NC_083235.1 coordinate 64,709,831, forward strand.
AACTCACTGAAAATGTCAAGACAGTGTGCGTTTGCAATAAAAAAGGCCAATGCCATGCTGGGAATTATTAGGAAGGGAATTGAAAACAAATCAGCCAGTATCATAATGCCCCTGTATAAATCGATGGTGCGGTCTCATTTGGAGTACTGTGTGCAGTTCTGGTCGCTGCACCTCAAAAAGGATATTATAGCATTGGAGAAAGTCCAGAAAAGGGCAACTAGAATGATTAAAGGGCTGGAACACTTTCCCTATGAAGAAAGGTTGAAACGCTTGGGGCTCTTTAGCTTGGAGAAACGTCGACTGCGGGGTGACATGATAGAGGTTTACAAGATAATGCATGGGATGGAGAAAGTAGAGAAAGAAGTACTTTTCTCCCTTTCTCACAATACAAGAACTCGTGGGCATTCGATGAAATTGCTGAGCAGACAGGTTAGAACGGATAAAAGGAAGTACTTCTTCACCCAAAGGGTGATTAACATGTGGAATTCACTGCCACAGGAGGTGGAGGCGGCCACAAGCATAGCCAGCTTCAAGAAGGGTTTAGATAAAAATATGGAGCAGAGGTCCATCAGTGGCTATTAGCCACAGTGTGTGTGTATAGATAAAAAAAAATTTGCCACTGTGTGATACAGAGTGTTGGACTGGATGGGCCATTGGCCTGATCTAACATGGCTTCTCTTATGTTCTTATGTTATGTTCATTTTGGGCAGGAGCTCACAGGTGTCAAGAGTCATATATCTAAGTACAGTATTTGTATTCCTCTTGTCATGAGCTCTGTGTAGTTACCATTGCTGCGCTTATGTGCTTGCTTGGCATTTCCCCCTTTCCTTTCTCTGCACACTGCTTATCTGTGGAACTTATTCTTCAAGCTGCCTCTACCAGCCTCCAAGCTGCCACTGGGGTACTCTGGACTGTAACCATTAGGGTTGTAAAAATATTTCGGATGGATGAAACATTCCAGGGGTGTAAAATTGATGTGGTCTTTGGGGATAAAGTATTTAAGATGAGACTACTGTCAGTGAAACCTGCTGAAAAGTTTACTTAAAGGAAGATCATCAGGTATCCTTGTGGGAATCCAGAGTGATGAATCTCCTTACGGATTTCAGAAGAACAAACAATCACAGCATGAATGCTAGCAGTTCTGCTGCTTACTCAGTAGGGTTGCCAAGTCCAATTCAAGAAATATCTGGGGGCTTTGGGGGTGGAGCCAGGAGACTTTGGGGGTGGGGCCAGGAGACATGGGGCGGAGCCAGGAACAAGGGTGTGACAAGCATAATTGAACTCCAAGGGAGTTCTGGCCATCATATTTAAAGGGACAGCACACCTTTTAAAATGCCTTCCTTCCATCGAAAATAATGAAGGATGGGGCACCTTCTTTTGGGGCTCATAGAATTGGACCCCCTGGTCCAATCCTTTTGAAACTTGGGAGGTATTTTGGGGAGAGGCACTAGATGCTATACTGAAAATTTGGCGCCTTTACCTCAAAACACAGCCCCCCAGAGTCCTCAATACCCGCAGATCAATTCCCCATCATTTCCTATGGGAATCGTTCATAGAGATGCATAATGGCTGTGGGGGCGGGGCTTCCCCCTCCGGCCAGCTGGCTGGGGGAGGGGGGAAGCCTGTAAAACCGGGGGATCCCCGCTGGGACCTGGGGATTGGGGAGCCTATTACTCAGAAAATCAGCTATGGACATCAACAATCCAGTGCTATCCTCTATCACAGCACACTCTGGCATGAAGATCTATTACGGAGTAGTTATTCAGTCCCTTGTGCATCATGTTACAGAAGCAGCATCTATGATGAAAAGAAAACTGAAGCAATGGGTCAGACTTTGGGATAAAGTCACTCTTTTACACCCCAGCTGCTTGACCTCTGCAAGGTCAGCCATGATATTTCAGCTGTATGGAAGGAGTCCAGAATTCCCAGTCTGTCTTTTCGAGGCAATTTAAACTTAAATATTAAAAACAAAGCTGGCTAGATTCCACTGTATAAATCTGGCTGTTGCACAATTGAAAGCTAGGGGTTTAGTCAGTTTCCAAAGTCGAGTCAAAAGCCTCAGTCCTGAAAGGAGCTGATGCCATTAGTTTGCAATAATTTTGACAAATGTTACAAATGCTCAGGTCTTTACCACAAGACAGCCTTCTGAGCGAGACAGTGTGAAATGACCTACTTCAAGCAGTAGACTTTAGGGGTACAAATGACGAACGGCAAACTATCAGTTATTTACAGCGCCATCTCAAACAGAGTTACACCCTTCTAAGCCCATTGACTCCAATTGATTTCAAGAGGTCGCACACACTGACCGGGGGCCATTTGCATTCTCTTCCCTTGGTACCACAGTATTTCAAACCATCTTTTAAAAGCAAGCTGTCTCTATTTACCAGGATGCCAGGATGCAGCACAGCAAGTATGCATCCAAAGAGAGACAAGAACAGCTAAAACCTTTGGATAATTAGCAGTACAGGTGATAGTTTCACATATAGTTATGCTTCAGGAAGCTATAAAGAGAGTACGTCGTGCAGATATTGTAGGCATTCAGATAATCAGGAGTGCTAGACAGATAACTGAAGTTTGGATTGTGAGAAGCTGGGATACACAATGGCTCTGCAGTTGTAATTTGCAAACACTAATATCTTCATAGATGTAGCAATCAGCACTGTAAACAAAATTTTGTGGTTCCATACAGTTTTGGAAGCCTTTTCCCAAGTATATATATATATATTTTTAAAACACCATATTCATCTCTGATCTTTTAAGCAATGGCATATGAAGATCTCAGATCTCAGGATTAAATTTTCCAATATGATTTTTTTAAAAGTAGTATACTAGGTTTTTAATAAGTCGTCAAAGAGACCCTTACCCACGGGAAGTTGCAATATGACTATCTCTGATATCCAAGTATTTAGCATACACTGCCATCATGCTTTCAACCATTTATCTGCAACAAGGGCTCCAAATATACGGATTTTTTTTTATCACCCTTAGTTTTGCAATTACAACTGCATCACTTTTCAGGTAGCAAGAAAATGGAACACACTGAACAATCTATAATTGAAATGTCTACAGATTATAGTTTCCCATACCTTCCCTAAGTGCTGTTCAAAAACTCTCTTGTTGATATTACTATGATTCACATAGCAGCTTTACCGCTTGCTTTTTGTATTGTTGTCAGACAGAACGCATGTGCAGGTGTGTTTTGGAAAAGGAAATGCAGGGTAAGCATCAACAAGCAGCTAATCCTATTGCAGATTAAGTGCCTAACATCATTTTTAGAGTACTAATGGTACTTTTAGACATCATTAAATTGACTCAATATGAAGCCTTCTGGGCCTGTTTGAATGAAAACTACAGCCCTGGATAAACAAGCTGCTACCACATAATTGGGAGTGAGCATTCAAACTGGGCTTTTCTGCCGAACACTTACTTGGACATTACAAAGTCACCTTATGCTGAGAAAGCCTGTTCTATTTACTGAAACGGCAACTGCTTTTCAGGGTCACTAGATCCTTTTAAACAGGAAATATTGCAGATTAGGCCTGTTGCACGCAGAACATGTTTTCTACCATTTTTGGATAGGCTAGGGTTGCCAATAATCCAAAGGGAAAAAATTATTGCTCCCATTAATATAGAGTCTTTATGCATGGAAATAAGAAAATTAAAATTTTCATAGCATGGGTAAAAATGTCACCTACTAAGCTTGGTACCACATCACAGTCCACCCCCCCCCCCAGCTACTGGCAACTGTAGGTAGCCTTTTTTTCAAGTGTACTTCAACTGTTAGTGTCTTATATCTAATTCTGAACCACGCCATAGAAGATATGGTCAATAAATATGCAAAATGCAAGTAGAGGCAGAGTAGAGACCAGAAGGAATTTTCTACAAATGTGAAGGATGTCCCAGATTTTCAATAAAATCAAATAACCTTGAAACAATAACAACATAAAAATCAGGGTATTAAAGTTTCCCAAAATAATAGAAACAAGTTCTGTAGCTTTAAAGAAAAGAATGCACACTGAGCTGTCCGTTGCCGGGCACCCGCAACAATATTGCTGAGCCTTCCAAGCCTTGGTTTCTGCAAAGCAAACCCATGTAGGGGAGCCGGAGAGGAATGGGAGCCAAAACACACCTGGAAAAGGTTTCATCCCCCCCACACACTGTCATGCCCCCCAATGAAGAAGGATTTGCCAAGGACAAGCCCAGAGATGGCCAGTCACTACCTGTCCAGTCTGGTGGCAGCCACCACACAACTACACCCAGCCATGATGCAACTGAGTAGGGTTTCCAGATCCCCTCGCCAGTCCAACAAGGGGATGAGAGGAGTTTCAGGGGCGGGTGGGGACATCACACAACATCCCCAACACAATAATGTCGCCTGAAAGTTTAAACTCAGTTTAACCATAGAGTTTGCCAAAAAACCAGAGCATCCCTTGTATGATGTCCCTGACATGATGACACCACTTCTGGGTGACATCATCATGTCAGGGATGTCACCTGATTACCATAGGGGTTTCCCCAACCAGCCAGCTGGTCCACAGTGGAGAGAAGCCCTCAAAACTGGGGGATCCCCTGCTGGGGATGGCTAGGGAATGGCCAAACCTGGGGAATGGCCAAGCGTTTTCCAGGGAGAGGCTGGCAGGAGCAGGTAAGGAAGGAAAGATGACAACTGAGGGGGCAGATAAAGATAGAGAGCAGTGTTCCCAAGCAGGGCCTAGCAACTGACAGGAGCATTGTGGATGGGCCTTAGGGGAGCTGCAGAGTTGTGTGTGGTGCTACATCACTTCAAATTAAAAAGATACCTAAGTGATAAAAAGTAATTCTAGGAATTGCTGGAGACTCTATGTTAAAACCACAGAGTTAACAACAATTCCTAGAACTACCCTGTAGACACTTCCAGCATTGCAGGTTTTTTATAAAAATTAAATTAAGAACCTCAAAGGCTAAATGAATACCAAATTATGGGGCCCGATGTAAAATCAATAAATATACAACATAAATATTACAAATTATCAAAAATGCAAGTATTTACTACATGATAGTTTTAAAACATTTATAGGCTCAAATATAGCTTCAGTAAGAATTACAAATCATACAGTATGCACAATTAGAACCTTATGCAACCCTAAAACAGACACGTTTTGGCCTACCGGCCTTCTTCAGTAGTCAAGCTTAAATGCTGCATAGGTTCAGTCATTGCTATATTAATATTAATAAAGTGAAAAATTATGTTCTGATAAATATCAGTGACACTAGACAATGATGTACTATATAAGCCTCATATGACATTGCTTGTGTCCAAATCAGGTAATATAACCAAAACCGTATTTCAATTGTATACTAGGGTTGCCAGCAGGGAAATTTGAGGGGAATTCTAGGAGTGGGTGGGGACATCCCTGATGCACTGATGTCACCTGGAAGTGACATCATCCCGTTAGGGACATTGAATTGGAGTCATTGCATGGCAATATTGCTGTTTGGAGGCAGGGTTTCTGCTGCTGGTCAGGGAGAAGCCCCCAAAACCAGGGAATCTCCTGCCCAGAACTGCGGAATAGCAACCCTATCGTGTACCTTCCTATTTTGGTCCAAAAGCAAATATTGAACCAGTGTAACAGTTAATGTGTAGAGTTCCTTGGAGTTGCAATGGGCAATGGGGCTTGGGAGTGGAGGATGTCCCACTTCCATTACAGATGTGGCAGCCATAGTAGATTGGCTGATGGCTGGGAAGGAGAGAAGGAAGCAGGGGAAAGGGAGAGGCAGTGGAGGAGATGCAGAGAAAAATGAGATGCTCCCTGCAATTCCTTGCAGTCCTCCGATAGTTTCTTTACAATTTTCAGTTGCTGGCTTGTTATATTAGGGGCATAAATTCATGGAGAATGTATTTCCTACATTGACAGGTTAATATTTTGCTTGTTGAATTTCTGCCTTTCATGTAGCCGTGGAGGCCTCCCAGCGAAGAAGGGCAGGGAGGACAGCTGGGTGGCTGGCTTTGTGCCGGCCAGCCAGCTTCCTTCACCTTTCTTCTGATTCCGGAAGGAAGGCGAAGCGAAGCCAGCCAGAGAGCAATGGTCAGATGACTTTGCTTCTCCTCCCTTCTGGAATTGGGAGGTGGAGCGAAGCCACCAGTTGCACCCTAGTTGGCTTTCACCTTGGAGCAAAGCTAGCCGACACACAACTGCTGAGTGGCTTTGCTTCATCTCCCTTCTGGAATCGGAAGGGAGGTGAAGCAAAGCCCTCTGGCCAGCATGCAAGCCAGGGTATTTGCCTAAGGCACTGGGAAGGGGGACGCCCCCCGCCTGGCACCCTAGGCAAATGCCTCATTCCACCCACCATGCCTCATTTGCCTAGTGGAAGGGCCAGGCCTGGCTCTGAACACAGCCACCAAATGACCACAGTAGCTCAGCTCGGAGACTGTTAGACTGAAACTCTAAAAGACCCAGGTTCAATCTTGGGTTTTGGCAAGAGGTATTTCCTTTGCACTTTTCCCCCCTTCCCCCTTGCAAGGCGGGTTGGCTTCTCTGTGAATTTGTTTGAGAAGCAGCTGGCTGGGTCTTGTTCTTGCGTACGTGGTAGGGAGAATTAACAACAAATTTCCAAATGACAGAGATCAGCTTCCCTGGAGAAAATAGCTACCTTGGAAGGTGGACTCTATGGCATTATACAATGCTGGGGACCTTCTGTTCCCCAAACTCTGCCTTCCCACCCTCAGTGGCCAGATATTTCCCAATGTGGAGTTGGTAACCCAAGAGTCCACCTTCCAAAGCTGCTCCCCACCCACCCCCAACTTATCTCTGTAGTCTGCAGATTAGTTAAATTCCAGAACTCTGGGGGTGGGGGCAAGGTTTAGCATTGAAAAGAGATTCTGGGGTGCAACACTCACTCAAATCTGCTGCAAAAGCAAAAAACCCCCCAAAACTTCCGGAGGTATTTTCCACTTTAAGGTGGGAAAGGGGGGTTGTAAAAGAGGAAGAAGAGAGCTGATTACAGTTTTCCTTGCATGCTGGAGAGAAACACAGACCCAGCTGGGCTGCGAGGGGTGTCCTTTCCACAACATCCGCTGCTAAACGCACCAATGCCCCAGCTAGAGTTGCCAAGTCCAATTCAAGAAATATCTGGGGACTTTGTGGGTGGAGCCAGGAGACTTTGGGGGTGGAACCAGGATACATTAGGGGTGGAGCCAAGATCAAGGCTGTGACAAGCATAATTGAACTCCAAAGGGAGTTCTGGCCCTCACATTGAAAGGGGCGGCACACCTTTTCAATTCCTTCCTTCCATAGGAAATAATGAAGGCTAGGGGCACCTTCTTTTGGGGCTCATAGAATTGGACCCCCTGGTCCAAACTTTTTGAAACTTGGGGGGGTATTTTGGGGAGAGGCACTAGATGCTATACTGAAAATTTGGTGCCTCTACTCCAAATAACAGCCCCCCTAGAGCCCCAGATAACAGCGGATCTGTTATCTCCCTAGGGAATAATAGAGTTCCCAGCAGACATTTCCCTCCCCTCCCCCCCCCCCCCCGCTTTCTGACAACCCTGAAGCGGGGGGAGAGCCTCCAAACCAGGGGATCCCCTGCCCCCCCCTGGGGATTAGCAACCCTAGCACCAGCACAAGAGACAGGCTTGCTTGCCTGCCATGACAAACAGCAGCATTCTTATATAACTACACATGCATAAAACAATGCAAAAAAGTGCGGGGAGTCTCCATTCACGACAAAGTGCATGATGGGAGGCCCCCTTTCACGCTAACTGCAGAAAACATGAAACAGGTTGACTACTATTAGGGGAGATGGGACACACCACAAGACGAGCCAAACTGTAGAATGAGTGGCTCAGACTCCCAGTATTTTGCTGCAAGGTTTATGAGAGGTAAACCCATACTGCAGAAACAGTCTTGAGGATTTGTTACACAATAAATCTGTTTCCTTGCCATCACTTTAATGACTTTTGGTCACTGCCAGGATTGTACCTCCAGGTGGCAGTGGCGCCTCTGAATGCCCAGCTTTCTTCTTTTGGGGGGGCGGGGTGTAAGTCTGTAGCCCTTTCCCCTGCAGTGATACAATGTGGCAGCATTTTTTTCCCCTGCATTGTCTGGGAAGGAATGGGAGAGGGGAAGCTGAGTCAATTAACCTCTTCTTGGCCAAATCCATTCTCTTGTGATTTAACCTTTTCTCCTCTGGACCTTTTGCTTCTTTCTTCTTTCCTTTCCTTTTCAGTGTCTGCAGGGATATGTGACAACATAAGGCAGAAAACTGGATGGAGATTTCTACCACTTTAGGATTGCACCCTCTATTTGTGGCGGGGGATTTACATTAGGAGTAGAGCACACCATGGGAGAGGAGGCAGGAGCAGAAAAATGAATGCCCAGTTTAACTCACTCTGGTTTTAATCATTAATAGCAAACCACTGCGATGAAACTTGCCTGTGTGAAGGAATTCATGTCTCTGACAAAGCACAGACTGCCTTTTAGTCACCAGTTAACAATGGCTTGTTACAAAGAGCCCCGTGGCGCAGAGTGGTAAAGCTGCAGTACTGCAGTCAGAGCCCTCTGCAACCTGAGTTCCATAACAGCAGAAGCTGGTTCAGGTAGCAGGCTCCAGGTTGGCTCAGCCTTCCATCCTTCCGAGGTCGGTAAAATGAGTACCCAGCTTGCTGGGGGGAAAGTGTAATGACCAGGGAAGGCAATGGCAAACCACCCCGTAAAAAGATCTGCCGTGAAAACGTTGCTTTCGCAACGTCACCCCTGGTGTTTGCACAGGGGACCTTTCCTTTCCTAACAATGGCTGTCAAATTTCTGTCCTTAACCTGTCTCCTTTCAATCTGGGATTAATTCACTACAGATGGCCAAGGGAGGGAGAATAATATGCAATCAGTTAAAGCCTCACAACCTCTCACTACAGAAAAATAAGGTCCTTGGGAGCATCTAAACGAATCTGAACTAAAAAATAATCCCTTTTATGAATGCTGATGCACACCCTCTACACATGTACAAAGTGCTTATGCATCACAATACAGTAACCACACATATCTAACTACCTAGGATTAGGGGGTGAATTTGCAGCCTACACACTTGAAGTTGTCTTCTTCTAAAACGTCTGTGCATGCCTGCTTGTGGTAGCTGCTCCACATGTAGGCTGAAGACAGGAGACAATAAATTGGCACTACCAGCCTGACAACATTTCACATATAGATTTAAAACCGGAGGCAATGAACTGGCACTAGCACACACAGACATTGCATATTTGTGTGTGTGTGTATTTGTTGTTTAGTTTGGCAAATAGCCCATCTCTTCAAAAACACATGATTGTCACCATATACCTTCATACCTAAGTACTACTATTAATATTACTATTCATTGTGATGCCCCATTCTGTGACATCCTCAGACCCCCTGACATCTAGGGTTGCCAAGTCCAATTCAAGAAATATCTGGGGACTTTGGGGGTGGAGCCAGGAGACTTTGGGGGGGGGCAGGAGACATTAGGGGTGGAGCCAAGATCAAGGCTGTGACAAGCATAATTGAACTCCAAAGGGAGTTCTGGCCATCACATTTAAAGAGACGGCACACCTTTTCAATTCCTTTCTTCCATAGGAAATAATGGATAGGGGCACCTTCTTTTGGGGCTCACAGAATTGGACCCCCTGGTCCAATCTTTTTGAACCTTGGAGGGTATTTTGGGGAGAGGCACTAGATGCTATACTGAAAATTTGGTGCCTCTACCTCAAAAAACAGCCCCCTCAGAGCCCCAGATACCCGTGGATCAATTCTCCATTATTTTCTATGGGAATAAATCTCCATAGGGAATAACAGAGGTCCCAGCAGACATTTCCCTTCCCTCCCCTCCCCCCGCTTTCTGATAACCCTGATGCGGGGGGGGGGCTCCAAACCGGGGGATCCCCTGCCTCCACCTGGGGATTGGCAACCCTATTCTAGCTGCCTATGACTAGGTCTCAAGGAACCATTTTTGATGCTGAAAACCTTTTTATACATTAAGGACAATAGCAACCCTAAGCTAGAATCATTTTACAGATGGTGAGCACTAAGGCTGAGAGAAAAAGGTGATCATCCCTCAATAATTTTAAAACAGCAATTTGTGTCAGCGCTATCAGTTATGACTTTACTAGAAAAAAAGTAGCTATAGGAAGAAGGAGAGAAGTAGACAGCTGACCTTAGTAATGGAAATCAACTCTTGGAGGAGGTAGGGCTTTTCTGGAAAACAGGGGAGAGGAGGGGCTCCGCTTCAGAACTGCCTTTAAGCAAAGAAGTACTGAAGACTCCCTGGAGCCCTTACTCAGGAGCTTTTGGAGATCTACCACAACCCGTCCCAGGATCTATTGGTAATTGATGCAACTGTTGTTGATTCAAGAGAAAGAAAAATCAAAAGCTGTAATAAGGTTAATATTTTCTTTCCTTCTTGAATACAATAATGATGTTGTTCTTGGCAGCCGAAGACCAGCCTTTTCATCAAGGCCTCGTGGCTTTGAATTGGGACTAGAAAGAAATACAAAATTCAAGAAATCTCAAAACAGACCTTCTTACCCCCTGTGCCTAATGTCCGGCCAAAGTGTTGTTTTTTTAAAATTCTGTGGCATGCTCTTCATCCCAGTATTAATGCAGTCTGAAGAGTAGATAGTTTTGTTCAGCCTGTTGAAAATCCTCCCCCCACACACACACACACCACACACACACATACCATTTTTCAGCCCTGTACAGGCAATCACAATTTGCTCTAGCCAAGAGGAAGCTTGGTTTATTTCAAAGGCTTTTCTTAGCCGGGAGGCACAGAAAGGAAGCCAAGGGCACAGCACCAGGACTGGCAGAACACTCAGACACCCCAAGTAAATGGCAAAGTTTATCATTTATATTACCATATGACAAAGCCCACACTGGCGTGTAGGCCCTGCCAATTTGGGAAACTGTGCGTTTCCGCAATCTGTCCTTGTCTGACAAATACAGCAAGTAAATTAATTGAATTAATAAAGGACATGGGGGTGCTGAAAAAAAAAAAAGATAAATAGGAAGGAAGCAGATGCCATTACACTAGAATCCAACAGTCTGCATTCTGAGCATTAACGCTCTCCCACTAGTGCTTGAGTTCTCAGGTCTCAGAACTAGCCCATGCGGCAGCAAACGTTTTTAGGACGCATCTGGATGGTGCGTGGCTCAAGAGTTGCACACCGTCTCCTCCGGCATTTCGAGAGATCCGAAGTTGCATTTCTCTAATCACACAGCAAAGCTGCTTGAGCAGCAAAAGCAACCTGCCCTATCCCACGAGCTTGATTTATGGGTCTTTGGGACGTTCGATCACTCATATCATTTACCCAGCGGTGGGGATGCACCAAGCATAGCACCCGTTGAACTGAAAGCACAGGACAGGAAATGATGCGGCTTTAAAGGAAGGTCACAAGAAGAGGGGGAGCCGGAGTTATGACCTCCCCAATACCAAGTCCATGGACAGCAGACCAAGAGACCGGGGGACGGCAGACATGTCAAGAACTTGAAAATGTGCCACTCTGAGGAATCATCCATTTTCATCATCATCAATTTTATTTACTATATCCCGCCCTCCCTGCCGAGGCAGGCTCAGGGCGGCTAACAACACAGGTCAATATATACATTGCACAATGTTAACGATAATAATTTAACAGTTTAATTAAAATTGTATTAAAATTCTAAAACGGTAAAATGAATTAACGTGTTGGTGCTATTGTACAGACGGTGAGCTTGCTCAGCAGTCTCTCTCTTATTCGGTGAAGGCCATTCGGAAAAGGATGGTCTTGCAGGCCCTGCGGAACTGTTCAAAGTCCCACAGGGCCCGCATTTCCTCCAGAAGCTGGTTCCATAGGTGTGGAGCCATAACAGAGAAGGCCCGAGTACAGGTACTCTGTAGCTTTACCTCTTTTGGCCCGGGAATAGTCAGCAGGTTCTTCCCTGCTGACCTCAGTGCTCTCTGGGGTTCATACGGGGAGCCATGGAGGAACAGCCATGGAGGAATCAATCTCTGAGTGGCCTTGTATTGCCATGCTGCTAGTCCTCTCAATATGTGTGCAATAAAGGCAGGAGGTATTTTTTGTTTTCTGCACTGGTGCACAAAAGGATGGGAAACTGCCCCGCAAACTCTGATAACTGTATAAGGACTTGTAACTTAGCCGGTGGGGTTCTGCAGCCTACCTGATCATTCTGTCTCATTCGTTTAAGATCATTGATCCAAATTGTGATCTCCTCCTCTCCTTTCTTCAGAACGTCTGATGGCACTGGAGAACCTGGACTGTTCTGATCCAATTTAGGTCATGAGGTTGTTGGGGGGTTTTTAAACCAAGAGCCTTAAAACTTACAGTGCAGGAAGTCACTGTTCTGAACCACTAAACTAATGAGATGGAAAAAAATATAAACAGGTAAAAATCCAAGCTCCAGCAGTAATCATTAATTAAAAGGAAAAGGAATCAGAGGCTTCCAGAAGAAAAAGGAGTGCCAGCTGATTTAATGGTATGTATTTAAATCTTTCAGAAAGCCTTGATTGATACTCCAAGGTGAACAGAGTAGTTCTCTCATTCACCATGAAACACATGAAAGCCACAGGTTCAAGTCTTCCCTGTCTCATCAGTAACATTGGAAACAGCTTTAGCTGTAGCACAGATAAGGGGCCACTGCACTTCCTTTGCTTCCCATCGCGGCCCTGCAGTTCTTTTTTACTTGCTCTCTGTTCATTACTGAGAAACAAGCATCTAGTGGAAATTCTGGCTTTCCAGCCTATGATTAGTGCCTCCTTCTCTTTGAACTAGTGCCTGCAGGTGCCCAGTGGGAAACCTTTTTTTTTCAATAATGCACATTTTCTGAGGCCAAAAATGTAACCTGTTTGGTATGTTGGTTTATTTGTAGGGACATCCTGAAGTTACAAGAAGAATCTATCCTAACCAGTGTTCTCTCTAAGCTAAGTTAGTGTGAGCTAGCTCATAGTTTTTTAGCCTCCAGCTCACACATTTTTGTCTTAACGCAGGAAAAATGGCCCCGGAGCATACTAATGTATGCAGTAGCTCACAACTTTAATGCCAGCAGCTCATAAAGTAGAATTCTTGCTCACAAGACTCTACAGCTTAGAGGGAACATTGGTCCTAACCTGGACAAATAAGAACATTAGATTTGGAAAAGACACAGTTTGCAGTCCTAAACATGCATGCATAGGCTTCCCAACCCTCCTGCCCTGGCGGGGGACCCCAGGATTTCCAGCCTCTTCCCCCGCTCCCCAAAAAAAAACGGAAGCGGGGGGAGGGGGAAACGGCACCAAGGAGCATGGTGAGCCACCCCATCTCGGAGCGGGCGACGCCACTGCGCAGCTGCCGCCTCTTCTCAGGCTGAGCCCATCTCAGAGGAGCAGCTAAGATGAAGCGGAGAAGAGGTGGCAGCAGCGCAGCGGCATCACCTGCTTCGCTCCGCCTCTGAGGTGAAATTAGAGAAGGGGAGGGTGGAGGGAAGGAAGACATTTAAAAAGGTGTGCTGTCCCTTTAATTGTGATGGACAGAACTCCCTTTGGAGTTCAATTGTGCTTGTCACACCCTTGCTCCTAGCTCCACCCCAGTGTCTCCTGGCTCCACCCCCAAAGTCTTCTGGCTCCACCCCCAAAGTCTTCTGGCTCCAACCCCAAAGTCCCCAGATATTTCTGGAATTGGACTTGGCAACCCTATGCATGCAGCCTGATCCTAAACAAGACTATATGAAAGTAACTCCTGTCAGTTTAAACATGACTTACTGTGCAATCCCAAACAGTAACATCCTTCTAAGTCCACTGACTTTCAACAGAGTTAGAAGAGTATAAATAAGTCTGTTTAGAATCGCATGTTGCTTCCAAACGGCAGGTCTACAATGCCCAAGCTTGCATGGTTCCACTGAAACCAAATTGGGCTTCTTCCGGTTCTTAGGACTGGGCTACTAGGTTTGAAGGCTGACATTACTGGATGCATTACAGCAGCAGTCCCCAACCTTTTGGGCACCAGGGACCGGTTTCATGGAAGACAATTTTTCGCTGGACCGGGGAGGGGGGGGGGGGAATGATTTCAGTATGATACAATTGTGTATTTTATTTCTATTATTACATTGTAATATATAATGAAACAATTATACAAATAATTATACACGGTACCGGTCCATGGCCTGGGGGTTGGGGGCCCCTGCATTACAGTATCTGCTGCAATTTACTCTCATTTGAAATTATATTTGGGGATTTCAGGTGATCGCCTACAACATGCACAGTGCTTTGCACTCCTTATTTTTTTTTCCAGTTTCTTAGGAACCCACAGAGGAAGTTAGGGTTGCCAAGTCCAATTCAAGAAATATCTGGGGACTTTGGGGGTGGAGCCAGGAGACTTTGGGGGTGGAGCCAAGATCAAGGCTGTGACAAGCATAATTGAACTCCAAAGGGAGTTCTGGCCATCACATTTAAAGGGACGGCACACCTTTTCAATTCCTTCCTTTCATAGGAAATAAGGAAGGATAGGGGCACCTTCCTTGGGGGCTCATAGAATTGGACCCCCTGGTCCAATCTTTTTGAAACTTGGGGGGTATTTTGGGGAGAGGCACTAGATGCTATACTGAAAATTTGGTGCCTCTACCCCCAAAAACATCCCCTCCCAGAGCCTCAGATACCCACAGATCAATTCTACGTGATTTTCTATGGGAATAAGTCTCCATAGGGAATAACAGAGTTCTCGGAAGACATTTCCCTCCCCCCCCCCCTCTTTCTGACGACCCTGAAGCGGGGGAGGGCCTTCAAACCAGGGGATCCCCTGCCCCCACCTGGGGATTGGCAACCCTAGAGAAAGTAGCTGCTATTAATACTGATGATCGTGATGGTGATATTCTCACTTTGCAGAGATACTAAATGAAACTGAATAGCCCAAAGCATGCACTACTGAATCCTCGGCTTACCTGGGATGCGCCCTAAAGACAAAGTCCAAGTCTACCCTTCCGACCGTTATACCGCTGTACTTTTGGGGACAGTGTAATGTCCATCTCATAACCATCATGCAAACTTCCTCATGTTTCTAAAATGCAAACTCATCTTACAATGTCATAAAAGAAAAGAAGGATAGCGGAAGATCAATACTATGTAACTATATCCAATAGTAAAAGTAGGTGACTTGTGTCGATCACAAACTTAGCACCACCCACCAACAAGGTAGGGGATTTTACATATTCAGTGGACCCCCTACTCATGCAGAACAATACAACTTTGTACACTGCAAACAAGCAAATCCCTCAAACTGGTATGATGAGCACTGGATATGCTCTAGGAGGCATGCAATGTCGAGAGCGGTGGAGTTTCAGCTGAAGGAAAAGAAGGGACCTTGGAAATTAGTCTTCTTAAAACCCAGGTAGCTTATAGAACCCAGGGGGTAGGACTTCCAAATTGTTTCCCCTCCTCCTGTGATTCTTTGCAGGGTCCCTGCTTGTAGTGGGTGGCTCTTGCCAATCACAAAAGCGGTAAAACTAGGCCACCCACACTCAAGGCAGAGTTTGTACATACTTGACTTCTCAAGTATGCAGAAAATATGACCTTATACATTCGTAAAAGGAAAAGAAAAGAGTCCCCTCCCCAATGATCTATTGAGAGCAGTTGAGACAAAGGGAAAAAACAGAGGGAAATGGGGAAATTGGCCTGCTTAAGGCTCCAGAGAGGATAATTTGGATTGGGGGGGATTTCCCAATTGGTTATCCCGTTCCATCAGTTCCTCATGGGCTTCCAGCTTGTCACTACATCTAATAGTAAGTGGGTAGCTCTTGCCATTCGTGGCAGCAGAAAAACCAGCCCCCCCCCCACACACACACACACAGACAAGGTACAGGTTTTTACATATAATGGGGATTTTTGAGGTATGCAGGAAAATGTGAAAGATTCTTAAGTTATCGAAAAGACAAAACAAAAAAACCCACCCTCCTGATGAGGACTGGTCATTCTCTTGGAGAGACGTAATGCTGGGAGCAGTTGAGAATCAGCTAAATAAGAAAACGATGAAGGGAACTGACTTGTTCAAGCTCCTGACTCTGTCTGTGTGTGTGTGTGTGAGAGAGAGAGTTCCCAAATAATTTATCCCCACCCTTTGTGATTCCTTCTCACTAGCCTCCAGCTTGTAACTAATAATTTCAGACATTAGAGTCAACTGTCCATTGTCAGTCACAAAGGCATAGAAATGAGCACACTTGCAGTCAACATCTGGGTTTTTGTATACTAAGAAACTCCCTTGCAAATAAAAAAAAAATCCTTCAATTAACACACACCATGATCTGATGAAGACTGAATATGTTCGATGCCATTGGAGCATTGCAAGCAGCTGAATCATTGGGTGGAGGGGACACTAAAGAAACTGGCCTGTAAACCTCTAAGAACTTATAGCATCTTGGACAGGGAGATTGGGGTAGGGAGTAGTTTTCCAACCATTTATTCCCATTCCCCCACAATGCAGACCCCCTCCCCACATCTTACATAACTAGAAAAGAAGAGGCTTGTTATTTACCAGAACTTACAGAAACGGCAACCAAGGAGAACATAATAGAGTTATATACAATGGAGAAAGTGAATTGAAAATATGCACTCAAAATGTAAGCACTGAGGTCAGTGAAACAGGTAAGCTTCAGCAATAAGTCCTTCAGCAATGCATATCTGGAATTCAGGGCTGCAGATAATTATGATAACCAACTAAAACAACTTTTTAAAGGATTAGATAATGAAACATGCTTCTATCAATAATTACTCAGTATGCATGCCAGAGATATAGCTATTACATTCACCAATGACAGATACTGCAGACCAGCAACAGGAGATGAATACCATCCTGTTTATGAACTTCTATAGTTGTAAAGATTTAGATTGCAGGGATGAAGAATAATTAGTCTGACCCATTCTGGAAATCCACATCTGTCATTTGACAATACTTTATTCCAAAGGCTTTAAAGTTTTCTGAAGTTTCTCTGAGAGTCACGTCATTGAATGTCATAGTTAATGTGCAAGAAATGGCTGAAGAGAAGACACTCACAGATTCTGACAAACTGTTAGGAATCATTGTAATCATTAATCCAGTTCATAAGTACTTTAGATATATAGTTAATAATTGCAACAATATCCTAGTGTTGAGGTTTCCGGGTTACGTCACCTTGACTTCAGGGGTGTCCACAGATCGTCCTCCTGCAGCACCTTTGAATTAGGTGGCTGAAAAACCCTGGAGGGGGTTTCCTTCGGCATAGGACTTTTGCAGGAAGTTAGGGGTACAGCGGCAGCCGCTCCTGTTCTTCTTGCATGTCCCAAGGCTCCACCACCATGATAGCTGACTCAGCAGAAAAAGGTGAACACCCAACTGCTTTCTTTTGTTTCTTTCAGTAAGCTTTTGATGTATCACTTCTCTACTCCAAGCATGGCAATTCTACTTGACAAGTAAGTGAACTTTCAATACCACTGGCTAATGGGTCGTTTTACATAACAATGAACGGGCAGCTCAAAGGAAGGGATAGAGGTCGACTATACGCCTACTTTCCCTGCGAATGAGGCCTCGAAAAGTCAAGGAGCAATTTTAAGTATTGGTAATAACTTGAATTGGACTGAATACAAATACTTAAATCAACCCAGATTATAATTGGACGTACGTTAAAGAGACTATTATTTGGCTGCAATATGGTCTGAACATAAATGAGATACATTTTTGAGAGATTTGTCCCTGTCATCCGACTGTAATTGAAATGATAACATTTGAAATCTCAGCTGGCACTGATTTGGAATGATGATCTAACAGGATCTTTAAGCTACTTTTCAACTTGGATTAAGAGACTGAGTTTGCTGACAGAGAAAAATGGCACTGCCAAGCGAAATGTCTTATAAAAAAAGATATATTATGGAATATTACTTCTCTGAAACAGGATCTTGGTCCATTAATGCAGTTGATTAGAAAACAAATGGGAGCTTTTATGCTGAAAGCTAGCAAACTTTCAAATCCACATGAGCTGAGTGCTAAAGAGATTCTGGCGACATCTGCGGAATCAGAATGGGAAAGTGATCCGTTCCAAAATGAACAAAAGAAAACCAAAATGGATGCTTATAGTGCAGTTACAAAACAAGACCGGAAATCAAGATTGAGTGAAGCCCTGCTGAGGAACAAATGGCGCAGAATTCTTCTCATTACTGAGACGTGTGGCCACATTGAGAAGAGAGAAGGTACATCCCAGCCAACAAATTAAGATGCAGAAATCTTTCAGGAAGAAAGAACTTGAACTTTTTCCCTCTGTGTGGATAGTTGGATATGGAATTCTCAATAAGAACTGACATGCGATTTTAAAAGGCAAAGTGTGATGTCTCGGTTATATCAAGTTGGTTTTCTTTGGAGTAATATGGATATAGAACAAAAGGGATCAAAATGTTTTTAAATTTTAAGAAGATAGATAACGTAATCAAATTGTAATTTGATGAGCAGTTCGATATGGAACTTTTAGTAAGAACTCATATATGATTTTAAAAGGCTAGGTGGGATTTTTGGGCTATATACTTATGTAGATAGATAACATAATTATTTTTCAATTTGATTTGCATCTAATAAAAGATATATGTTTTTTATGCCTACTGTAATGATGATATTGTTGAACCAATGAATTTGTATTTTTAATATGGCTAAGTTAAGCAGCTAAAATTAAGATTAAAAATTTTTCCTGGGAAGAAGGATTCCTGAGTTCTGGTTTTCCTTGTGGGTAAATAAATATGGAATTATTAATAAGAATTGACATGTGCCCTTAAAAGGCCAAGGGAGATCCTAAGGATGGAAGGGTGTTGTTAAAATGTTAGATAAATATACAGTTAATTTGGATCAATGGTAAAGAGGGCAGACAACACATTTATTCTTATATGGCAGATTTATTCTTAGTATGTTTGTTTGGAGAAATTGCTCATACTGATATAAGAGTTGGATTAATTGTTAAAAAGGCAGACAGCGCAATTATTTTGTAATCTGGCAGATTTGTTTTTAATATGCTCCTCTGGAGAAATTGCTTATACTGAGATAGACAAATTATTATGCTGTATTTTTAACTTGTTAAGGATGAAGATATGAGTTTTACGTGCTTATTTTAATAAGGATATTGTCAAGCTAACGAATTAGTCTGTGCGCTTAACATGGTTAAGCTAAATCAGGCAATCTCGTGTTGAGATGGCTTTGAATTTTGTATACTTACTTGTGTTGAAGAATTGTTTGGACTGATATTGCTAGTAATAGTTTAGTAAAAAAAATTATAATGAAAGACAAGGATGGTAAAATATATAGAGAACTTCATACTTGCAGGTAGAACGAATTGGGTATATTATTTGGAGGTAGAATTATAATTGATATATTTGTAGTTTTCTTTGTTTCTGTTTTTCCCATTCTGTACATGCCCTTTCCCCCCTTTTATGTATCTTTGCTCCTGCTTCTTCTTTTTGTAGTCAAAATGAATAAAAAGGATAAAACTCAATATAGTTTGGCATTATCAATAGCAGTGCTTCCTTCAAAATGGAGATGATCACTGTCGCTAAGAACATACCATCCCATTCCTCTTCACATACATAAGACTTCAAACCTAAACATACTTGCACATCAATAAAGCGATTATTCACCCCCAAGATGTATGTTATGGTGAAATGACATGCATCTTCATTTATCTGGTACACATATAATTGACCAGCTTTCTTGTGTGAAAGATTTAAAGTCGGTGATAGGGTTGCTAATCCCCACTTGGGGGCAGGAGATCCCCTGGTTTGGAGGCCCTCCCCCCACTTCAGAGTTATCAGAAAGTGGGTGGTGGAGAAGAGGGAAATATCTGCTGGGCACTCCATTATTCGCTATGGAGACCGATTCCCATAGGGTATAATGGAGAATTGAACTATGGGTATCTGGGGCTACTGAAGGGCTGGGGTTTTTTAGATAGAGGCACCAGATTTTCAGCACAGCCTCTCTTCAAATTGCCCCCACCCCCAAGTTTCAAAAAGATTAGACTAGGAGATCCAATTCTATGAGCCCCAAAAGAAGGTGCCTCATCCTCTATCATTTCCAATGACAGGAAGACATTTATAAAGCGCCCGGTCCCTTTAAATGTGATGGCCAGAACTCCCTTCAGAGTTCAATTGTGCTTGTCACACTCTTGATCCTGGCTTCATCCCCAAAGTCCCCAGATATTTCTTGACTCAGCCCTGGCAACCATAGTCAGTGAGGATCTGCCGGGTCTTTTTAGAAAGACTGAAATTCTTTTTGAATGGGTGTTGTTTTGCTCCAAACTATTAGAAGCAAACTAAAGTAGCTGTTGTGATATAGGCAGCTGCTCGGTTGTGAGCCTCTTGGAATGAAACTGTACTGAACTGAAAGCAGTATATTATGCTAGATAAAGCACCTGACAGTTTTTGGGTCTATGCTGGTCAAAAATTCAAATCCTGGAAGTTCTTCTAAGAAACTATTATTTTGGCTAGACTGAGTAATCAATAATGGTGCAGTCCATAACTTCACAAACTGACCTTGTAGTCTGGGGCATTTTGCATTCTCACACTGATCTCCTAATAGCCTGGTCATCCTCTCTTCCCACCTAATTCGGTACAGGCCTGGTCATCCCCGCCTAATTCAATAGCATACTTAATTCTCAAAGGAGAATTTAGGATTGTCAGGGAGTTACAGCCTTGGATATGGAAGCCCATCCTTCAGTTCTAGCTGTGCTACTGTGTTGTAGTTGTTCATTAGTGGCAGAATATGCTCTGCACATGCTCATAGGCTCTGCAAATGCTCCAGAGATGAGATGGAATTCTGAAAATAGATTCTGGGGCTAAGGTGTATCAGTTTAAGCTCCAATTCAGACCCATGTTCAATTGGACTTTCTGAGCAGCTGAGAAAACAAACCCATTAAACATCTACAGGCCGCTGAACAGATCTGGTTAGTGGTCCCAGGCTAGCTCCATGCTTGCCCTGTCCACTGGATTAGATTCTTATCCACACTCCCCACAAATGGGTGCCTGGCTCTCTAACAGCTGCCACTGGCACATCTACACTACAAATTTAAATCAGTTGCATACTGGCTTAACTCACAGTTCCTGCTCAAGGAACCCAGGGGAAGGGGGAAGGACTGCCACAGGACTTAGAATCTAAGAGGGACGGTGGCTCAGTGGTAGAGCATCTGCTTGGTAAGCAGAAGGTCCCAGGTTCAATCCCCGGCATCTCCAACTAAAAAGGGTCCAGGCAAATAGGTGTGAAAAAACCTCTGCTTGAGACCCTGGAGAGCCGCTGCCAGTCTGAGTAGACAATACTGACTTTGATGGACCCAGGGTCTGATTCAGTAGAAGGCAGCTTCATATGTCATATGTCCATGTAATAAAGTCGATTCTGCTTTCTCACAAAGCCTTCATTCCCACGATTCTTTCAAAGGAACAAAAGTTTAGATTTGGCCCAGTTTTCCTTGTTCCTCTTACGGGATGAAAATGGCTGGCAGTGGACTATTTGGTATTCCCTCAAGGTTAAGCAACACCGCAAAAACATTCCGCTCAGCTGTATAGCTTGGCCTTAGGTGATCCATAAGGGAAAGATCTTAGGGCTACATTTAGATTAGCAACCAAGGCATCTGCAATAACCACCCAGTTTACGCAAATCATGACCACAGTCCACTTAGGTGTCTCCCACACAAGCCCCTTGAAATGAATGGGAGTAGCGCAAGAGCATTTCCATTCATTTAGGTAGAGTTCACACAGAAGACTTTCGGGGGGGGGGGTGTTAAATTATCCAGAGACTTTATTTTAAGAAAATGAACCTACAGCAGAAACCTCACTTTTTCCCTTCCTTCCCATTTAATTGGCTTTCCCCTTCTCTGATGATGCATATCAGATCCTGCGCTGTCAAACTGCTCCCCCTCTTCAAAGCCTGCCGTTAATTCTACACATTTCTTTAAAAACTGTCACTATGTGATAGAATAAATCGGATGGGTGAGAAAAGAGCTGCTGCTAGGACGGCTTTGTGTATATGTTTGCCAGATTCTTCTCTCTCCTCCCCCCCTTTTGTCATGCAAATTCTGTAATTATATTTTTTTAAAAAAAAAAACCAGAAAAAGCATTCTTTTGTCAGAGAAGCTTTTGCCTTCCCAGATTCTTTTACATTCTAATCTACACACACACAAACAAACATAAATAGACTTTTTTCAAATTTCCCAGTATAGCTCTGCTGAAAATGTGCCTAGTTAGTTGGAGTGCGCATGGAGGATGTGACTGATTTAGTTACCCTCTTTCTATATCCATCCCCAGTTTGCCAGGAAATGGGTACGGGCAAAGGCTAACTTTTGTTTGATATATCTGTAGTCAGTAGACTGCGTTATGTCTAGTTTGAGGTGTACTCTTGGCTGGGGGCTTAAAAATAAAGAGCCACATTCATGCATAACAAGAGCTTTCCTGAGATCAATTCCCTAGGCAGTATCTGTGTATCTTTCCCTTCGAAATGATAACAGTGACTTGGACCAGAATCGCACAATAGGGGGGGGGGGGGAGGATTTGATGAAGATGAAGAACCGATTTTCTTCCTCAAAACTTTTCCTTCGACCTGCACACAAGCCTAGCCTGCCATCAAGAAGCTTCCCCTTCTGTGACAATGGACCTTCCAGTTGCCCAGTTTTTTTTATACCAGATCAAGCCAGGATTATCCACGTTACATTCGATTCCCTCTCACCTCCTCCGAAGAGAAGGAAGGGAAGGGAGAGAGGCAGGAGGAGAATCGGAGCAAATCCATCCGGCTGGGGAGCGAAAAGACCTGCTCCTTTCCTTCCTCGAGTTCTCCCTCGGCGGAGAGTTACATCTTGTTTCCATTTTCCGAGTACTTTTCTGGAATGTCATGTTATGACTTCAGCCCTAAAGAAATCCCTCGCCTACTGGGGCAGGCAGGAAACACTGAGAACCCCCTTTGAACAGATTCTGGAAAAACTTCCAAGAAATGAATTGGAGGCAGACAAATGAGACAGGGCGAGAGAGAGAGAGAGAGAGAGAGAGCGCACCAGTAACTCCCCAGCTCCTCCTTCTCTACATTGGCGCAAACACTGGGCAATCTGGAAAGAAAGGTAAAAGGCACCTCGCCTGCCAGACTTCTCTCGCCTTGTGTGTGTTTGTGTGTGTGTGTGTGTCCCTCCCCTCGGTCGTTGTGTTGCATTCCCCCCCCCCACCCCTCCAAGCGAAACCAGAGGCTGCTTCCCATTTGCCATCTTGGCCCCTTGCCCCCCCCCCCCCCCCCAAGCGCTTTGCAAGAATCTGGCGCCCGCTCGCATCCTGCCGGGGCAAGCCAAGGGTTTCCCCCTCGTAGCAGCTTCCGCCGCCAGCCCCGGCGGTGGGAGCCGGGCGGCGCGCAGGGAAACTCCTCTTACCTTCGACGCCGGCGGGGGGGGCAAGGCTCTGGGTTGCAAAGGATATGGGTTGCACACCAGCCGCAGGCACCAGCTCCTGGGGCGGCTCTTCTGGCTCAGGTGGAAGAAGACGACGGCAGCCAGGGCCGGGTAAGGGAGCCCTTCGCTCTCCGAGTCGCCGCCGCTGGCCGCCTCGGGCTCTTTGTCCCGCGGGCCGTCTCGGGAGAGGTCGTTGAGGCACACGAAGGTCTTGGCGCGCTCCTCCTCGGGCACGGCCTCCTCCGCGCCGGCGCCCCTCGCTCCGTCGCGCTCCATCCTCCGGCCCGCGGAGCCGCAAGGGCAGCGGCGGGAGCGCTCCGGGGTTAAGCGGCGCTGCCCGCGGGCGGCTCGGGGGACGCCGGGGCTTCACCAGCAGCCGGGGCGCCTCGTCTCCAGCCTGGGCGGCCGCGGGAGCGCCCCCCCGTGCCCATCGGGAGCCAGCCTCACTGGGCCGCCCAGAGCCCGAGGCAGCCGGGGAGACGCTCCGCCGCTAGCGAGGAGGGCGGGCTCCCGCAGCCGGATCGGGGCCCCCGGGGGTGCTCCTCGGCTGGCCAACTCCAGGGCGCCCCTGGCCGCTCCCGCTGCCCCCCCTCCCTCCTTCCAGCTGCCCGGCCCTCCGCAATGGGGGCTGGGGAGGGGAGAAGGGGCTCCGGCAGCTGCTCTTGCAGACGGCTCCGCCAAGCCCGCGGGCCCCCTGCTTCCTTCGGAAGGGGAAGGCTGCTGCTGCTGCTGCTGCCGCCGGCCACCGCGTCCCTCGGCCAGGAGACGCGAGCGAGAAAAGCCTGGGCGACCGAGCGCACCGCACAGCTGGATCCCTCCCTTCAACTTCAAGCTGGGGCCCCGCCCCCCCAAGCCGCCGCCTCGGCCAATCGGGCGGCGCCCTCGTCCTCGCCGGCTCTCGCCATTGGGCGCGGGAGGTAGCAATAAGGGGGAACGGGTGCGAACCGCCGCTGGAAGAAACCGGGCGCTGGAGCGGCGCTTTGGTTGCCCTCCTTGCCCGGCGGCTACCTGAACCT
Source organism: Heteronotia binoei (assembly GCF_032191835.1). Taxonomy (NCBI): domain Eukaryota; kingdom Metazoa; phylum Chordata; class Lepidosauria; order Squamata; family Gekkonidae; genus Heteronotia; species Heteronotia binoei. The sequence goes on from NC_083235.1 coordinate 64,734,236, forward strand.
CTGAAGCTGCCTGCTGCTGAAGCAGACCCTCTCTGGTCCTTCAGAGTCGGTATTGTCCGCTCGGGCTGGCAGCGGCTCTCCAGGGGCTCCCGCGGAGGTTTTTTTCCACACCTCTTGGTTGGAGATGCCGGGGATTGAACCTGGGACCGTATGAAGCTGCCTTCTGCTGAATCAGGCCCTGGGTCCATCAAAGTCAGCATTGCCTACTCAGGCTGGCAGCGGCTCTCCAGGGGCTCCAGCGGAGGTTTTTCCACACCTCTTTGTTGGAGATGCCGGGGATTGAACCTGGGATGTGGGAACGTAGGAAGCTGCCTTCTGCTGAATCAGACCCTGGGTCCATCAAAGTCAGTATTGTCTACTCAGGCTGGCAGCGGCTCTCCAGGGGCTCCAGCGGAGGTTTTTCCACACCTCTTTGTTGGAGGTGCCCGGGATTGAACCTGGGACGTGGGACCGTATGAAGCTGCCTTATGCTGAATCAGACCCTGGGTCCATCAAAGTCAGTCTTGTCTTCTCAGACTGGCAGCGGCTCTGCAGGGTCTCAAGCTGAGGTTTTTCCACACCTCTTTGCCTGGACCCTTTTCAGTTGCAGATGCCGGGGATTGAACCTGGGACCTTCTGCTTACTAAGCAGATGCTCTACCGCCGAGCAAGAGGGCAGGGCAAGCCCGCTCTCGGATTGTCTTCGAGGGCGAAGAGAGGAGCCCTCAGTCAAGATTTCCTTTGCGGGCGGACTGGGCTTCCCTTCGCCGGAGCAAATCGGGGTCACTGCTGCCGCCAGGGTGGGCTGGGCTGGGTTGGGTTGGTCGAAGCGGGGTCCCGGCTGGGCAGAGAAAGGAAGGCAGCCCCGGCTTGCCGGAGGATTGGAGCCAGCCCATCGGAAGAGAGAACGAACGCTCGAGGCAGGCCAGGCTCCGAGATGCACACCGAAGGAGCCCGAGCGACCCGGGCGCCAGACGGACTGGGGAACTCGCACAGAACCCAGAGCGCAGAGCGGTGCGGCGGCCGGAGATGGAACTCCCGCAGTCGCCTGGGCGCAGCCGGTGAAGAGCCGGCATCTGGACTGGAGGGAAGACGCGCAGCGGCAAGGCGGCGGCGAAGACGATAGGGGGCGCATAGGGAACTTGGGGAGAGGCTGCCTGCCACCCGCTCTCCGCTCTCTCTGCCTGCTGTAGTAATGTAACATGATAGGATCTGCTTCAGATTCGAGATAAGTCTGGGAGATTTCTTTGCTTTTCTTTTGGGAGGAAGCAGGTCAAGGCGAGGCTGGTCCACGCTGTCGTTTGCAAATGCGAGAGAGGCGCTTGCAAGGCTGTTCGCTATAGTCAGTGAGGGAAAGCCACTCCCCACCCCCTTTTTTTTTTTGCTATTTTCCCATTTCTGGAGTTAACCTTGGCCTTGAAAACACTTGCCACCAGCACAGCTGAGATTGGTGCCCTTTGTTTGAAGTGAAGCTCTGCTCTTCAGCGTGGAGTAGTGCTGAAGTGTGCGGACTCCTATCTGGGAGAACCCGGTTTGATTCCCCGCTCCTCCACTTGCACCTGCTGGAATGGCCTTGGGTCAGCCATAGCTCTGGCAGAGGTTGTCCTTGAAAGAGCAGCTGCTGTGAGAGCCCTCTCAGCCCCACCCACCTCACAGGGTGTCTGTTGTGGGGGAGGAAGGGAAAGGAGATTGTAGGCCGCTCTGAGGCTCTGCCCTTGAAAGAGCAGCTGCTGTGAGAGCCCTCTCAGCCCCACCCACCTCACAGGGGGGTCTGTTGTGGGGGAGGAAGGGAAAGGAGATTGTAGGCCGCTCTGAGGCTCTGTCCTTGAAAGAGCAGCTGCTGTGAGAGCCCTCTCAGCCCCACCCACCTCACAGGGTGTCTGTTGTGGGGGGAGGAAGGGAAAGGAGATTGTAGGCCGCTCTGAGGCTCTGTCCTTGAAAGAGCAGCTGCTGTGAGAGCCCTCTCAGCCCCACCCACCTCACAGGGTGTCTGTTGTGGGGGAGGAAGGGAAAGGAGATTGTAGGCCGCTCTGAGGCTCTGTCCCTTGAAAGAGCAGCTGCTGTGAAAGCCCTCTCAGCCCCACCCACCTCACAGGGTGTCTGTTGTGGGGGAGGAAGGGAAAGGAGATTGTAGGCTGCTCTGAGGCTCTGTCCTTGAAAGAGCAGCTGCTGGGAGAGCCCTCTCAGCCCCCACCCACCTCCCAGGGGGTCTGTTGTGGGGGAGGAAGGGAAAGGAGATTGTGAGCCGCTCTGAGACTCTTCAGAGCGGAGGGCGGGATATAAATTCAATATCTTCTTCTTCCATGGTGGCCAGTTTCTTTTAACAGATACCTGGCCAACATTTCTTGCAAGTATGACACAAATCCATTTCAACCTAAGAATTAATGAGCGCTGCAGTAAATATCCACACACCCCACCCTGACCCTCAACCCTTTGTGCGGCTTCGCCTGTACAGTCTACAAAGCTGGGCAACAGCCAGTGCTTGAAAGTGTAGGCTTGCCTTAGTGCCACAGCCGGGTATGTGGGCTCTTCTTCTACTGGCCCTCACTAGTCCGAACAGCAGAGCAAGGACTAGCAGAGGGGGACAATCCAGAAGTGTGAATGCTGTGTGAATTCCATGCACCGGCTAACCTCTCTCTTTCACACGCAGGCACACAAACACACACACGCTTCGATCCATTGGGAGAATTTGCCCTGCCACACGTAAGATGAAAAAGACACGTTAGTGGTACATGCAAACATATCAGTTGCGCCATTACGTAGAAGTACAAAAGTGACTGGTATTAAGACAAAGGTAAGAGTCAAAGGCCATGCAGAGATAGCCTAAGCACTATCCAATGAACCCTTGAGTGATACCTTCTTCTCCTGCTTCCCCTACCTACTTTTCATGCAGGGAGCCCCTTTCTTTCCCTGGCTCAGTCTCCCAATACAGCAGCAAAAGGGGCAGGAAAGGAAAACAGCTGAGCAAAGCAAAGAAGTGAGGGCAAGGAGGGAATGGACACTTAAGGGCAAAAAAAAAAGGCAGGTACATGGCTCAAGGAAAGAAAATTGATAAGGTGGGCGGGGGTGGGAACAGCCCGGAGATATGAGAATCAAGTCGCAAATAAGAAGCGGGTCACCCAGCTGGCGGGTTTCTGATAACTGGATTGACGGGCAAGAGGCAGAGCAAAAGAAGTGCGGAATTAGCACTATCAGCAAAACAGAGAAGGAATTTAGCCGCAGGCATTCTGTGAAAGCTGTCTAGGAAGTGAAGGAGAGGGATGCTCTTGGGAAGCAAAGAAAGGGAAATATTAAGAGCTCATAGAGGAGCAGCTTGGTGCAAGAAGTCGAGCGAAGAGCATCTGACTTATTAGGTAATGTATTCGTTTATTTATTGAAACTTCTTATCTGCCCTTTCCTCAGGACTCAAGTTGTCTTACAATCCATAATTTAAAACATCGGATAATGGAACTTAATGAAATGCTCGCAACTAGGGTTACTAGCTCCAGGCTGGAAAATACCTGAAGATTTTGGGGATGGAGGCCAGGATTTGGGGAAGTGAGGGATTTCAAGGGCATATAATGCCATAGAGTCTTCCTTCCAAAGTGGCCATTTTCTCCAGGTGAACTGATCTCTGTCCCCTGGAGATCAGTTGTAATCCCAGACGATGTCCAGCCACCTTTTTGGAGACTGGTAACCCTGCTTTCAACATACACTTCAATAAAAGTTCTAGGGCAGGGGTGTCAAATGTGCAGCCTGAGGGCCAGATCAGGCCCCTGGAGGACTCCTATCAAGCCCGTGAGCAAATAACTGTCATCTGCTTCGTTTTCTCTCTCTCTTGCTTCCTTCTGCATTACAGCTCGCTTTGCCAGGCTTGCTCAATCACACAGGAGCTATCGAGCAAAGCCTCTATTTTCTCCATTGGCTGATCAACACAGGAAGCAACATATGTACAAAAGCTCACAATGCCCAGCCATTTCATGCTTTCCCCTCGGTCTTAGGCTCAAAGCATTGATCATGAGATTTCTGTAATGAATGTCAGTAAATCAAAAGTCGGTTTATAATTTACAGACACACACCTGAACAGCATACTCAAGATTGCTACAGCACATACATTGTCTCCAGATTTTGATGCAATAATTCAGAGCAAAAGGTGTCAGTTATCAGACACTGTTAAATAAATAAAATATTGCAAGAGTGCTAATCTTTTAAGAATATTTTATTTTTAAGTTTGGGAAAAATATTTTTTGTCGGTGTCCTTGATATAGTTTTTATCTCTGCTACCTGACATTACATTTTATGGCACGCATGGCCCAGCCTGACAAGGTCTCATTTATGTCAGATCCGGCCCTCGTAACAAGTGAGTTCCACACCCCTGTTCTAGGGAATCAAATAGCCCTACAATGCTTCCTAAAAATTACTAAACACATGAACATATGAAGCTGCCTTCTACTGAATCAGACCCTCAGTCCATCAAAGTCAGTATTGTCTTCTCAGACTGGCAGCGGCTCTCCAGGGTCTCAAGCTGAGGCTTTTCACACCTATTTGCCTGGACCCTTTTTTGGAGATGCCAGGGATTGAACCTGGGACCTTCTGCTTCCCAAGCAGATGCTCTACCACTGAGCCACCGTCCCTCCCCAAGGACAATGTCTGCAGACCTTTTCATGCAGCCCATTCCATACAGAGGGTTCAACTACAGAGAAAGCAGGGCCTTCATCAATGTCAGGTGGATCACTATCAGAGTTGGTGTCAGGCTTTTTAGCACCCTAGGCGAGGCTACCTACTTGTACCACTACCCCCCAAACCATTTTTTTTAAAAAAAGAAGAAGAAGATATTGGATTTATATCCCGCCCTCCACTCCGAAGAGTCTCAGAGCGGCTCACAATCTCCTTTACCTTCCTCCCCCACAACAAACACCCTGTGAGGTGGGTGGGGCTGGAGAGGGCTCTCCCAGCAGCTGCCCTTTCAAGGACAACTTCTGCCAGAGCTATGGCTGACCCAAGGCCATTCCAGCAGGTGCAAGTGGAAGAGTGGGGAATCAAACCCGGTTCTCCCAGATAAGAGTCCACACACTTAACCACTACACCAAACTGGCTCTCCAGAAAAGAAGAAATGTATGCTTATAAATTTCCTGTGACTTTCCATTAGGCTGATGGGAGTAGGGTTGAAAGAAAAGAAACAAAGGAAAGACAAAGAAACCATAAGATAATGTGAGGCAAGATTTCCCACCTCTCTTTTTGCTTCTTAACATCCCGTCTGCTCAAGAATTCTGAAGACCATGAAAGCGTGCACAGTTTTGGTCAGTTTTAATAAAAGGTATCATTATGGCTTTTGTCTGTTAGGTGAGAGATCTTGCAGGGAGATCCGGTTGTTTTTTTTCTGCTGTTTTTGGATAATATACCTGCATGTCACCTCTTCCGCCGTCTGTCGAAATTTTAATTAACAAGAAACTGTGGATAAAAGTTACGATTGGAATTGCAGAAAAGATAAGTGGCACATTCTTCCCTAGAGGTTTAGCTGCAGTGTCTCAGAGCGGACATCGTATATACCTCCTTTTCCATAATGTGCCTGTTGATAGCTTCTGACACTCATTTAGTTCAATCTAGGATATATTTTCTGCTCATAGAAAGGGAAGGTAATTTCTGCCAATGACATCATCCTGCTGCAGATCCCCAGTTTGCCTCTGATGCCACTCTGGAAGATCCCAACCTGCAGGACCAACATTTTAGGGAGAACAAAGTGCTGCAGTAAAAAACGGCAAGTTCTGTTGTGCTGACAGAAGAGCTTTCCACTATCAGAAAAACTAATTTGGATCCAACACAATGTTTATGTGTTTAGGACTGGGTTCGACATGATGGAGAGTGAGGGTGGAATCGGCTGGTAGCTGTGGTGCTCGAACAGACCATAATGGTATAAGCCGTACCTGTTGCCTTCTCCTGTCCTGCTGGCCACAGTAGTGCTGTCAGTGCATTGGATGTTTGGGCAAAGATCTGGCCCTGCGTGCGAAACAAAATAGTCTGAGCAGTTGTTGTTTGCATACGATTCCAGCCACAAATGTTGTTAGTCTTTAAGGGGCTACTGGAGCCTTGCTCTTTTCTACTGGAAGAAACATTATTATTATTAGAAGAAGATATTGGATTTATAGCCCGCCCTCCACTCCGAAGAGTCTCAGAGCGGCTTACAATCTCCTTTACCTTCCTCCCCCACAACAGACACCCTGTGAGGTAGATGAAGATATTGGATTTATATCCTGCCCTCCACTCCGAAGAGTCTCAGAGCGGCTCACAATCTCCTTTACCTTCCTCCCCCACGACAGACACCCTGTGAGGTAGATGAAGATGTTGGATTTATATCCCGCCCTCCACTCCGAAGAGTCTCAGAGCGGCTCACAATCTCCTTTCCCTTCCTCCCCCACAACAGACCCCCTGTGAGGTGGGTGGGGCTGGAGAGGGCTCTCACAGCAGCTGCCCTTTCAAGGACAACCTCTGCCAGAGCTCTGGCTGACCCAAGGCCATTCCAGCAGGTGCAAGTGGAGGAGTGGGGAATCAAACCCGGTTCTCCCGGATAAGAGTCTGCACACTTAACCACTACACCAAACTGGCTCTCCACCCAAGCCTTTAAGGCGCCTCTAAACTCCTTTCTAAAACTGAATTTCCAAAAACCTGGTGGTGGTGGTGGTGTTTGTCCCTTCCCCACCCCCCACCCCTGGTCAGCATTCCTTTCTGCAAATATGTGATGGGGCAAGACAGAGAGAGCTTCTGAAATGGTGCAAAGCACTGTTCCAACTCTATGTTCAAGGGCCACCAGAACACACACAGCACACATCGAAGCTGTGCCCTTGAAGCCGCTCGATGCAAAATCTTTGCTTCTCCGCCTCCTCTCCTCCCCACCCCCGATCCCTACCAGCAGGGGGCGCAGAGGAAACATCGCAGGCCAAGTGTCACACTGGACCCTAGCGTCTCCCTGCTCCTTGTTGACGGGACAGGTGGGTGTGACAGGAAAGCAGGTGGGTGGGAGCGAGCAGTGGTTTGCCATTGTTGCTGTTACCACTGCTGCTGTCATGGTGAGTCAGTCTGCCTGCCTGCCTGCGGGTTGGAGAGGTGGGGCTGGGTCTTGCCCATTTGCAGCCCAGGCACAGGTGAGCAGCAGCAGCTGCAGTGAGGCCAGGGTGCACAGCTGGCCCAGCAGCTGCTCCTTCCTCTGCTGCCATGACCAGCCTTGATGTGGCTGCAGCAGCAGCAGCGGGCTTAGCGGCTGCTGCGCCCAAGGTGGGCTTGGCTCTCCCCAGTGCCACATGCAGGAGCCCACCCCTGTGGCCAGATGGCACTCTAGGCAAGGGCCTGCTGCGCTGACACCCTAGCACCGGCCCTGGCCACTATTGGTTAGAAAACGCTCCAAAAGCAGACCATTGCAGGTGCATGGGGACATATGAAGAGGGGTGGTCCTTTAAATAGGTAGATTTCCAGCCATGAAGGGCTTTAAAGGTCTCAACCAGCACCTTGCATTGAACTAAAAAACATACTGGCAGGGAGTTCAGCTATTGATGTGTTTCCAATGGCTACCCCATAAGACTCAAGATGCCACATTCTGAACCAGCTGCAATGTCTGGAGAGTCTTCAAGGACAGCCAGAGACAGAGGCCATTTTTCCACTGAGCTTACCTCGGAGCGATGTCCCTCTTCATCACGCAGCGTCTGCACGGATTTCCCACCAACTGCTCCGAGGCTGCTCCAAGGAACCAGGAAGTTCCCGACCTTTTGCGTCGTAAATGGAAACCGCTAAAAGCCAGTTTACATCTGCGACGCAAAAGCCGCGGCTCTTCCTGGTTGTGCGCAGCAGTTGGTGGGAAATCCGCGCAGACGCTGCGCGGTGAAGAGGGACGTCGCTCTGGAGTAAGGTCAGTGGGAGTAATCCACCTACTGGATTAGTGTTGCCAGGTTGTGCAATCAAAGAAAGGGGAGAGCTGATGAACCAGATGTAGCTGACAGAAAAGAGTCTTAGCAACCCTACCAACTTGCTTTTCAAACAGCAGGACTTGGTCCATGAGTACCCCTGCCCTTTAACTTGTTCCATCCACCACCAGTGGACCCAGACCTTCCCAAGCATCCACCTTATATCTGTCTTGTTTGGATTCAGCTGCATCTTGTTCTGCCTAAGCCATTTAACAATGGTCTCAAAACACCAGTTTAGTGCCAAGATGGATACTTCTAGAGATTTAGATAAGGCAATATAGAACTGGGTGTCATCTGCATGTTGGTGGGAAAACATAGAAAAATAGGTGCAAGGTAAAAAACATATTTTTAATAACAATAAAATATTGGGATCAACAAGAATTTAATAAATATTGGGATCAGGGCTTTTTTTCTGGAAAAAGAGGTGCTGGGACTCAAGAGGGTAATGAAGAGGATAACAAAGGAGAAATGCACGGGTGCCCCTCATGAACTTTTAAACTTTTTTTAAAAAAATAAATTTGTTTCCACAAAGAGGTTGTGGAACTCCGTTACACCACATTCCCCCGGAAAATAAGCCTTGATTGGGATCCACAAGAACTTAATAATAATAAGAAGATATTGGATTTATATCCCGCCCTCCACTCTGAAGAGTCTCAGAGCGGCTCACAATCTCCTTTCCCTTCCTCCCCCACAACAGTCACCCTGTGAGGTGGGTGGGGCTGGAGAGGGCTCTCACAGCAGCTGCCCTTTCAAGGACAACCTCTGCCAGAGCTATGGCTGACCCAAGGCCATGCTAGCAGGTGCAAGTGGAGGAGTGGGGAATCAAACCCGGTTCTCCCAGATAAGAGTCCGCACACTTAACCACTACACCAAACCGGCTCTCCACAATAATTTAATTTTTTTCCACCTTGCATCTGTTTTTCTACATTTTTTTCTGCATACTGGTGTGGCCATTATTGTTTTCATCTGCATATTGATGACATCAGTCCGACACCAAATATTTGGATAATCTCATTCAGCAGTCTCATATAAATATTGAAGAGCATAAGTGACAAACCAGAAGCCCGAGGAATGCTACAAGGGCCCATCTAGTTGATTCTATTCTATTGATTGAAGTTTTTCATACCTGATTTTAAAAAGAGACTGAAATCATCAAACAGTTATTCTTCTAATACCACCTTGTTCTCAAAAGATACATAAGAAGTTGATTCATCACTTTTAGTAGTCTTTACTTAATCCCCAACTAGGCCCCATTCATTTTGACATGAGAATACCACCTGGGGCTGATTTTATGCTATGGGGAACATCAGGTGTACTAAGAAGCAGAAGGTAAATCACTCCAGATTTTTGTGAATAAACATCATGAAACAATTAGCTCTAATGTGGCCTCCATATTAGGCTAATGTGTGGGAAATCTTGTTTTTCTGCAAGTACCCAGAAACATAAGAAAGTCACTAGCTTCCAATTGATATTCCATCCCCAACTTTGCATAAATGGCAACAATTATTTCTCCATTTTTTTCTGGGCATACAAAAAACCACAAAATTGCCCAATGTACTCTTTTGCGACGTTCATATGGTGGCCTTGGGTTACCAGATTTATCCAGCTACTATCATGCGCACATTTGGAGGTATTGGTGAGATCTTTACATGACACCAATTCCAGAGATCGGACAGCTATCTACAAACATTTTAAATCTTCATGGGATTTAGCTGATATTGTATGGCAGGATAGCCGCCACAGACATGCAAAAGCAACATATAATCCATTTCTAAAAGCTTTGTTGCATACCTGGGACAATTTTTCCCCGAAACGTCTTCCACAGACCTCTAGTTTTACACCTTTTGTGATACAAGATTGGTTCTTTGAAGGTATAACTGCAACTGAGTTAGCATTCTGGAAGAAACAACAGATGACTCGCTTGGTGGATTAGACTGATGGAACATCATTCCTGACTAAGAATGCCATGGAGCAAAAATTACAAAAACAGATAAATTTGGTTCACTTACCTGCAACTTGAACATAAATATGAACATATGAACTTCAAACATTTTGCTTTAAACTGGATATCACCTGGGTCCTACGTCAACCCTTGGCAGTGGGAGGGACGGTGGCTCAGTGGTAGAGCATCTGCTTGGGAAGCAGAAGGTCCCAGGTTCAATCCCTGGCATCTCCAAAAAAGGGTCCAGGCAAATAGGCACGAAAAACCTCAGCTTGAGACCCTGGAGAGCCGCTGCCAGTCTGAGAAGACAATACTGACTTTGATGGACCAAGGGTCTTATTCAGTATAAGGCAGCTTCATATGTTCATATATGTTCATATATATATGTTCATATGAATGCCTCCTTAAATTACATCCTACAAAGCAAAGAGGAATGATTTCAGTACACTACAAAATTGTAGAACAGACGGACTTTTCAAAGCCATTACCATGCCAATGTAAATGGCAAAAAGAATGTCCTTCACTGGCTCTTGCAGATGGGTGGAATGTGGTCTGGTCATCAGCAGAATTTAACTCTTCAGTCTTGGTAACACACTATCAAATGTTTAAATTAGTCTCTCCCTGGTACTTAACACCAAAATCTTTATCGTATACTTCTCCATAGCTGAGTCCAGTATGTTGGAAAAACTGCGGATTGGTTGTATCTTATATCCATTGTTAACTGACCTGTCCAGTGTTGGTACCTTTTTGGTAAGCAATTTTGGAGTCAGTTGCAACAATAACGGGTGTGACATTAAAATTTACTCCAGAATTCCCTCTATTAGGAGCAAATTGGAATAAAGATGGATAACCATTGTTACTGCGATTCTTTTATTGGCAGCCAAACTCTCTATAGCTTCTTGTTGGAAAATCTCTACTGCCCCAACTCTACAGAGATGGTATACACAATTATGGAATCACTATGTTCTAGCTAGACTTACTTTTACTTTGAATCCAACTATTACCGTTTTCCCACACAGCTTCCCTCGGAGTGACGTCCCTCTTCACCGCGCAGCGTCTGCTTGGATTTCCCACCATCTGCTCCGCAGAAGCAGGAAGTGCCGGGGCTTCTGCGTTACAAATGTAAATCGCTAAAACCCAGTTTACGTTAGCGACGCAAAAGCCGCGGCTCTTCCTGCTTCTGCGGAGCAGATGGTGGGAAATCCGAGCAGACGCTGCGCGGTGAAGAGGGAAGTCACTCCGAGGTAAGCTGTGTGGGAAAACGGTTTCTATCAACCGGCGCCCTTCTTGAATTTAAGAAAATTTGGTCACTAATTCTAACCTATCTAATTGTATGGAAATCCCAAAGGAATTATACCATTGTTATGTTTAACATAGTTGATATACAGTGTATAGTTGAATGATATACTTTTGATTTATATTTACCATTCTTAGCTCCTTAACTTTAATAGAATCTGTATGAACCCCCCCAATGGAGTATGAGGCATTGATATTTCTTTTATGTATTTTTTTTTCACGTTTTAATTAATTTGTTTAAAAGCCACCAACTAAATTAGGAGAAGTGGACTGTGATGTTGAAAAGCACTGTTTCTAACCAAGGAGCAACAGATCAGCCAGTCTTGGGCAATTATGAAAACTGGCTTCCCAGGGTCCAACATTCTCTGTTTATCAGGAAGAAGTACTTGCAAGCAAAGGGAGGAGGATGGGGTGGAAAGATATCATCAAGTAGCAGGCAAATGGGTAAGGAAAAGAAAGAGCCAGCTAGAAGAAAGGAGGTGCCATGACATCCTCCTTGCCAGCCCAGGCAGCTCCATTTCATCATGACTTGAACCAGGTAATACCTTCTGCCATGCCTTGAGAAGTTTGGCTGGACCAAGCACTGCCTTTTTTGCCACTTGGCTAGCCCAATGGGGGTGGGGGGCACTGACCAACCATGGCCAATCCACCCCAGTCTGAGGCAGGGCAAGAAGATTAATTCTGAGGAAAATTCTTTTGTGTGTGAATGCAGACTGCGTCAACAATTCTATCTGCCCACCAAGTTCAACGAATACAGTATAACAGAAGTTAGCAGAGCATTGAATTTATATTGCAAAGATTTAGGTCTATATGTATCTTCAGTTCACTTCTTGGCGTTTCCATGTGATGTCTTCTGGGGCAAACATTAAAACTTGTAACAATATGATATGTCAAATGCCTTTTTTTAAAAAGCCCTTCAGTGGTGGGCAGGAAATGGCTGCTACTGGGGACTGGAGCAAGGAAAATGGCACTGATGTGGGTGGGATCAGTATAATCTAGACTGGTTACCTGCTCAGTTTTGCTTCAGTCTTTCCCAGAAAATCACAGTAAAGCAGAAAAGATGGGGGGAAACTCTGGAGGTACATGGAAGCGCCACAGTGTTTTGGGGAAGTGAGAAAAAAACCACCTGCTTCCCAATAGCTTCCAAGCCAGTGCAAACAAATTTCCTAGACCATGGCTTTTTTTGTAGAAAAAGCCCAGCCAGAACTCAACTGCATATTAGGCCGCACCCCCTGATGTCAACCAGAAGTGACATCACCTGTTCAGTAGGTTACTTTCTGCATATTGACACAGAACAGTATAGTGCCATCAGCTGCATTTCATGGATGTGTATTCTCACACAACCCAATGAAAGACCTTGTCCCCCCTTGCAACACAGCTGGAGGGAGAGAGCAAAGCAGGCAGCATCAGGCCCAGCTTCTCCCAGGAGGGGGCGCTCATGGAGGCTCCACATCTCTCACTCTCTTTGCAAGCCCGTAGGAGGCTGGAGGCAGCAGAGAAGACAGAGTGCATTGTCTGGGAGCACACGGCTGCCTGGTTCCTTCTCACTGCTGGAGACCTTTTTTTGAACCAGAGCCCCGGTCAAGCCAGCTGGAATTCATTGCTGTGTATTCCTGCTCAAAAAAACGCCCTGATCTTAACTAAGTAAATCTGAGAATGTGCCTTAAACAAGGACCTGTTAATGCAAGAGCTATCAACAGATTAAAGAAGATTAGTCATGCATTAATTACTCACATTTAAATTGGTTTGCATTTTACTAAAATTTTAATATTTTTTATTTTAACATCCTAAAGAAAGTGGTTATAACTTGCTCCCAGATGTGCCTGTCTCATATCATCTGCTGAGGACCTTCTCCATATACTTCTACCTCCTGACTTTTTCCATACTGGCTCCTCATTTATGGAATTCCCTCTTCTGTGCTGCTCAGCTAATCCTCTCAGGCCGTTTTCCCACTGAGCTTACCTCGGAGCGAAGTCCCTCTTCACCGCGCAGCGTCTGCGCGGATTTCCCACCAACTGCTCCGAGGCTGCTCCAAGGAACCAGGAAGTTCCCGACCTTTTGCGTCACAAATGGAAACCGCTAAAAACCAGTTTACATCTGCGGCGCAAAAGCCGCAGCTCTTCCTGGTTGTGCGCAGCAGTTGGTGAGAAATTCATGCAGACGCTGCGCGGTGAAGAGGGACGTCGCTCCGGAATAAGGTCAGTGGGAAAACGGCCTCAGTTTTCAGTTCCAGATCAAATTTTATTTAGTCAGGCACTTGATGTTCATTTTGTTTATTTATTTTTATTTATTCGATTTATATTCCGCCCTCCCAACCGAGCCGGGCTCAGTTTCTAGTGAAATGTTCCCCTTCCTCATCTTTGTCTTCCTTGGGTTTTATACATTTTAATCCTCATTTTATTGGTTTAATGGCTGATGGTTTTTCATGCTACTATATTTTTTGAAATCGATTGTACTTTATTGTTGCGTTTTAGATTTGTTGCTCAGTATCCTGGGAGACTGATAGCTGAGGGGCAACATATAAATCTTTTAAATAAATAAAGTGTGCGATTTACAATTTAACAAATAAAAGCTATCAAACGCTTCTAGCAAAAAAGCCATCTTTCATATTTTCTTTTTTCAATAACAAACCAGAACATCAAATAAACAAAACTAGACAAATTTGTCCTTACCTTGCTCTCCTACACCAGCTGATATGTTGTTGGTAGAATGCATAGAGAAGTGGCTATCTAACTTTTTCCTTTTAGGAAGTCATTACCTGTACAGCAGTAAACAACAACCCCAGTAGATAGCCAATTATCACTTACAGTTTGCTTTCTGTAAACAAAAAAGCACCCAGGGTACAAAACAACCCCAGAAATCTATATATTTTGCCCCTGGGATAATTTGTTACCCAAAACCCATTTAAAACACAATCCTATTGGGGGAGGGCAAAGTGCTTTGGGAGCAAACCATCTCCCACGTTGGTGGATATCGCATTTGCGCCTGCGTAAGTCCAGTTCCGCCGCACCAGAGGGGACTTAGGTGGGCGTGGGGCTGCTGGAGCGCTGCTCCACCTGAGAGTGGCAGCACCATAGGGCTGCGCCCGAGCGGAGGCGTATGTCCGGTGAGGAAAGCCACGCCAGCACACGAGGGAGAGGAGTCAGGGGCGCAGCCAGCCTTAGGTGACTCCCTAAGGAGTTTGGGCCATGACATGCCTCCCCAAGAGGCGTAAAGTTACATCTGCGAAAATGGCGGCGTATCCCATAGGCACTCATTGAAACTGAAAACAAAGGTTGCCCCTGCTACTGCAGGAGCTCGCAAACCCCTTAGTAAGCGGTGCAATTGCCTCACCAATCTCCTCACGCCCCGTGCTGGCAAGCCCCCTCCCCAGCAGCCAATCGCAGTTCCCCCCCCTTCCTAGAAATATGTCCACTCTGGCCTCGTGCAACTCAGTTGTTAGGAACAGCCATGCGTGGCGAGGAGATATGCTGGGGAGCTCCCTGCCATGCAGACTTAGAGCGAGGGACAGGTATGTTGGTGATGGGCTCTTCACTGCGCGATTGCTTTGACAGTATCTTTGACTTGTGAGGGGGAGAGCGAGGTCTCTCCCCTGGGGCTACCTGCTCGTTTCCAGGTCTCCACAGGTTCCTGGCTCCCAGAGGCTCAGCGTGTGAGGACTGTCGCCCATGGCTGGGTAAGTGCAACTGTGCACCCCCACTGCCCTCCCCTCACTCAAGACCTAGTGGTGTGCGAGCGCCTCCAGCACTTGAACCAGGCAGCGGGCTCAGGCAGGGGGCATTTGCTGGCCCCGCTCCCCTGTGCTACTGCCTGCTCCCTTCCCTTGGTCTGTCCTCTGCTATGTTTCCACAGCTGGCAGGGCCCGGGGGTGTGGGGGGGTGTCTGGCAGCTGCCCCGATGCGGGGAGGTGGGTTGGAGACTGTCCCTTAAAGAGAGCGCCCGGCTGAAATGCAGGCCGCTTCTCCAGCTGCTGCCCTTGCAGGTGCTCTTGATCACTGTTTCTGTTTTGCAGGTGGGTATCCAAGACAGAGGCTTCCATGTGTGGTACTCCACCCCCCCTCCACTCCCTCAACTGTTCCTGCCCACTGCTCTGAATGGAGCCCAGCCCCAGAGAGACTGGTCAATGTGCACTGGGGAAACCATTGCACTCTGTTCTGGAGAAATAAAGTCTGAGCTGTGCCCTCCATTGTCTTTCCTGTTTGGCAACTGCTGCACATTCCCTGAGTGCCTCCCCCACCCCACTCTGTCAATGGCCTCTCTGAGGGAATGCCTGAGAGGGTGGGCACACTTGGTTCTTGGGGGTGGGTGGGGAGAGGGCTATGAGCCGCCACGCTGCTCCTGCATGGCTAGACAGGGAAGGGTGGTTTGCTGCCCATCAGCCTGGCCGGGCTGACAGCCTACCCGACCCCACAGGGCTGTTGTGTACCGGGCACAAAGCGGGGGGACTGATGAAGTGGATGCATGCCCAGCAGCTCGTACTCTGAATTCTGCAGCCCCTGGGGGAGGTGTTCCATGCACAGAGCAGGGGGTGTCAGGGCAACTCAGGGGATCTCTGGGTGGGGGGGTGTCTGTCTGACTTGCTGGTCTGCTCACTCCCAGACACATATTCCAACCGCTGTCTATGGCAGCGAACTCCTGCACTTTGTGCGTCCTATGTGTCCTCTGCCATTGGCAGAGTCTATGACAGCAAGAGGATGTGAGGGGATTGACGACCTCTCAGGCGCAGTCTTTCCACCCCCTCTCCTGGTCACATGAAACGGGCTGGCCAATCCCATGGTCCCGTGCGACCCTGTCCCTCCCCCACCCCTGCCTCAGCAGCGGGCCAATGGCATGGCCATGGGCAGTATCACCATGGTGACGGTTTCTCTCTCACTTGCCCACCCACACTCCCCCTCCCCGCCTGGTGTATTGTCTCTCTTTTGGGAGCCGACTGCAGCTGCCTACGCTCGTTCTACACTCAAGCACAGCTACACGGTGGTTCTCAGGATTGGGCTGTTAATATTTTAGGGTTAAAAATACCCCAAAATTTATTACAAAAATATTGATCCAGGGAGTCATTTTTAGTGTTCTGGAGAGATACAGCCTTCACAACCTTCCTGATAACCTACAGAATATTTTATTTGTTTACCTCTCTACAGAGAGATGCTATTGAAGTTTTAAAAAAATAAGCCCAAATATCCAAAAAACATTAGAAATTATTAACTTTAAATGTTTTAGAAGTTTTCCTTTAATATTTATGAACATTTGTTAGATTTCTAATATATTATGTTCAAAACATGGCTTTTGTTGTTCCAATTTTTTTTTTAAGTATAGCTTTGTAAAGGAACCATATCAGTGTGATTCAGGTGGAGGTAGCCGTGTTCGTCTGAGCAGGAGAACAAAGTATGAGTCCAGTATCACCTTTAAGACTGACAAAGTTTTAGTCTGGATATAAGCTTTGGTGTACATATACACTTTTTCAGACACTGGTGTGAGTTATTCAATACACAACAAAGGAGAATCTACACAAAAGAAACATTCTGTCTCATTCCACAGTATTGTCAAGGTCCTGATGTTTTAGTATTATGAAACATGACTTCTGTGATCACAAACAAAAATGTTTTTGTGGGAATTCTTCCCCAAGATAATTTAACTTTGGCTTACAGTAGAAATATACCCCCAATGCACAATGTTAATTAATTAATTAATTGTTATGCTGCATCTGATCTCTACAAGCTCAAATCAGAAGCTACAGGCATGGACTTTGAAGGGGATACCTCTGTTTAGGATAGGGCTGTTAGCTGGTTATCCCAGCAATGAATCTGAGTAAAGCTTGTAACTATTTTGATCCAAGCCACAAAATTATTTGACATATGGTTTCTGCTTGGAAATTCTGGATCTGCCAGTTCCCTATATATGGCCAACTAGCCATATGCAGCCATGAACCTGCTTTCTGCACACCATTGCAAAACAACACAAGATCAAACTTTTTGGATACTACAGTAAATATCACTTTGGGTGCGGTCACACGTACCATTAGTGACGACACAGCTCCGTTTGGCTGACGGATTAAATGCATTCGTTCAGACATCCACATCTGGCAATCGAGCGTCATCCGGGGTCATCCAGGCTTGCTACACAAGAATGGCACATTAATTTGACAGCACAGAAAGTCCGGCCCTTTTTCAAAACAGTGGCACAAGATCGGCTTTTTGTTGTTTGGGCAGCTCACGCGCGATACTGCCTCCCACCTTTTTTTAAAAAAAAAGCCTCAGCAGACATACGCATCGCCAGATCATCCGGGAATCTGAGGTGACGTTTCTGCTTCTCCAATCAACACAGGATCGGAGGGGGGAAAAAGTTATCCCACTATTCAGAACAGGAAAAAGTTTTTTTTTTTCAATGTGGAGGATTTCAAGATATCATTGTCACTGCCAATTTCTAGGAAAGTAATTCCTGGCAGTTCCGTGGTTTGGATCGGCAACGTTAATTCCGGAAACTTTCCCCCTTCCCCCCTGCCTCTGAAGCAATGTTTGATTTCCCATCTCCAAACAGTTGGGCGCATGTTCAATGGACCCCTCCCCCCAGAAATCACCATCCGATTACGCATGCTCCAAGAAAAGAGCATGATAGTATTGGATGTCTGATCGCGCAACAACAGAATGAATCGCATTCTTGGATGCTCATCTGAACTGCCCTGCATCGAATCAATATTCGGCAGTTCAGATTTGAGCGCTACAAACCCACTTTTAATGGTAGGTGTGACCGCACCCTTTGTGAATGTTTTGCAGTGGCAAGGGAAATGTCATTTATCTTGTTTATCAAGATGGATAAGCAGCATGTAAGGGGAGAACAAAGAAGAAGGAAAATATCAACAGAGTGGTTCTCCCAATGCTAGGTTTTTTTGGTGTGATTGAGCAGTGATTTTCTGTGTTTCAGAACATACGTCAGGAAACTTTCTTGCTGTATGGTGGCAACTCCATTATAGATATGAGAGAATGTGACAGATTGAGAAGCTGAAGCATCCAGGTAGACAGAAAGTGGTTAAGCTCTCTTAGAGGAATCTAGAGTACTGAGTTTTTGAATTCATTAATTGATTATCTATAGATGTACATTTAAGTATCAGAAGCAACCTTTGAATTTTAGAGGATGCTCCTGTTTACAGAGAGTGATCCAGAAATAGCTTTCATAACTCAACTTCCTCACAGGTAGTCAGGTGTTATAATGAGGGTGGACTAAAAGTTTCTTGGTCATGGAGAACATGTACACAAGCATGTCCTAGTCATAACATATGAAACAGAAGAGGAATTTAACATCTGACCTTGAATGACGAATTCATAATCTGACTTCAGTTGGGACCTAGTTTAAGCTCCCTCTTTACAGAGGTTTTTCCTCTGCTTTGGCATCGAAATGGAAGTACTTTTGGGGGAGCATCCACACAATGTTGTGATTTGATTGTGCCTGTCATCTTTTTCTCATCCTCAGTAGGTGAAATGGAGAGTTGGATTATTTGGGAACTTGATCTTGACTATGAGTTACCATTTCACCTTGCTTGGCCTAGAGAAAGCTTAATCAACAGATAATTTAGCTTGTTGGGCAACTGTAATGGGTTAGGAATAGGTTTTATTCTGTGGCTTCCACATAGCCACAGAGTTTGAAACAGAAATGGCTTTCCATTTTTTTGCATAACTTTTGTTTCTAAATTATTTGTACCACAGAATGAGAGCTACTTCTTGCTGTTGACTCTGGAGATGCAACATATGGCACAGCTGAGGGCAGAAAGCACGTTCCTCTCCATGTTTTAACATTCTCTTTTGACATTTCCAGTTTCAGAAACTGGCACTTTTCCTAGTTTGCCATGGAATTTGGCCAGTGAATGTAATATTCTGTCTGCAACCGGCCATAAAGCAGGCTTTGGGTCCAAGATCTAGTTGGCTTCCAGAATGTGGACATACTGAAGGAAAATGTGGATGGAAGAAAGGTACCTCCACCAATTAATCTCTAGCTGGAAACTCTGGAAGTAGTAAGGTTCTCTGAGAGCCAGTGTAGTGTAGTGGTTATGAATGGTAGACTCTGATCTGGAGAACTGGGTTTGATTCCCCACTCCTTCACATGAAAGCCAGCTGGGTGACCTTGGATCAGTCACAGCTGTTTCAGAGCTCTCTCAGACCCCACCTCCCTCACAGGGTGTCTGTTGTGGGGAGAGGAAGGGAAGGTGATTGTAAGCTACTCTGAGACTCCTTTGGGTAGTGAAAAGTGGGGTATCAAAACTGTTTGTCTCTTGATGGTTCAAATCAGAATTTCTGATTGGAGGCTAGAGTTACTTTGGCAGCTGCAAACACATTAAATGTTAATTTGCTGTGTTTGTTTCTAGAGTTTAAATGGAAAGACCAAAACTTCAAAATGTGAGCATTAGTTGAACTAGTTATCTAGAATTTTTCTGTTTTAATTTTTTTTTTCATTTTTTTCAACAAAAAAGGTGGAAGAGGGAATATAAATTCATCAATAATTTTAAAATATTATGAGCAGTTTACATACAAGTAAAATCAACTGTTTTAGTAAGAATACATATGTCAAATGTGAGAACAGATACTAAAACATTGTTACAATATTTTAAGGTGAATTATCTCTTTAAAAGAATGAACAAAAACTATCTTAGTTTTGGTATTCTATTAACAATAAAAACATTACATCTTTTACGGTTAGACAAATTCTTACATTAAATTTTTACACTAAATTTAAACCACCCTAAAAACCTAGATATTGTCTTAATTGTTTAACAATTTGATATGCGAGAGCAGATAGTAAAACATCATTATTACAATACTTAGAGATTAATTCTCTCGAAAAGAATAAAGATATGCCAGACAAAACCTTTTTGAGCATGCCAATAAGCCTGGAAGGTGGTTGGCCTATAGAATGAGAAAAGAGAATGCCAAAAGAATAATACCATTTTTGAAAGATGAGAATAATAAAGAGAAAGTTCAAAAACAGGAGATATGTCAAATTGTGGAACAATTCTATAAAAAAGTTATATGAAGAGAAACAAGTTCACAAAACAGATTTAGAAGATTATATTAACCAAAATAATCTTAACAAAATTACAGAACAACAAAAAAAAATTTAAATGAACAAATAACAATAAGGGAACTTGGAGACGTAATGGCATCTCAAAAGAATGGTAAAGCCTTGGGTCCAGATGGATTGTCTGAAGAATTCTACAAAGCTTATGAGGAATCCTTACTGTTACCATTTAAATGTGTCCTTGAAAAGATTCAAGACGAAGACCAAATGCCAGCTTCATGGCAAGAAGCTACAAAATCCTTAATCCCAAAAGAAGGTGCGGATTTGAAAGATATAAAAAACTATTGTCCAATCTCTCTTCTAAATGTGGATTATAAAATCTTTGCTGCAATATTGGCAGAACGTTTGAAGAAAGTTCTACAGTCTACAATACATCAAGATCGGGCTGGATTCCTCCCTAGAAGATACTTGAAAGATAATGTTAGAACAGTTTGTAATATCTTGGAATATTATGAGACTCACCCAGAGAAACAACTGGCACTAATTTGTTTGGATGTTGAGAAGGCCTTTGATAATTTTCTGTTGGCAATTTATGTTACAGCTGAAAGGTATGGAATGTGGTGAAAATTTCTTGAGAGCAGTAGAATCAATATATTCTTTCCAAAGAGCCAGGGTGATGGTGAATGGTGAACTAACAGAAGCTATTAATATCCAAAAGGGTACAAGACAAGGTTGCCCACTGTCACCACTTCTTTTTATTTTATGTCTAGAGATATTGAATAACCAGATAAGAGAAGACACAAGTATCAAGGAAGCGGTGGTAAAAGGTGAACAATACAAATTGAGAGCTTTCGCAGATGATCTAGTTTTTATATTAGAGCAACCAATAGACTCAATAGACTGTCTTATAAACAAGATCACTCAATTTGGTTACTGGGCAGGACTGAAGATTAACTGCCACAAAACAACATTTTTGACAAAGAACATGACGAAGGAACAAATTCAATCTCTTCAACAAAAATCAGGGGGTTTGTATGAGAAAAGAATCAAATATTTAGGAGTACTTATTTCAAATAAGTGTAGTAGTTTAAAAATAGACAATTATGAAAAACTACTTAAAGAAATTAAAAAAGACCAGGAAAAATTCCCTGATTTTAATTTATTCTTAATGGGAAGAATAGCCTCAATAAAGATGAATATCCAATGGCATACATCCATGAGTTCTGAAAGAACTCAAAGTTGAACTTGTGGATCTCCTGACAAAATATGTAATCTTTCATTGAAATCTTCCTCCGTTCCTCAGGACTGGAAGGTAGCAAATGTCACCCCCATCTTTAAAAAGGGTTCCAGAGGAGATCCAGGAAATTACAGGCCAGTCAGGCCAGGAAATTACAGGCCAGTTATATCCCGGGGGAGGGCGGGATATAAAAATAAATTTACTTTACTTTACTTACTTTACTTACTTCTGCTTGACCTGCAGGGGGATCTTTTGTGAGCACATTCGAGGCCCCTTGGGACTTAAGCATTGCTTTCAAATGAGAGTCCCACCAAACGAAATTTATATTTGAGAGAATTGGGAGATTTAAAAGCATGTTACTGATGTTTGGATGCGTAGATTCTGTTGGTGGAGATGTGTCTGCCATTCTGTTCCTCGCCATTGTTGCACTCTGGTCAGCAAACAATTGCAGGCTCACTGCAGGATTAGAAGCAAAAAGGGACTATGAGGAGCATATTGCAAAAAACATAAAGACCAACAATAAAAACATCTTCAAATATATTAGAAGCAGGAAACCAGCCAGGGAGGCAGTGAGGCCCTTGGATAACCAAGGGGTAAAAGGATTACTGAAGGAGGATAGGGAAATGGCTGAGAAGCTGAATGCATTTTTTGCCTCAGTCTTCACTGTGGAAGATGAGAAGTGTTTGCCCGCTCCAGAACCACTTATTTTGGAAGGGGTATTGAAAGACCTGAGTCAGACTGAGGTGACAAGAGAGGAGGTCCTACAACTGATAGACAAATTAAAAACTAATAAGTCACCAGGTCCGGATGGCATACATCCAAGAGTTCTGAAAGAACTCAAAGTTGAACTTGTGGATCTTCTGACAAAAATTTGTAATCTTTCATTGAAATCTGCCTCCGTTCCTGAGGACTGGAAGGTAGCAAATGTCACCCCCATCCTTAAAAAGGGTTCCAGAGGAGATCTGGGAAATTACAGGCCAGTCAGTTTGACTCCAATACCAGGAAAGTTGGTAGAAACCATTATCAAGGACAGAATGAGTAGGTACATTGATGAACACAAGTTATTGAGGAATATTCAGCATGGGTTCTGTAAGGGAAGATCTTGCCTCACTAACCTGTTACAGTTCTTTGAGGGGGTGAACAAACATGTGGACAAAGGGGATCCAATAGATGTTGTTTACCTTGACTTCCAGAAAGCTTTTGATAAAGTTCCTCATCAAAGGCTCCTTAGTAAGCTCGAGAGTCATGGAGTAAAAGGACAGGTCCTCTTGTGGATCAAAAACTGGCTAATCAATAGGAAGCAGAGAGTGAGTATAAATGGGCAGTCTTCACAGTGGAGGACAATAAGCAGTGGGGTGCCGCAGGGCTCAGTACTGGGTCCCATGCTCTTTAATTTGTTCATTAATAATTTGGAGTTGGGAGTAAACAGTGAAGTGACCAAGTTTGCAGATGACACTAAATTGTTCAGGGTGGTGAGAACCAGAGAGGATTCTGAGCCACTCCAAAGGGATCTGTTGAGACTGATTGTGGCAGATGAGGTTCAATGTGGCCAAGTGCAAAGTAATGCACATTGGGCTCAAGAATCCCAGCTACAAATACAAGTTGATGGGGTGTGAACTGGCAGAGATTGACCAAGAGAGAGATCTTGGGGTCGTGGTAGATAACTCACTGAAAATGTCAAGACAGTGTGCGATTGCAATAAAAAAGGCCAATGCCATGCTGGGAATTATTAGGAAGGGAACTGAAAACAAATCAGCCACTATCATAATGCCCCTATATAAATCGATGGTGCGGTCTCATTTGGAATACTGTGTACGATTCTGGTCACTGCACTTCAAAAAGGATATTATAGCATTGGAAAAAGTGCAGAAAAGGGCAACTAGAATGATTAAAGGTTTGGAACACTTTCCCTATGAAGAAAGGTTAAAATGCTTGGGGCTCTTTAGCTTGGAGAAATGTCGACTGCGGGGTTACATGATAGAGGTTTACAAGATTATGCATGGGATGGAGAAAGTAGAGAAAGAAGTCCTCTTATCCCTTTCTCACAATACAAGAACTCATGGGCATTAAATGAAATTGCTGAGCAGTCAGGTTAAAATGGATAAAAGGAAGTACTTCTTCATCCAAAGGGTGCTTAACATGTGGAATTCACTGCCACAGGAGGTGGTGGCAGCTACAAGCATAGTCAGCTTTACGAGGGGATTGGATAAAAATATGGAGCAGAGGTTCATCAGTGGCTATTAGCCACAGTATATATGTGTGTGTGTGTGTATACACACACACATATATTGGCCACTGTGTGACATAGAGTATTGGACTGGATGGCCCATTGGCCTGATCCAACATGGCTTCTCTTATGTTCTTATGTTATGTCATTGGACCTTTGGAATAATGAGTGAGCATGCCAACAAAAATCATTTGCTTCATAATTGTGGTTTCCCAACCACCCTAATGAATTACAGATAAGATCATATATTTCTACAGCACAAGATCAAATCAACAATACTGAAGGCAAATATGATGATCTTATTTCAAAGGATTTTTGACCTACCGTCGGCTTCTTCTTTAAAGACTCCAAATATTGCATGGATTTATATGACCCAGTTTCTTGCAGTGGTGGCAAGCAAATTATTAAGTGCTACCTATTAAGCAGTCTATTATTATTTTGTACTCATCAGGAGAAGTAAAGTTTTTTTCCTCTTTATGTAGGAATCTGAAAACCTCTGGTCTAGATGGTAAAAAAAATCCTCCTGTGTTCTCTCTTTAGATTTCAAAGAAATTACCAGCTAGATTAGGAGTTTTCAGTCATAGTGAGATCTATGGGGAGGGGGAGTTTGATTCCTCACAGAACAATTACCTTTTAAAAGGATTAAGGGATGCAAATAAGAAAAACTGTAAAATCTGAAGAAGTGAGCAGTGACTCATGAACGCTCATACCCTACCACAAATTTTGTTAGTCTTTAATGTGCTACTGGACTCTTAATCTTTTCTACTGTTACAAAATCCAGTTTTTGCTAGTTTTGTTCTGGCAAAAAATGTCATCTTAAATTGGGAGTTCTTTCCTTCTTTCCTTCCTTGTGCTAAAGCAGATAAAATAATAGTCCTTGAGAAACCCTTGTTTACAAGACCCCTTGTTTGAATGATTTTTCATACAAATATAGAAGACTGAATCAAACTTTTGGGGAACATAACCTTAATCATGATCAAGCAAGGATCACCATTTCAGAGAGATGGAGGGTGGGGAATGGGGAAGAGGGATATCAGTCAGGGGTGAAGTTCACAGCATGGATTTAAAAATTCTACTTTAGGGTATATTTCAAGATTAAATAGCAAAACAGAATTGCATTTATTCTGGGTTTTCTCCTACTATATATGACAACGCCAGTCACCCCACCTCCTTATTTTTGTCATTTTGGTATAAATAACTAGGTTTAATAAAGACTGGTATTCTGTTTGTAGAACTGATAGGTAAACCAGAGATATAAGGGCTTGTGAAAAATAATCACACCTATTCTGAAACATATACCATTTTTCCCTAGATCTCCATGCAACCCAAATTAGGCACTTTGCAGCAACCATTTTTTTGCTCCTACAGAGAAAAACAAAAAACACTCGTCCTCAACAGGAGGCGATTGTTTTGTATAGGACTCACAGTGGTGGATGGCTGAAATCAGGAAAATGGCAAGGCCTCTGGCTCTGGCTGCCAGAAACAGAGTGCTTCAGATTGCTTGGTGTTTTTAAAGCCTGGTTTATATAAGTAGCATTGTGCATGTGGTGCAATCCTACAGATGTTCACTTTGAAGTTTGGCATTTGAATATTCTACATCGGGCACCAAAACATCACAGCCTTCTCTATACGGAAGACATATGCCTTTAAAAGAGTGAGAGTATATGGGGAGAGGACAACGGACTAGAAAGAGACCTCTTTGGGACTAGAGTGTTGTGCCTTTCCCTCTACCCATATTGTTTATTGTCCTAGCTTTGATCTAAAATGTTGATGACTTGCAATAAATCATAGCTATGAATGGAAGAAATACACAATACTGTAGGGTGTTTTTTTCTCTCTCCCTGTTGTGGGGTTTATACAGTGCAAACGAAGAG
Organism: Heteronotia binoei; assembly: GCF_032191835.1. Classification (NCBI taxonomy): domain Eukaryota; kingdom Metazoa; phylum Chordata; class Lepidosauria; order Squamata; family Gekkonidae; genus Heteronotia; species Heteronotia binoei. The sequence goes on from NC_083235.1 coordinate 64,759,724, forward strand.
TTCTGAATTTGCTCAAACTGACATCTTCTTTGAACCTGGAACACGTTTGAGTTATCTTTAAGAACTGCCATAAACTGTTGTGTTTATGGGGAGGGATGGTGGCTCAGTGGTAGAGCATCTGCTTGGGAAGCAGAAGGTCCCAGGTTCAATCCCTGGCATCTCCAAAAAAGGGTCCAGGCAAATAGGTGTGAAAATCCTCAGCTTGAGACCCTGGAGAGCCGCTGCCAGTCTGAGAAGACAATACTGACTTTGATGGACCAGGGGTCTGATTCAGTATAAGGCAGCTTCATATGTTCATATGTGTTGGATAAGCTTGTACCTCACACAGAGGAAGAAGAGCACCTTCATCCATTAGTCCTCTTTATGTGATTAGGAAGTTGTTTTCCCCTGAGGAACTAACTGACCCCTGGACAAACACTTAGTACCCTTTGACTGAGACTCCTGCCGCTACCACTGTGCAAGCAATGGAAGCATGCTTCTCCATCACTGAATGGGCCAGGCACATGGAGGGATGGTGGCTCAGTGGTAGAGCATCTGCTTAGGAAGCAGAAGGTCCCAGGTTCAGTCCCTGGCATCTCCAAAAAAGGGTCCAGGCAAATAGGTGTGAAAAACCTCAGCTTGAGACCCTGGAGAGCCGCTGCCAGTCTGAGAAGACAATACTGACTTTGATGGACCAAAGGTCTGATTCCGTATAAGGCAGCTTCATATGTTCATATGTTTCTTGCATATACTGTGAGTAGAGTACTCATGCAAATGTTCCGGCCAGGCGTCACAATTTCCCAGCAAATAACTAAATGAGACAAATTCCCACTAGTTTTGACCTAGGTGTCCACATTAATAACATGATTTTGTGGAAAGGCCTGAAATTACATTTGCATAAACTCAGTGCCTCCTTAGATCAAGCGTTTCTTCTCATTGCATGTAAAGCAGATGGACTCAGCAGACACCTTTGATCTGATTGGCTTTGTATACTGATAACATACAGGGAAAGACCTTTGTGTGTCATTTTGTTTGCTTCAAATCCATTTTAATAAAACACTGTTGGGGGAGGGGAACAGATGAAGCTCTGAGCCTTGTAAGTGGGTTACCAGATTATGTGCTATCGCCATTTTTAATTACATTTTGTTCCTTTTAATTTGTACATTTTTATCAAATTACATTTCTTTCTGCGAATAAGATAATTTTCCAGTAGCGGCAAAAAACGGAGCTTTTTAAAAGCAGGAATGCACAGGAACGCAGCTCCGACTGGCTTGGTGTCAAGGGGTGTGGAGAAACGCCATTTTAGTCAGTGGTGGTGCTTCATTTGGCAGGGGTCAGTAAATCCCTCAGCAGGCTTGGTAGCCTTCCCCTCACTCCCCCCCTCCCTTCCAGAGCCAAACCAACAACGCTAGGGGGAAAATCTCCTAGAGAGGCAGGAAGTGCTTTTGTTCTTGGCATGTGTGTTAGCAGGAAGAGAAAGGGAGTTGGAAGCCAGCGCTCGAGCGAGCATGTGGTGAGCAATGGAGGCTCCTGCCTGGGAGGGCCCAGGCAGGCAGACTAAGTAAGTAATTCACAAGACAGGGCAAGTTTAGATCAGGGCCAGCAGGATGCGTTTATAATCAACTTTTCTTTGTATGCTGTGTGCTGTACGGGTGCTGAGCTGTGCTGTGCTGTGCTAACTTTTTAAATGCAACTGTTTTTGTTTTGTTTTTGTTTTCCCATCTTTTTCTCTTTTTAAATAAATATATTTTTACTGTTTAAATGCTGGCAGTCAATCTCTGTACCACCTAGATCCCCAGACCGCTTTAGACCACGCTGTTTTTAAGAAGGGGGCCCCAGGGAAGGGGGAAGGCATGCAGTTGGATAAGGTGCCAATCCTCCAGGGGTGCCCCAAAGAAGCGCGGAGGTCTCTGTGAAACCCAAGTGCAGGGTGGCAGAGGACCTGGAGGCTTAGCCTCATAGACGGAGAGGGGGATTGGGAGTCCTGTTCCTCTCAATCGGAACCCCGAGACTGAGCAGGTGGTGGCAGCGAGCCCAAGGGGCAGGAGGAGAAATAGCTCCCTCCATGGAGTTGGCGACTCCATAGGGAGCAGACGGGACCGGGTCTGAAGGCACAATCGGGCCGGTTCCGCCACAAGGGGTATGGCCTAATATGCAAATTAGTTCCTGCTGGGCTTTTTTCTACAAAAAAAAAACCCTGGCAAGAAATGATATCATTTACTATCTAGTTGTGCTGATAGTACTTGAAAAGTCAATTCATGCTGCAATGACATCAACAAAGTCGAACCCAGTTAAAACATGTTATCCAATCTGACTCTCACTCTTTGTAGTAATTTTCACAAATGAAGCTTAAATGCGGTTTTAACCAAGGATGCCTTTCCTAATTAAAGACTGGTGTTAACTCAGGATGACACAAGTACTTGACTGCACATCAGTTTTTGCTTCTCTGAGCATGTCGAGACCCTGATCCTAGATTCGTGACAGATAAGAAGATTAGAGGATAGAAGCATGTCTTTTCTTGACAGTTGACTTTCCAAGGGGACAATGGGGTTGCAGCTATCAGAGGAGAACATGTGGAACAATTAAGCATGGACTTTATGGGAATTTTTTTTAGAAGAGGCTACATGGATGATAAAACACAGAGTCCATCACTTTAACTTCTCCATGTTGCTGTCTGGGAGTGGCAGCTCCACCCCCGCACTCACCCTTTCGAGAGGAGACTCCACCAGAGGACAGCGTTGCTCAGGCACCTCTGAGGCAGGCAGCCCAACAAGAAGCTGTGATGAGGTTGCCAGATCAAGGTTGGGGAACTCCTGGATATTTGGGGATGGATCCTAGGAAGGCCAGAGACATCAGGGTGGTACAATGCCATAGAGTCTATCCTTCAAAGTATCCATTTTCTCCAGGAGAAATGATCACAGGCCAGAAGAGGGGAGGGCCCAGGCAGGAAGGGCATTGGTCCAGATTCCCTTCATTCATCAGAAGCCCACTCCTGAAGAGAAGGCACTGGGGGTGTCCAGGATCAGGCTACTAGGCTACTACTGCCAAAAGACAAGGGCCTGACCATTCTCATGATGATCAGGGAAAGGTGAAAGCCTTGAGAGAAAATGACATGGGTGACCTAGACCTCCCTTCCTTTCCATAATTGAGGATTAAGGCTGAGCCCAAAAAAACCTGAATGCTGGGAAACAGGAGAGCCAGTTTTGTGTAGTGGTTAAGTGTGCGGTCTCTTATCTGGGAGAACCGGGTTTGATTCCCCACTCCTCCATTTGCACCTGCTGGAATGGCCTTGGGTCAGCCATAGCTCTGGCAGAGGTTGTCCTTGAAAGGGCAGCTGCTGTGAGAGCCCTCTCCAGCCCCACCCACCACACAGGGTGTCTGTTGTGGGGGAGGAAGGGAAAGGAGATTGTGAGCCGCTCTGAGACTCTTCGGAATGGAGGGCGGGATATAAATCCAATATCTTCATCATCTTCTTCTATACAGTAAGTGTATAATATGCAGCAATGTGTAGTCAATGGTATATACTTCAAGACATCCAATGAGTTACCTGTGATGCTTATAGTAGTAGGAAAATGTCTATAATAATAATAAACTTTTATTTATATCCCGCCCTCCCCGCCGAAGCAGGCTCAGGGCGGCTCACAAGACATGGAGTGTACCATGATTACAATAAATACAACTATACAATAAAATACAGTTAAAACACTTTTAGATAAATTAATTAATTAAAACCACTACAAATTGAAGGTGCTACAGTACAGTATATATAAATCAAGATGGCTAGATGTCACTTCAGGATTCCATCTTATAAGCCAGTTGAAAGAGGACAGTTTTACAAGCCCTGCGGAACTGACTGAAGTCCCGCAGGGCTCGCACCTCCTCTGGTAGTTGATTCCACCAATGGGGAGCCATTATTGAGAAGGCCTGCTCCCTCGTTGTTTTCAGTTTGGCCCCCCCTTGGTCCAGGGATTTTTAGAAGACTTTGCTGTTCTATTAGCTCTGTGGCCAAGACTTTTCCCAAATGATCTATGTTTGAGTTCTCTGCTGCTTTGACCACATTGTAAATGTATCTGGGAATCTGAGGAGGCACATTACTGCATTCTGAAGAAAACATTTTTAAGGAGGACAGCATTTCCCCAGCTGAATGCATTGCACACTAAAAATGTATATATAGACTGAATTAATGGGATTGGGACATCCCAAATGTCATTTTTCAGTTGTATCCTTGTTACTTTTTTTAAACTTCATTTTCTATGCCAGACTCGAGGATCAAAAGGTTTTTGATTTTGCTAATTTTATTTTTTTCCTCATATTTGTATGCATATGCACAAACCTGGACTGTTTCAAAAATAAGGCAGTGGATTCTCTTGTGGTAAACAAGAGGAAGCACACACGTTTTTGTTTTAAAAGCATTCACATTCAGGACACATGATTTTTCAATTGCCATAAGTCTTCTACAACAAATAAATGGACCCTGAGCAGAAACCAGTAAACAAAAGTACACTTCAGGTTAGTTCACTTATTGAAAAAATAAGGAGAACCATTCCGGTGGCATTTTTAAGTCAGAAAGATGCCTTCTACTAAGTCAAACCCAACTAAGTCACCCCCTGACAGAGAGGAGGAGGAGGGAGAGGGCCCACCATCTCCAACAGAATGGAGAGCAGGCTCACTGTGGCTTCTCCCTGGCTTGAACTCACCCACATTGTGGGTATGCCATATTGTATGGCATACAAAAGAACATTTCTGACTAAAACCTGGAAGTTTTAGGATTTTGCCAATCCCTATGGTAAAACCACTCCTGCCTGCTTTGAGTGGGGCTGCCCTGGGGTTGGTGTAGCATGGGGGGGGGGGGGGGTGGCGGCCCTGTGGGCCATCAGCCCACTGGGACTTTCCCCCGTGGCCTTAATGGCCCATTTGCCCCCTTGCAGTGACTGTCCAAGGTCTCACACTGAGTTCTTCTTCTTCTTCTTGCCCTAATACAATGGATTGAACCAAGAACCTTCTGCATGTAAAGCTGACGCTTTACTACTGAGCCCACAATATATCCCACAATATATCCAAAGGCTCATTAAGAAATAAATCTGCATTGTCCTTCCAGCATCCTAGGCATTTAGCGCAAAGGTACAGAAATGACTGATACCACTTGGTTCTTTAAAAATATTTTGTTCAGCGTAATTGATAAATTAAACATCTTACATTTAAACACAAGCATGAATTCATTCTAATGCCAAAGTGACTATTTAAGTTTGTGGACAAAAGTATGATACTAATGACATTTTATCAGTCACACCAGTTTTGTTATTAAAGTGGGGGGCTTATGTAAAAATATGTAGGGATTTCTTCTTAAAAACATGTTTGGTGTAAGGTTGACTGGTTAGGAAGGAGCATTTACCTTTATGCTTTTTACTCGTAATAATCTTGGAGATTATCAAGATGCCTGTGAAGGTTCTGCTGAAAGTTCTGCAAGGCTGAGTGAGAGGGGGAAAAAGAATAAATCCCTGACAGTTTCTGCAAAGGGTAAAATAACGAAGAGGATGAAATGCAAAGAACTTGAAGATTTTTGAGATGTAAATGAGTGGATATATTATCTCGATACTGCCTAGGAATCTAATAGGGTCATGCTAATCAGTCATTCTAGCCACCTAATTATATTGTAAGGATAGCATGAAAATTGAAATGATCGTGGGCAGAAAGTGACCAAAATGATGTAGAGAGAAAGAGTGCCCGAATGCAGGCAAACTTTGTGCTCCTTAATGAGGAAATGGGTCTCATTGTTGCCGCTGAATTATCAGAAGCAGAGAGAGAACATCTCCCAGGTCTCTTGGAATCTCTTGCACATGGAAGAGATGGGAAGTGGGCTAGATGGGCAAGCAGGATGTATAGTGCTACTTGTGTGGTAGTAGCTGTTCCAGATGAGTGTATGGGCTGCAGATGGCTACAAGACTCGCTTGTATGATTCAAAAAAGGAGACATATTGTCAGATAAGAAGGATTGTTTCCATCTTCGACTGGCATACATGCTCTCCAGTTCTACTGTACTATCCTCACATTAGCTGTGCATTAGGAAGACTCTGGACATTCTACGACATTAGCATGGAGAAAATAACAAGGCTGGTGACTGTTGAAAGGTTCACTACAAGGCTTTAGTCATTATAGAACAGACAGCATAAGGCACAGGAGTTGGAGTCTACAAGGCCCTTATAAGACATGGGAAATGTAAAAAAAAAATAATGAGTGAATGCTGTGAAATACATGATTGCAGTGATGTGAAGAAACCAATTCAATTTTCACTATTGAATAGGAATTAGGGTTTGTAGAATCTTTCGGGATCAAGTGCCGTGTTCTACTGGAGAAAGTTTTTCTTCCAGACGTTTCGTTCTCAGCTGCGGAGAACATCCTCAGTGGCATTGCAGCCGGAGCAGGCGCTCAGACCTTCTTGGCTGCTGTGCATTGCTGTGCTGTGCTGTCCACTCAATGCACAGCAGCCAAGAAGGTCTGAGCGCCTGCTCCGGCTGCAATGCCACTGAGGATGTTCTCCGTAGCTGAGAACGAAACGTCTGGAAGGGAAACTTTCTCCGGTAGAACACGGCACTTGATCCCGAAAGATTCTACAAACCCTAATGATGTTACCAGCCGTGAAAACCTGAATTCTTTGAATAGGAATTGGTGCTCTTTCCCATACAGGCAGCAGAACTGCTGAATCTTTGAAGCAGAAGAGTGATGCTGTTTCATATTACCCAAGAGCAGAAGGATATGACTGTTGACATGGAAGCTTGTCTATAGGAAGCAAGTGATGACCTACTCGTAACTTTCTAGACTAATCAACAGGGGAGAGAAAATACTAAGAGGAAATGGCTCATCAGCAGAGCCCATGCTTTGCATGTAGAAGGTCCCAGGTTCAGTGTCCAATGTCTACAGTTAAATGATCTCAGGTAACAGCTGTTGGAAACTACTTTTGCCTGAGCTGTGGCCAATCAGAGGAGACAATGCTCTATTCTGCTCTAGATGAACCAATAGTCTGACTTGGTATACGTAGCTTCATGTGTTCATGGGTATCTCCACCATCTCTTGTACCAATATTTTGTTTTACACTAAGAACAAAAATAAGACGAAAGAAAAATAAGATACATTAATGGATGTTACTTTAAAAAAAAAAGAGTAGAGGGCCCTAACTGGGCTGAAAGTTGGGACAGAAATATTTGTATTAAAAAAAAGATATACAGCAATTTTGTGAGTGAAGGGTTAAAAGATTATCTGCTTTTGGTACCCGCAGATCAAAGAAAGAACTGGTTCTCCTGTCATTTTATATTCCTAGGAAGAGAGATATAATGTTACTCCAGCTAATATTTGGAACCGACTGCTTTAATTCATTGCTAATCTGAAGCATTTTGGAACAACTGTTTTATTTGATTTAGGATGCAGATCTATGCATACTTGGTCCAGTATCTGGATGTTATGGTCAAGTAACTGAGGAATAATAGGGTAAAACTAAATCCATACAAGATGGGGTTATACAGCCTGGGAAGCTGAAGCTCTGGGAAGGGCTGTTCTATTGATTTTGGATGGAAAAATATTGACTTTGACAAATTCTGTGAAGGGATTTGAGATTGTATTAGACCCTGTTTTGTTATCTGAAGATCACATAAATGCAGTTGCATGAAGAGTTTTCCTTCAGCTACATCTTGTGATGAAGTTCTCTCCCCTTTTACTCCACTCCATGTAGATTCATGCTTTGTTATCTTTAAGACACTAACATTGCAATGTGTCCTACATGGGGCTGTCTCTGAAGACTAGCTAGAAGCTACAATTAGTACAGAACACAACAGCTAATCTACTGACTTGAGCAGCGGTGTCAAACTCATTTGCTATGAGGGACGGATTTGTCAAAAATTAGACCTTGTCAGGCCGGGCCATGTGTCATAAAATGTAATGCCGGGTAGCGGACATATAAGCTTTATAAAAGGGATAAACACAATTAAAGATTTTTTTAAACTTAAAATAAAACATGCTTAAAACATTAGCATGCTTGCAATATTTTGTTTTATGGTCTCTGATAAATGCCACCACTTGCTATGAATTATTGCATCAAAAACTGCAGACAATGTCTGTGCTGCACCAATTCTGAATATGCTGTTCTGGTTTTGTTCAGGTGTTCATATCTGTACGTTGCAAACCTACATTTGATTTATTGACATTCATTACAGAGATCTCATGGTCAATGCTTTGAGCCTAAGACCCAGAGGAAAACATGAAGCAGCTGGGCATTGTGAGCTTTTGCACATAAGTTGCTTCATGTGCTGGTCAAGAACATGTGAAGACTGAGGGCTCTGTGTTTGTCTACAAAACTATAGTTTTCTGCAGAAAAAATGACTACAACTCCTATGTAGCAGTGCAAGAACAGACAGACAGCCATGTACATGCAATGGTCTGTATCAGCCTACTATCTGGGAAGTCTAAGTTCAAGATCCCCAATCAAAAGAAAATGTGAAAGAAAAATCAAGGGAAATTTGCTGGGTAAACCTGGGCTGGACATACACTATCAGCCTAATCTTGGCTTGTTGTTATTTCTCTTCTAAATAGTTCACATGTTTTGCTATTGAGAAAGACTGGAGAGCATGAATACAGTCAAAAAGAGGAGGGGAACCAAGTTGCACCCATAAGCAGTCCATAACCAGTCTCTCTGTAGCAAGGCAAAAAGCTCATACCTTCAATAAAATGTTTCTAGTCTTAAAAGTGCTTTCTTTGTATCTCTCCCAAAGATGGGGACTGTGCAAAGGAAGCTCTGGCTCTTTCCTTCCTTCCCCAGGGGACAAGGAGAGGGAGGAGCCTCAGACAATAGAAAGAAAGAAGAAGAAGAAAGAAGATATTGGATTTATATCCCCCCTCCACTTCGGAGAGTCTCAGAATGACTCACAATCTCCTTTACCTTCCTCCCCCACAACAAACACCCTGTGTGGTGGGTGGGGCTGGAGAGGGCTCTCGCAGCAGCTGCCCTTTCAAGGACAACCTCTGCCAGAGCTATGGCTGACCCAAGGCCATGCTAGCAGGTGCTAGTGGAGAAGTGGGGAATCAAACCTGGTTCTCCCAGATAAGAGTCTGCACACTTAACCACTACACCAAATTGGCTCTCCAGAAGAGAGATATGGCTCAGGAGCTCTGCAGTGTGATTGATTGAGCCTTGCAAACTTAATCAACACAGCAGAGCTATAGAGCCAAGCTCCTCTATTAGCTGAGGCTCCCCCTCCCTCTCCTCCCTTTGGGAAAAGGGAGGGGGAAAAGAGAAAGAGCAGGAGAGGCTGTTTTGCTGGCTGGCTGATCACAGGGGAGAAACATGAAATGGCGACTGAACAAAGCAAGCAAGGGAGAAGGCAGCAGATGATTGCTGGCGGGCCTGATTGGAGCCCTCTGGGGGACAGATCCTGCCTGTGGGCCATATGTTTGACATTCCTGGACTAGAGTATGGCGATGTGATCATATTACTCTGAATGTAAGACACTCTAGCTGGTTACCTACATGTCTTTGCATCCAGCTCAAGGCACTGGCTATCAAGTTTAAATTAGGGTTCCCAGGTCCAATTCAACAAATATCTGGGGACTTTAAGAGTGGAACCAGGAGACTTTGGGAGTGGAGCCAGGAGACATTGGGGCTGGAGCCAACAGCAAGGATGTGACAAGCATAACTGAACTCCAAAGGGAGTTCTGGCTATCACATTTAAAGGGACGGCACACCTTTTAAATGCTTTCCCTTCACTGGAAATAATGAAGGATAGGGACACCTTCTTTTGGGGCTCATAGAATTGGTCCCCCTGGTCGCATCTTGGAGGGCATTTGGGGTAGAGGCCCTGGATGCTGTGCTGCAAATTTGGTGCCTCTACCTCAAAGAACAACTCCACTAGAGCCCCAGATACCTACAGATCAATTCTCTATTATACCCTATGGGAATCGGTTTCCATAGGGAATAATTGGAGCGTCCAGCAGACATTTCCCTCCCCCACTCTTTCTGATGACCCTGAAGTGGGGAGAGGGCCTCCTAACCAGGGAATCCTGTGCCCCCACCTGGGGATTGGTAACCCTAGTTCAGATATATGATCTGAATAACTTTCTCTCCTGGTGTGAGCCTGTGGGCTTGCTCAGTTTTTTTACAGAGCTTCCATTCCTGACTGTACCCTCTCAAGGCTTACAGAACTGCCACAGCTTGAACTCAGTCATTTTCAGTGGTGATTCCAGCCATCTGGAACGGTCTTCCTAAGGAGGTCTGGAGGTCACCCATTCTAGCCCATTTCAGAAGGGTTTGTAAGGCTGCCCTAGTTTGGTGTAGTGATTAAATGCAGACTCTTATCTGAGAGAACTGGGTTTGATTCCCCACTCTTCCGCATGTACCTGCTGATGTGACTTTGTCACAAGTTTTCACAGAGTCAGTCACAAGTTCTCACAGAGCTGTTCCCCTAAAAAGCAGTTCTTGTCAGAGCTCTCTCAGCTCCACCAACCTCACAGGGTGCCTGTTGTGGGGAGGGGAAGGGAAAGGAGATTGTAAGTTGCTCTGAGATTCCTTTGGTAGTGAAGGGCAGGGTATAAATCCAATCTCCTCCTCCTCCTCCTCTTAGAACTTTGAAGTCTAGATAAATTCAGTCATGAGGTGTAAGTAATTTTATTTGTTATTATATGTATTTAAATTGTTACAGCACTATTGTATACTGGTTTTTTTCATAGGGTTGCCATTCAGTTCCCCTGAATACAGTCCTCATTTCCTTGTCCTCTTTTTTGCCCTCAAAGGGTTCCCAAGCAGCTGCACCTCCATTTAATGAAAGTGTATTTTATTACACACACCCAAGTCCCTCGTCAGGCTTTGGTAGCATTTCCAAGCATGGCTTTATTAAGGGACACACACTCACAAAGCAGCCAAAATAAACAATTAATCCTTTCCCAAATACAAAGTTTGCAAATCCACACTTTTGTGATCTCACTGGGGCAATGGCATAAATCACTTTACTCACAGGAATTGCTGAATGTAACAATCTGCTTTATTTCAACCAACTTCTTCAGACTAACACAGAAAAATGAAAGTGTAGAAAAGAGCAGTCTAGGAGGAAGAGTTTTCCTCCAGCCCATAATCAGGTTCTAGTTAACTCTTTACTATCTACTTTACTATCTACATGACTTCTGAAATAAATGCAAAACAGAGGGACTGTGCTCTTTTCCTCTCTCATGTACTTAATACACTCACCAGGAAGACCCACATGGCTCATGCCTGCTCACCTCACTCCCATGCAGCTTTTTCCTGCTGAGATTTAGAGGCACACACACATTAAACACAAGCAGTTTATAAGCTTCTCCTAAAATGTCCTACCAAGATTTAAAGGCACATCATGGCTGTTGGGGCAGGGTTTCCTCCCCCTGGTCAGTTGGCCGGGGGCAGGGAGGAGCCTGCAAACTCGGGGGATTCCTTGCCTGGACCTGAGGGCTGGCAAGCCTATTTTTTCATAATATATTTTTATTTTTAGAAAACAAAGTAGAGCTATAAAGGAGATACAAAACAGAAAAAGGGATTGTGCCACACAATTATGTATATCAAAATAATTATACATCACAGAACGTATAAAACAGAGAGCACTTCTCATCAACCCCTTCATTATAGTTTTGAAAGCACTGTCTCTAAAATACAATGGTACTTACTTCTTTTGAGGTATGTTTATATTTACCATTTCAGATTTCATAATGAATCTGTTTTATATCTGTTATGGGCAGTTTTCGTCTTACCAAGAAAACTCCAAACAAGGGGGGGTCAGCAACAAGCAGGTTTATTTTGAACTCATGTTTTGCAAAAGCATGGAGAGAATGCACCCAAGGTAGGGGCGGTCTCTGAAGTTTGTGTCGCAGCACAGCTCAATTTTAAGGCTCCTGACGCCACAGCCTCTAGCTGTCCCTCTGGCCAATCAGGCCGCAGACAGAGGGCTCCCAATCTTAACCTTATGGCCGACTTTTTTTTTTATCTAAGTCATATATGGACATTCCGTCCTTTACGTCACACATGGTTAATACATGCTGAAAGAGAAAAATACATTATTTGCAGATATAGCATTTTAGCAAGATCTGGTGTTTTCCAGTTGCTATGGATGAGTATTTTTATAGCCTGGTCAGTTAAGCAATTGCTGACATAGTTTGTTCTACAATCTTGCGCTTTTTCAGGGACTTTCTTTGGGGGTGGTGGTCAAGAGACCTGTATTTACCCATATCATATCTACATTATGGGCTTCATCTTTACTACATATTCAGTATTGCACCACTCACCTACTCACTGTAACTTTTAACAAATAGGTAATGTATCAGAGTATTGAAAGAAAATCAAATGAAAGAAATTTATTATATTTCTCATAATGAGAAAGTAAAAGATATTTCTGTTCAAGATCCGCATCCTTATACATTTATATTCAAGACGTTACATTTAAAACTTATTCTCATTCTGCTTTTACACTACAATACAATATACAGTTTTTGAACTGTTTCTAAAATTGTCTCCTGCTTGCATAATACACACTCTCTCTCCCCTCAAATTTCATGATTTATCTGAGAAACAAATCAATCATGAAATTTGAGGGGAGAGAGAGTAACTTTGCCATTACTGCACATTCAGCAGGTTTATTTTCCCATTCTTCTAGGTGTGGACAGGTATCTAGTTTCCATTTTGCTGCATAGATAATTCTGGCCACTTTCACCATGCATTTTAATATCTCTTCCAGAATTTGGGGTAATTTGTTAGGCAGTTTATCTAATAGCATATTCTTAGCTTCTATAGAGAATGTAAATTTAAATTTGGTGTGAGGTGGCGGCAGGCTGGTCATGAGGCAGTATTGTGACCTTCACCCAAATATAAGAGGCACAATTTGTACTCGTTATTTTGCGCCATTTTGACTCCACATTCCTCATGCTTCTTTAAAAGTACCATCGTGCCCTTTCTTTGGAAGAAGAGACAAAGAAACCCAGTCAGAAGCACTGCGGGCCATCATTCGTAATAGCTTGCTATAGAATGCTCTTATGGCAATAACATGACCCTTTGGGTGGGAAAGGCTATGATGATGATGTAGGGAAGAAGGAGCACTGTTGGGCTCTAGAAACCTCTGTATAAAGCCTGCTAGCTTCACGGTCAGCCTACGAAAGCACAACTCCATATAGGACTGCACAGAAGCTACGAAGATTAACATATATTCTTTAAAAGGGAAATCTCTGGCACTCTCATAACTGAAAAACAAAACACTCCATTATACAAAAGCTAATTTGTGATGATTAACGTCCCTCTCTGTAAAGTATACCTTTTAAAACTTCAGCAACTTCAAAACAATGTTCCTGTCTTAGTGAAGTTGCTCTTTCTAGTCTTCCTGTTGACATATATTGGGAAAGCTTCAGGCCGATTTCAATAACGCAGAATAATATTTCCATCAGGATGCACCGACTGAACCCTGTGTAAGCATCTGGTGCAGCTGCTAGCTGATAAATTATATTCAGATAAGACGCCTGCTCATTTCCAGACTTAAAACTGAAGAGGAGATTCAATTTCATCTCCAATGTCACACTGGGTAGGTAGGACCAAGATTCACATCACTGTTTATTCAAATGCAGCTACGTTATTAAGACGCTGCTGGTGGAAGGTAAGCAGCCAGCTCTCTTCTTAACAGCAACTCCAAGAGAACTGACAACAAATTCCAAAGGGAGAGTAATTGCTTTGGCTTTTACAAATTTAGGTAAGTAATAATGATGTACTCAAGAGTGTTAGTATGTGATAGATTGGACTTCTCTAACCCACCTGATCATGTGATTCCCATCCTTATCCAGATAATTGCATTAGGGTGAGTAACAGTTTGCTGGTATTTGCAGGAAAACATTTACAACCCTATACAGTTGCTCTGAGCTGTTTGCAGGAGGGGCAGGGTATAAATAAAAGGAAATAAATAAATATATTCCTGAAGAGGTACTGAGGCAAAAAAGACAGGAGATGTCTTCAGGCTATCTAGGGAGTTCCTGGCTTGGGTGAAATTTGACTTGGGCTTTTTCTGCCTCAGGGCTCTATAGCCTAGCTCACTTCACTTTTTCTTCTGAGAAGTTCATGAAGTCTGATGTTCCCCAGCATCTGCTGAGAGACCAAGTAGACAGAATAAATTTTGCCTCTGACAAAGAGTGTCACATGAAACATGCATGGCCTTGGACCTTAGTAAATAGGCATCCATAGGATTTGCAACTTTCTGCTTTTTTCTCTCAGTATCTCTTCCATGCTACAGAGACAACCTTTTAGGTTTGTGGATATATTAAAAGATATCATTACGTATATGCTCAAGGTAAAGCAAGACACACTTTGCTTTTAAACAGTTCACCAGCACTATCTATGGCCTCATGAGAACAGAAGGTAATCTTACGCTTAGAACTAGTTCTTTGTGGGAAATAAATAACAGGCTGTCCTACAATGTAAGTCTCAACATTAGCCTGCCAAAGACCACTATTTCATATCTTCTTGCACCCACTATGCACACATAGGGCATAGCCGCCCTATAGATTCAACACTTCCCCCACATTTATGTTGCCTGTAGCGAGCATAAATATAACTGCTGGCCAGTTGAAAATGTCATGTGGCTGATGAAGTGAGCTCTGACTCATGAAGTGAGCTGTGACGAATGGAATAAATTTTGTTAGTCTTTAAGGTGCCATTGGGCTCCTGTTTAGTTTAACAAACATTCCCTCTCCATGGGGAATCCGAGCTTTATATATAAAGCAATGCTAGGGAGAGCTAACACAGAGAACCCTCAGCTCAATGGCTGCTTTCAGGGTTCTTTTGGGAAACATACAACAATTAAGCTGATGCAGCCCCAGCACAAGTTGCAGAGGACTCTTGCAAGCTGTTACTTCTCTCCATTCCCTTGCTAACCATGCCACTGTCTGTAATGGGAAATCCAGATATGCAGTCCAGGCTTGCCAGCTTCTGCCCAGCAACGCTTCTGTGGGAAGGAATAATCAAGGAGCTCTTCGTCTTCTTTTTAAAGATATCGTGACATGATTTTTTTGACTTGTAAGCCTCCTCAAGCAGGACTCTGAAGAGGCGGCATAGAAGTATCCTCAATAAATATATTCTCCCACTGTTAGACTTATCATAAAACAGCAAAACAAGTGATGCTTCGAAGTAGGCTTTGCTCTGAAAAGTACTTATCATATCTTACTTGTTTCTGAAGGCATCTGTCAACTTCTGTGGACAGGAGTGTTCTGAAATAAGAGACATTCCTCGATAAAAGGAAATAAATTTGGCAACCTTGTCAGTCCAGCTTGGTCACCTTTTCTCTCCTGCAGCACAGAGCAAGTGCTTCACATTCTACAGAAAGTTGCTGGAACGCATCAGCAGCACGACTATGAGAAGCCAGCCAGCCAAGAAAGAAAGAAAGAAAGATTAGTTGAAGAAATAGGAAGCCCTTAACTAGAAATTAAAACCCGAGTGCTTTCTGATTACGCCCCCCCACCAACTTTACCACCCTCTTCTTGCTGCTACAGCATGAGGAATGTGTGTGCCAGGGCACTTAGACTCAAGGGTCCACCGCATTATCACTGGACCACCTTTTCTTCTTACATATTTCTGAAATATGAAAAGCAATTATTAATTCACATCCATCTTACTAATGGTATATTCATCTTCCCTTGTCCTCTGCTCTCATCACTACTAACTTTCCAGTTACATAGGTTCCACTGGTCTGCTGAAGAACCCCTAAATGTCCACCAAGGATCTCTTGTGCATTGGAGAAGATCCTAGGTATCATCTTAGCATTACCTCCCCCACCACACAAAGTACTTGCTGGGCTTGTGGGGCTTTACTAACCATGCAAATGAACTGAAGTTTCACCCAAGAATACATCCATCCTTTTCCTGAGCATTACAGAGGGCAATTGGTAGAGATATCTTTCAGGAAAGCTTTTTTTACTAATACTTTGTCTTCTTGAGAAATCCCCGATAAGCTTTTAATTGACCCCAGGGTTTCTCAAAACACCATTTGAAAGCCACTGGATTAACACAAGGGATTCTAGCAAATCCTGGAGTTTCACTATATTAAATGTATGTAGTCAGTTAAGTAGGACTGTGCGATGGAAGTCTGCAGTATGGGGCTGCAGATCATTTACATTTGCCAACACAAACTATTTAAGCAGTACACGAATAATAACTTATTAGAACATTCTCCCAGCATGCTAATTATCATGTTTGAAAATCAGTGAAAACGCATGACAAAATACATGACTGTGAGCATCCCTTATATATTTTTTCACACATGGTCATATACAGAGGTGGGATTCAGCCAGTTCGCACCGGTTCTATAGAACCCGTACCTAATTTGCTATTGGTTCTACAGAACCGGTTGTTGGCCGGGCGCCTGCTTCCCTTCGCCTCCTTGCAGGTGCTCACATTTTTCTTGCTGTCGCAGCTGCCTTCTTTGCTTCCTTCCCCTTCCACTCCACCAGCATGGCGGCAGCAGCAGCTCCTCTGCTCCGGCAGCCATTTAACCCCCGCAGGTGCTCACATTGATTTTTCTCGCCGCTGCCAGGCTGCCTTCT
The DNA here is from genome assembly GCF_032191835.1 of Heteronotia binoei. Classification (NCBI taxonomy): domain Eukaryota; kingdom Metazoa; phylum Chordata; class Lepidosauria; order Squamata; family Gekkonidae; genus Heteronotia; species Heteronotia binoei. The sequence continues at coordinate 64,776,275 of NC_083235.1, forward strand.
TCCAGTGGTGTAGGGAGGGGGGGGTCGCCCCAGGTCTGGGGGGCCCCCGGCGGGGGAGCTAGCAGGATCCATCAGGATCCATCAGGAACACCGTCTCCTGCGGCTAGCGGCAGAGAATGGGGAAGCTTTACCTGTTGCATGAGGGAGGAAAGGAAAACAGAAACCCTTTTTGGATGGTATAACTCCCCCCATCCCCGCTTTCCAGCAGACACACAGGAAAGATTTCCGATCCATTTAGGCTGTGCGCACACACAGCAATGCTAGCACGCGCGTTGCGCACTCGGCGGCCGTTGCCCTTCTCTGGCCTTCCTTCCGCTCGGAACCGGCTCGAGCGTTCCCTGGGGCGCGTGGGACGGCGGCCGCAGCAGCCTCGCCCGGAGTTTGCGGGTTCTCCTTCCCTCTCCCCCCTCCCGTTTCCTCCCGGTGGATTAACTCTGTCCTCCCCGGGCTGTGGCGGCAGCGCGGGCATGGCGAACACGGCGCAGAACGGGCCCATGCAGAGAGGCGCTGGAGGAGGAGCCGTGGTGAGTGCGGGAAGGCGTTGCAGGGGCCAGTCGCCACTCTGGGAGTGACTTTTGGCACCTTTTCTGGGCCTGTCTACACGGGGTGGCTTGAAACCGGTTTCAGACCACTTGCGGCTGAGGCCGTGGGAATGGGCGCCCTGCAGAAGGACGCCCGAGACAGGTCCCCCCGCCGGAAGCTGCCCCACCTTCGGGTTCTTTCAGAGGGAGAGGCAGAGCAGGAGATCTGCCTCAAAAGAGATTTCAAGAGATCTTTTTTCCAACGAGTTTTGGGTAGGCGATACTGTTGCTCTCTCGTTTTCAGTTCATGCTGACAACAGCCCTGTGAGGTAGGTTAGGCAGCGAGTGCACAGCTGGCCTGAAAGTGCCTGGTGGGCTTATGTGGCAGAGGGGAGATTCGAACTTGGGTCTCTCAGATCTGACAGTCCTCATGCCAGTATGCTAGCAGCTTTCCCCAGGGAGCTCAGGGAGGAAGATGTCAGCCTCCCACTTTAAAAACAACCCTGCTGGAGTGGATCCTCAGCCCATCCAGTCCAGCATGCTGCTTCTTCCAGAGTCCAGCCATTTGCTCTAGAGCAGGGGTGCCCAAACTTGTTTAATATAAGAGCCTCATTGAATACATGTCAGATGTTTGAGAGCCGCAAGACATAAACATCACGTTTGAGAGCCACAAGAAGGAAGGAAGGCAAGAAGGCAAATGGGGGGGGACTGATGAGAGGTAGAAAGAAAGCAACTTTAACTGTATTTTCCAAGCTGCTGGCTGGCTTGGTTTAAACACAAAATGCCTTTTCCAAGCCAGCTGACAGGGCAGCAGGGGGTTTGAGAGCCACACAATATGTGTGAACGAGCCACACGTGGCTTCCAAGCCACAGTTTGCCCACTCCTGCTCTAGAGGGTTGACAGAAAGGGCATAGAGGCATAGAGATGCTGCCTCCTAACCATGGTATTCAGAGGTATACTCTCTGTGTATTTAGAGGCTGTCTTCAGACACCTTTCCTAGTAGCCACTGTGGTGGACTTCTCCTCTATCAGTCTGTCTGATCTACTTTTAAAGCACACTGTGTATGGTTGTGGCCATTGCTATGTTCTCTGCCAGTGACTTGTATAATGTTATTACTCATTGACTTTTGTCCTGAATCTACAGTCCATCAATTTCATTGGGTGCCCTTGAGTCCTAGTAATATGGGAGAAAGACTCGAAATTGGTTCTGTTGCTTCAGACCAACATGGCTACTCACCTGGATTTATATTTATGGGAGAAAGAGAAAAACTTTTCCCTGCCTGTTCCCCCCCCCCCATTCCCCTGCTTAACTGTATAAACCTCTATCATGCTGAAAAGGCTCAGACTCCTCATCCTTTTCTCATTAAAAAGGTGTTTTCCTCCTCAGTGTCCTCTCAGTGACCTTGTGTGACTGGCCCAAGGTCACCCAGCAAGCTGGGGACCTCCTTATAGCTTTGCTTGTTGAAAACCACATCAGCATGCCTGTTTTTGTTTTCCTTGTTTTTCTTGTAAGCTTGCTTAATATAGAAGTCCCACAAGTCTTTCCCAGCTGTCCTTTGAACTGGAGATAGCAGGGACTGAACCTGGGGCCTTCTGCATGTGAAGCGGATGCTCTAACACTGAGCCAGGATCTCAGGTCAATGTCCTTCTCAACCCATTTCATTGGAAATGCCACGGATTGAACCTGGGACCTTCTGCAAGCCAATCTGAGGCTCTACTGCTGAGCCACAGTCCTCCTCTGGCAACAGGTTCCACACTTTTGTGTTTGCCCCACGCCCTGTTTGATTCCACACTCTTCCGTTTGTTCTACAACACTTCTGTTTTGTTTGCATCCCCGAGTCATTCTTGAACTCACATATGGGGAAAGAGTGTAATTATCAAAGATTTCAGGTTTTCATGGCTGGCATCATCATTAGGGTTTGTAGCATCTTTCGGGCTCAAGTGCCGTGTTCTACTGGAGAAAGTTTTTTTGGAAGAAATACTTTCTCCAGTAGAACACGGCACTTGAGCCCGAAAGATTCTACAAACCCTAGTGTAATTATCGTTGGATTAGCACAGTAAACTCCATAATTTAATGTGTGAATTATTAAACTACCTTTCGGTATATCTTTTGGTATAGTTAAAATGGTCATTACGACATAGAACCTGTTGTTAATTTATTTGAATCCCACCACTGGTCATATATGCATTTGTTGGGACCAAGTCAGATGTGACGGACCTCCACCAATCTATAAAAAGTATATTGTGAGTGTGCAGTTATGTGTTCTGTTAATTTATGCTGCTATTAAACTGTTTTAAATTGCTTTATGTTTATATTGAATTATGTATTGACGCTCAGGGGAGGGACGGTGGCTCAGCGGTAGAGCATCTGCTTGGGAAGCAGAAGGTCCCAGGTTCAATCCCTGGCATCTCCAAAAAAGGCTCCAGGCAAATAGGTGTGAAAAACCTCAGCTTGAGACGCTGGAGAGCCGCTGCCAGTCTGAGAAGACAATACTGACTTTGATGGACCAAGGGTCTGATTCAGTAGAAGGCAGCTTCATATGTTCATATGTTTTAGGGGAGGGACAGTGGCTCAGTGGTAGAGCATCTGCTTGGGAAGCAGAAGGTCCCAGGTTCAATCCCTGGCATCTCCAAAAAAGGCTCCAGGCAAATAGGTGTGAAAAACCTCAGCTTGAGACCCTGGAGAGCCGCTGTCAGTCTGAGAAGACAATACTGACTTTGATGGACCCAGGGTCTGATTCAGTAGAAGGCAGCTTCATATGCAGGAGGGACGGTGGCTCAGTGGTAGAGCATCTGCTTGGGAAGCAGAAGGTCCCAGGTTCAATCCCTGGCATCTCCAAAAAAGGGTCCAGGCAAATAGGTGTGAAAAGCCTCAGCTTGAGACCCTGGAGAGCCGCTGCCAGTCTGAGAAGACAATACTGACTTTGATGGACCAAAGGTCTGATTCAGTATAAGGCAGCTTCATATGTTCATATATGTTGATATGTTTTTACATTCTGTTCTGTGATTTGCCCTGAGCTCGATTGCAGGGAAGGCGGAAGATATTTTTAACTGGCCTCATTTTGAGCAGGAGCTCACAGGAGTGGAGCTCCAGAAGCTCTAAATTTTATTGTGCTCTTTCTTTCTCTATCCCTCCTCCTCAGTACTTGCTTCTGGGCACCATTGTTCAAACTCCCTGTGAGAATTTTGCTGAACACCAAGATTTGACAGACTTTCTAATGTCTTTCCCCACAAAAAAATGGGGAAATAACCAAAACATATTAAGCAGACAGATGGGAAATCTTCCTCGTGCCACTACATAGGAGAAAGTAATTTAAAAAGTATGATGGGAGTAAGATTTTATTAAGACAATTTATAATTCAAGAAGCATTTATGTTAGTTGCTGATCTGATATAATGTAGTAAACTTTCCAGTGATGCCAAGGGTGTGGGGCGTATATAAATGAGTTGATGGCAATGATAAAGGACAAAAACGGCAGGGACCTAACAGAAGCAGAAGAGATCAGGAAGAGGTGGCAAGAATACACAGAATAATTATACAAGAAGGATCTCAATGTCCTTGACAACCATGACAGTGAAATCGCTGACCTCAAGCCAGACATCCTGGAGTGTGAAGTCAAATGGGCCTTAGAAAGCATTACTAACAACAAAGCGAGCAGAGATGACGGTATCCCAGTTGAGCTATTCAAAGTCCTAAAAGACGATGCTGTTAAAGAGATGCACACATTATGTCAACAAATCTGGAACACGCAACAGTGGCCACAGGATTGGAAAAGGTCAGTTTATATCCCAATCCCAAAGAAGGGTAATGCCAAGGAATGTTCAAACTATCGCACCATTGCACTCATTTCACATGCCAGCAAGGTCATGTTAAAGATCCTACAAGCTAGGCTTCAGCAGTACGTAGATCGGGAACTACCAGAAGTTCAAGCTGGGTTTCGGAGAGGTAGAGGAACTAGAGATCAAATTGCCAACATTCGCTGGATTACTGAGAAAGATGACTATGCTAAAGCCTTTGATTGTGTGGAGCACAACAAACTGTGGCAAGTCCTTAAAGAGATGGGAGTACCAGACCACCTCACATGTCTCCTGAGAAACCTGTATAAGGATCAAGAAGTAACAGTCAGAACGGGATATGGAACAACTGATTGGTTTAGAAGAGGAAAAGGAGTTCGACAAGGATGTATATTGTCACCTTGCTTATTTAATTTATATGCAGAGTACATCATGGGGAATGCTGGCCAGGATGAAGCACAAGCCAAAATTAAGATTGCCGAGAAAAATATCAACAACCTCAGATATGCAGATGATACCACTCTAATGACAGAAAGTGAGGAGGACCTAAAGAATCTCTTGTTGAGGGTGAAAGAAGAGAGCAAAAAAGTAGGCTTGAAACTCAACATCAAAAAAACTAAGATCATGGCATCTGGCCCCATCACACCTTGGCAAATAGAAGGGAAAGACATGGAAGTAGTGACAGATTTCACATTTCTGGAATCCAAGATCACTGCAGATGGTGACTGTAGCCATGAAATTAAAAGACGTTTGCTCCTTGGGATGCAAGGAACAGCTATAGCGAACCTGGGCAGTATAATAAAAAGTAGAGACATCACCTTGCCAACAAAAGTCCATATAATCAAAGCGATGGTATTTCCAGTAGTAATGTATGTCTGTGAGAGCTGGACCATAAGGAAGGGCGAGCGCAGAAGAATAGATGCTTTTGAGCTGTGGTGCTGGAGAAGAATCTTTAGAGTCCCTTGGACTGCAAGAAGATCAAATCAGTCAGTCCTAAGGGAAATCAACCCAGATTGTTCCCTGGAAGGTCAGATGCTGAAACTGAAGCTCAAATACTTTGGCCACCGAATGAGAAGGGAGCACTCACTGGAGAAGATCTTGAAGAAGAAGGCAAAAGAAGAAGGGGATGGCAAAAGATGAGATGGCTGGACAGCATTACTGATGTAACAAACACAAATTTGAGCAGACTTTAGAGGATGGTGGAAGACAGGAGGGCCTGGTGTGACTTTGTCCATGGGGTCACAAAGAGTCGGACTCGACTGTGCAACTGAACAACAACAAAATTAAGCACAGCACCAGATCAGCAAACAGAATTCCAAATAAAACTTTGTCATAAACACCTCTTTCCCTCTTCTCTAAATGTACCCTAACTGATGTTTAAATAGGGCAGGCACATTTAACTTAAAGAGTTACCAGTTGATCTAGCTGTCATCTGGGGTAGTTCCAAGCAGCTGCCAGTCAGGCCACATGGCCAGCCAAAAAAGCATTCAAAACCAAAAGATAAAGAGCTCCCTTTCCTCTTCAGCAGGTCCATTTAAAACTCCTGCTCTCCTCTCAAGAACTCATCACCTTCAGACTGGCAAGGTCCCCAAAGCATGCATGGGAGCTTCCTCCATTTCCCCCATCTCTCTAGCAAATGACTCCCTTCTCTGTGGCTGAGAAGTGGAGGGGAGAAGAGAGTTCCCCACAGCCTGGCAATCATGAGTTGTTCTTCTCACTCTCATTTCTAGCCCATGGGGGTGGGGGGAGGGGAGCCCTTTTAAAAATGGACTTCCCAGAACCAATGGGGAGGAGGCATTTCTTCACAACATCTTTCCAAAAACATCTCTCTACAAAGAGAATTCTTAAAAAGGAATGTTTTACAGCCTCTCTGGAAACCAAACAAAGAAGTTGCTTTCCTCACTTCCAGTGAGTAAGTATTGCTGTTTTTGCTGTTTATTAATTAGTAGTATTGTTTTTGTATCTGTTTTGATTTATTGCTGTACTTTGCTTTGTATGTTACAGCAGAAAAGGGGGATATACATTTTCTAAAATAAAATAAATTATTCCACCAATTATGGGAAACAGGGCTGGGAAACATGGCCTTCTGTCTGACCTCCCAGGGGGCCTTTGCTGTCAGTATATTTTGCAAGGGTGCAATGTCTATGCGGCTTGCTTTTGTAGGCAGTCCTTCAGCAAGGCTGTAAAGCCCAGAAACTCAGGGGCTGTTCAGACGCATAGTATAATCAGTTGTCACTGCTGTTTCATACTGGATTAAAAGTGGCTGATCAGACAGCAACATCTGCCTCCCGGTATGAAGAAGAAGAAGAAGAAGAAGAAGAAGAAGAAGAAGAAGAAGAAGAAGAAGAAGAAGAAGAAGAAGAAGAAGAAGAAGAAGAAGAAGAAGAAGAAGAAGAAGAAGAATTGCAGATTTATATCCCGCCCTTCTCCCTGAATCAGAGACTCAGAGCGGCTTACAATCTCCTGTCTTCTCCCTTCACAACAGACACCCTGTGAGGTGGGTGGGGCTGAGAGGGCTCTCACAGCAGCTGCCCTTTCAAGGACAACCTCTGCCAGAGCTATGGCTGACCCAAGGCCATTCCAGCAGGTGCAAGTGGAGGAGTGGGGAATCAAACCTGGTTCTCCCAGATAAGAGTCCGCACACTTCACCACTACACCAAACTGGCTCTCATAGTACTCGTAGTAGCCCCTCCCCCTAATCCTTCTCAGAACTGGAGTATTTTGTTACCTGCTCCTTTGCGGTGTTTTTTTGAGTTCTCCAGTTTCACCTCGTAGTTTCCCCGTCTGGATAGTTCTCGACCAACTTCCGGATGTCTGAAGGCTGTCCCGGAGCAAAAGGAGCCTCAGACATCCGGTTTAAGGTCGCCATTTTTTTATTATTATTATTTAGCGATATGTGCATAACTGCATAACCACATAATGTTTTAACCTATGTGCATGCGCATGTGCACATATGCACATAACGCATGCATTTGCATAATGCGCGCATTCGCATAACGCACATAAAAGGAGAGAAAAAAGAACTGCATGGTGCCGTTGTGTGGACAGCAGAAGACGGTTTCATCGCGGAGTGATTGATGGCAGTCTGATCGATAATATCCAGAACAAAGATATTCGGAACAGAACCAGGTCAGTTTAACACGGACTCAACACGCTGTGTGAACAGGGCCCCAGTGTCTTCACGTTGCCATGCCTCTGCAAGTCAAACGCTGCACTTCATCCTTCCTTTTACTCTCTGAAAACAAATGGGCTGAACAGCGTTACGACAAATGATTCTCAGTCAAAGATGCTACAGTATATATTTGCCACTAGGAGCAAAAGATACATGCAAACCTGGAAACACATACAAAGCTGATCATAGCTCAAAGAGAAAAAGCAAGAAATTAACTCTCTATCTCTCAATCTCTCTCGATCGCTCTGCCTCATATCAAGCAGCCAGCCCAGTGCCTGGTGCTCACTTTTGGTACTCCAAGTGGCAGGTTGGTTTGGGGCGATAATCAGTTTTTCCTTGACCTCTCAGCTGTCATCTTACAGCGAATCTTTATAGCAGAAAAATGGCAGAAAAGCACCCTGTCCTAAATTGCTAATGATTTTTTTTTTTTTAAACCAAGTCTTCTGCACCACATACAGGGCATTTCAGATTGTGAAACTGACACAATATTTTGACTTCTCACAGTTTGTCCTCAGTTCTTGGCTAACCCAATGGTGACGGCATGAACTTTTTATTTCCTGGTCTTGCTTAGTTCAGTTTTCCTTGCTGGATTTTTCATCTTCTGCTGCCTCTAGTTCTATGTTTAGCACCTTACTAATGGTACTCATTGGATTGCCTCGGCACGTCACTAAAACTGAACTTGTCATGCTGGTTATGAGGATAAGAATGAATGGCCCCATTATATTGTCCTCAGGAAGAGCAGCATGAGATAGACTCAGACCAATAGACTGATACATACACACACACATACATACATGCTGTACATACATACATACTCCAGCGTCTTTTGCATTGTATGGCATTGGGGTGAAAAGAAAGGAAAATAAAGTGTTCTTCTATGGCAGGGATGGCCAAACTGCAGTTCTGGAGCCACATATGGCTCTTTCACTAGGCTTCCCAATCCCCAGGTCCCAGTGGGGGATCCCCCGGCTTTACAGGCTTCCCTCCTCCCCCAGCCAGCTGGCCGACGGGGGAAGCCCCACCCCCACAGCCATTATGCACCTCCATGAACAATTCCCGTAGGGAATGATGGGGAATTGATCTGCTGGTATCGGGGGCTCTGGGGAGGCTGTTTTTTGAGGTAGAGGCGCCAAATTTTCAGTATAGCATCTAGTGCCTCTCCCCAAAATACCCTCCAAGTTTCAAAAGGATTGGACCAGGGGGTTCAATTCTACGAGCCCCAAAAGAAGGTGCCCCTATCTTTCATTATTTTCTATGGAAGGAAGGCATTTTAAAAGGTGTGCTGTCCCTTTAAATGTGATGGCCAGAACTCCCTTGGAGTTCAATTCTGCTTGTCACACCCTTGCTCCTGGCTCCGCCCCCAATGCCTCCTGGCTCCACCCCCCAAAGTCTCCTGGCTCCACCCCCAAAGTCCTCAGATATTTCTTGAATCGGACTTGGCAACCCTATCTTTCACACATATTGTGTGACTCTTGAAGCCCCCACTGCCCCATCGGCTGGCTTGGAGAAGGCATTTGTCTCTTTAAATCACTTCTCCAAGCCAAGCCAGCCAGTTGCTTTAAGTTGCTTTATTTCCACCTCTCCTTCCCTCCATCTATTTGACTGCCTCTCTGTCTTCCTTTTTCCCTTCCTTCCTTCCTGTCTTGTGGCTCTCAAACATCTGAAGTTAATGTCTTGAGGGTCTTAAACATCTGACATTTATTCTGTGTGGCTCTTATATTAAACAAGTTTGGCCACCCCTGTTTTATGGCAACTCTACATAATTATTGTGAATATGCAGGAGGAATGAGTCTTTCAGTTCCTCAGAATGAAGTCAGGAATTAAATTTACGATTTATGTACTGGTACTATAATGATAACAACTGACTGATAGTGCAATCCAAAGCAAAGTTACACCCTCTAGGCATGCCAGCCCCCAGGTCCGGCTGGGGGATTCCTCAGTTTTGAAAGCTCCTCTACTACCAGTCAGCTGGCCGGTGGGGGGAAGTCCCACCCCAGCTGCCATGATGTGCCTTTAAATCTCAGCAGGTTTAGAAGGAGCTTGCAAATTGTTTGTGTTTTGGAACGAAGGAGGTGAGCAGGCAGAGCCAGGGGGAACTTCCTGGTAAGTGTGTGAGAAAGGAAGAGAGCACAGTCTCCCTGATAGTTTAGCATGCATTTCAGAAGTCTTTTGGATAATAAAGAATTAACTAGAACCTGTTTATGGGATAGAGGAAAACTCCACCCCCTAGACTGCTCTCTTGCTTACTCTTGTTTTCCTGTGTTAGTCTGAAGAAGTTGGTTGAAATACAGCAGATTGTTACATTCAGCAACTTTCATGAGTAAAGTGATTTATACCATTGCCCAAGTGAGATCACAAAAGTATTGGCTGCAAACTATATGTTTATTTTGGCAGCTTTGCAAGTGTGTGTGTCTTTTAATAAAGCCATGCTTGGAAATGCTATCAAAGCCTGACAAGGGACTTGTAAGGGTATGACAAATTACACTTTCATTTAGGGTTGTGAGGTCCAGCTCAGAAAATAGGGACTTTGAGGGTGGAGTCTGGAGAGTTTCCCATTCCCTAAAATAAATAAATAAAAATACAGAAGTGAAGTTCCCTGAACAGTCTTCATTTCCTCATCCCCCAACGGCTGCACTTCCACTAAATGAAAGTGAATACACACACACTCATAAAGCAACCAAGATAAACAAACTAAAGCCCACACTTTTGTGATCTCACTGGGGCAATCACTTTACTCATGGGAGTTGCTGGATGTAACAGTGCTGTATTTCCACCAACTTCTTCAGAATAACACAGGAAAATGACTATAGGAAAGAGAGATCTAGGGGGTGGAGTTTTCCTCCATTATATAATCAGATTATCTCTTTACTATCCATTTAACTATACAAAAGACTTCTGAAACGAATACAGGGACTGTGCCCTCTTCCTCTCACACACACTCACCGAGAAGAGCCACAAAGCTCTGCCTGCTTTCCCCTCCCCATGCAGCTCTCTCATCTTGCTGAGATTTAAAGGCACACATGCATACCAAAACACAGTTTCTTCTAAACATGCCCAGATCTAAAGACACATCCTGGCTGTTGAGACAGCTGGCTGGTGGTGGGGTGGAGCCTGCAAAACTGGGAGATCCTCTGCCCAGACCTGGGAGCTGGTGAGCCTACTTTCATTTTGCAGAACTGCAACTGCTGAGGAACCTTTTGAAGGCAAAAAGGGGTTGAGGAAATGAAGACTGTATTCAAAGGAACTGCACTGCTTTTTTTTAAGGGAATGGGAAAGTCTCCAAGCCCCACCCCAAAGTCCCCCGATATTTCCTGACCTGGTGGCAACCCTATTTTAAAGCCAATTTTCTTCAATAGATTTTTAAGGATATAACTCTGTTTAGGATTGCAATGTTGGTATTAAAAGTGTCCTGTGAGTGATTATATGACAGGATGCTAGGGTTGCCAAGTCCAATTCAAGAAATATCTGGGGACTTTGTGGGTGGAGCCAGGAGACTTTGGGGGTGGAGCCAGGAGACATTAGGGGTGGAGCCAAGATCAAGGCTGTGACGACCCTGAAGGGGGGGAGGGCCTCCAAACCGGGGGATCCCCTGCCCCCACCTGGGGATTGGCAACCCTATCGGCCAGCAGGGAAGGCGAGGAGGGCCTCTCCCTCCGGCTATCAGCGCAGCTCCCCTACCGCCTTCCGCATCGCCCCCGGCCTTACCCAGTCCTTGGCTCGGAAGGCCAGCGTGCTGCAGCCGCAGCCATGCCACCTCCTCCTCCTCCCGCCACGGCTCAGCTCAGCGCCGCCGCCACCTCCTTCTCCTCTGAGGCTGGCCCAGCATGCCCCTTGCCGCCTGCGCAGCCATAGGCCCAGCAGAGGGGCCGGGCGGAGAAGCGAAGCGCGCCCCTCTTGCTCATGCAGGCCGCCTTCGCCCCTGCAGGGAGTGGAGGGGCAGGGAGCAAGTCCGGCCTGCTCTCGCTCCTCCAGCGTTGCTGCTCGGGGTCCTAGAAGGACCCAGATTGGGGGCTCGCCACGCTTCTCCATTGCTGCTCCTCCGAGATGGGCTCAGGCTGAGCCCATTTCGAAGGAGCAGCTACGGAGAAGAGGCGGCAGCAGCAAAGCGGCGTCGCCCGCTCCTTGGCGCCGTTTCCCCCCTCCCCCGATTCCTTTTTTGGGGAGCGGGGGAAGAGGCTGGAAATTCTGGGGTCCCCCGCCAGGGCGGGAGGGTTGGGAAGCCTACAGGATGCAGTTCTGGGGAATTGCAAGTGAGAAATGAAAATCTAGAGCAGCGGTCATTTTATATCCTTGTAAGAGCAGTACTGTCCAAGTAACATTTCTCTGCTGCATAGTCCTGTGTCCTCTTTCCATGTTGGATAGTTTGCAGCTACCAAAGTTAAGTGTACCAGCCCGAAGAACTGCTGTTGGTGGAGTTCAGTTTCCTAATCTCCCTTTTTCTGATGTGTCCCCCCAACCCCCTCCCCCACTTCAATTTTACTCAACTAGAGCAAGGTCTAGTGATCCTTCCCCACTATTAAATAAACTAATCAACAGCAACAAAACCATGTCGCTAACAAGGCCGTACTAATCACTGGTTTTATACTGGCATTCCTTCCTAAGGAAAGGACTCAGCGCTGGAACTTTGAAAATGAGGTTGGTCAAGGCAGACTTTACTCTCTGTTCCCCTGTTCTTGGCTTGCGTGCCTTCACACAGAGCGCTAAACCTTTTCCAGCTGCGAGGGTTCCTCTCTGACTTATCCTGAAATTGGATTTGACTCCACATGCTTCCCACCATTGCCTTTACCCCATCATAATCAGGAGCTTGTCCTCTGCCTTTATGGCCCTAGAGCAGATCTATTTTGTGAACGAGCAAATGGTTACCATTTCTGTGCGCTCTGCCTCCATGAAGGGGGACCAGGTCCTCTCAGCCTGAAACCCAAGGATTTTATGAGTAAGTTCCCAGGCTAGAGTGTTTTCTCTGAGAACAGAAGCCTCCTGGGGTGTTTAAAAGCATCTTACATTTCCTAGTCAAAATCCCAGTCATAGCACCGGGAAGCCTAAAGAAATGACAGTCTGCACTTTTGTGTGGTGGATAGGGTTGCCAATCCCCAGGTGGGGGCAGGGGATCCCCCGGTTTGGAGGCCCTCCCCCCCCACTTCAGGGTCATCAGAAAGCGGGGGGAGGGGAGGGAAATGTCTGCTGGGAACTCTGTTATTCCCTATGGAGATTTATTCCCATAGAAAATCATGGAGAATTGATCCGCGGGTATCTGGGGCTTGGGGGGGGGGCTGTTTTTTGAGGTAGAGGCACCAAATTTTCAGTACAGCATCTAGTGCCTCTCCCCCAAAATATCCCCCAAGTTTCAAAACGATTGGACCAGGGGGTCCAATTCTATGAGCCCTAAAAGAAGGTGCCCCTATCCTTCATTATTTCCTATGGAAGGAAGACATTTAAAAAGGTGTGCTGTCCCTTTAAATGTGATGACCAGAACTCCCTTTGGAGTTCAATGATGCTTGTCACAGCCTTGAGCATGGCTCCACCCCCAATGTCTCCTGGCCCCACCCCCAAAGTCTCCTGGCTCCACCCCCAAAGTCCCCAGATATTTCTTGAATTGGACTTGACAACCCTAGTAGGCCCTGCACTCTTTCAGGCTGCAAGCAGAGAGATCAAGAAGCACTGAGTGTCTCCTACTCTCCTGCTTGCTCTGAGCCCTACCGGTTTAGCCTCTTAAAGAGGTGGTCCATAACAGCATCAGAAGAGAGGAACTAGCAAGAATTGTCAGGAACATTTGGCAGGATCCAGCCACGGGGATGAACTCATACCTAGGAGTTTCATATTCTGAGTTTTCCTTCCATGTAGGGTTGATTCATGTATGTATTTATACCGTTTGAATCTCATGGCTTGTTTACTCGATATCTGATGTAGCTGAAAGTGTGAACTGACTCCATTTGAAATCATTGTGTTTAACATGTCTGGCACAATGAAAGCACCACATCTGTGGCATTTGTTCTGTGATAGTGAATTACCACTTGGTGCAACAGGATCAAATGATGAACATGTAAACATGAACCAGTCCGCAGCATAGGGTTGCCAAGTCCAATTCAAGAAATATCTGGGGACTGTAGGGGTGGAGCCAGGAGACTTTGGGGGTGGAGCCAGGAGACATTAGGGGTGGGGCCAAGATCAAGGCTGTGGCAAGCATAATTGAACTCCAAAGGGAGTTCTGGCCATCACATTTAAAGGGACGGCACACCTTTTCAATTCCTTCCTTCCATAGGAAATAATGAAGGATAGGGGCACCTTCTTTTGGGGCTCATAGAATTGGACCCCCTGGTCCAATCTTTTTGAAACTTGGGGGGGTATTTTGGGGAGAGGCACTAGATGCTATACTGAAAATTTGGTGCCTCTACCCCCAAAAACAGCTCCCCCCAGAGCCCCAGATACCCGCGGATCAATTCTCCATGATTTTCTATGGGAATAAACCTCCATAGGGAATAACAGAGTTCTCAGCAGACCTTTCCCTCCCCTCCCCCCACTTTCTGACGACCCTGAAGTGGGGGGAGGGCCTCCAAACCGGGGGAACCCCTGCCCCTACCTGGGGATTGGCAACCCTACCACAGCATCTGATGTGCAACTGTGGACATGGAAAATATTGTGCAGTGCAATTAAAAGGACAGTGCTGTAGAAATGCGCCTGCACAAAAAAAAAAAGATAGATAGGAAACATGTAATATCTCCACGACGTACTATGCTTCCTTTCAGAGAAACCGGCTCTGACCACAAAAGTCCGAAAGCACGCTGAAAATATATAAGTGTGTGTATAACCCTCTGAGGAGGACTCAATTCATTGGTTGTTAGACCAATTGGGTCGTTAGCGCTGATAAATCTTCTTCAAGCTTCACCTGTGTGGTTCCTGCCTGGTCTTTTCGCCGTTTTTTCCTGCTACACAACTCCATCCTACGTGCAACTCCAATGCATGTTCAAGGGAAGGCTAGATCTAACCTATGGCAGTTTTGGTCTCTGATTATTGTGGGTCAATCTATCCTACAATTTAAAATTAAAAAAAAAAAAAAGACAAAAGGAATGGCAATGCTATCTTAATGACTACTGATATCTTTGAATGGGCCTTAAGGGTCAGGAGATGTCTCTATCCAACTTCCTATCAGCGCATGAAAGAGAATTCTTGGCTGAAGAGAAGGGACAAATCCATGAACCAGCCTGACATAGTGGTTAGAATGTTGGAGTGGAATACAGGAACCCCGGGTTCAAATCCAGTATGATTCACTGGGTGATTTGGGGCCTGTCACTCTTTCAGCCTAATCTACCCCAGTTGGTTATTGGCGGGAGGATAAAATGATGTCATAAACCTCTTTTGGTCCCCATTGGGGAGAAAAGTGAGATGTAAACATTTAAATAGTAAATAATGATAATGTGTCTGTGAAAAGAAAGCCCAGTTGAGATATAGAAACAGTGAGAGGGGCAGACTGATTCTGCTGAGCTGGCTGAAACACCTTCAACAATCAGGATCTCTCTCTCTCTCTCTCCCTCCCTCCCTTTCTCTCTCTCCCTCTCTCTCTCAGGATGGCAGATCTGCTGTCTTGTAAGAATGCCCATGTGCCACCACCGGTGGTATATCAATATATTTGTAAATTACTCAAATGCTACAGGCCTTTAGTGTTCTTTCCTGCAAAGAGTACCAATCCAGGTGAGCATAGCCCTTGGGACTTCTCACTACTAGGAGTAGGGTTGCCAATCCCCAGATGGGGGCAGGGGATCCCCCGGTTTGGAGACCCTCCCCCTGCTTCAGGGTCGTCAGAAAGTGGGGGGAGGGGAGGGAAATGTCTGCTGGGAACTCTATTATTCCCTATGGAGATTTATTCCCATAGAAAATCATGGAGATTTGATCCGCGGGTATCTGGGGCTCTGGGGGGGGCTGTTTTCTGGGGTAGAGGCACCGAATTTTCAGTATAGCATCTAGTGCCTCTCCCCAAAATACCCTCCAAGTTTCGAAAAGATTGGGCCAGGGGGTCCAATTCTATGAGCCCCAAAAGAAGGTACCCTTATCCTTCATTATTTCCTGTGGAAGGAAGGCATTGAAAAGGTGTGCCGTCCCTTTAAATGTGATGGCAAGCACTCCCTTTGGAGTTCAATTATGCTTGTCACAGCCTTGATTTTGGCTCCACCCCTAATGGCTCCTGGCTCTACCCCCAAAGTCTCTTGGCTCCACCCCCAAAGTCCCCAGATATTTTTTAAATTGGACTTGGCAACCCTAACTAGGAGACATGGTGCATGTTTTAACAACTCTCTCTAGATCTTGAAATGAATGGGTCGTCTTTTTGTACACTAAAAGGGGAGTTCCATGTGCACATTAGACCCACACGCCCATAGCAAATTTCTTGGACAGACCAAATCTTTAAAATGCATAGGTCTTTGGGTTGGGGGAAAACTAGCTAAAATAACAAGCTAAATTGTAACCATGTGCCTGTCTAGCCATAGTCAATAAAGCACTTTACCATGTTTAACACATCAACTTATGTTTAACATCACTTCAACATCAGGCAAAGGAGTAATCCCCTTCATTTCAATGGGAAAAGCCATATGTTTCTAATTATATGATTAAGATCTTGCCAAGAATGGCTGCAAAGAAGTGCCTTACAGTATGAAGCTCTAAAGAGCAAGTAACCATTTAAAAACCAGTGCACAAAATTCCCTTAACAAAAAGTTATGGGCCACTTTTGAATGCGCCATTGTTTTGTTAAACAGCTGCAGAATTTCCCCCCCCCCCCCAAAAAAAATGCATTTCAATTTTAATTGGATAAACATGAAATGCAAACAATTATTACATTGGCTTCTTGATCTTACAGATAGTATTTCAGTATTCATACATTTTGCAAGGATAAAGATTTTCTATAATGTCAAAGAATGCCACTTGGGATTTTACTTGATTAAATGGTTCAGGTGGGCAGCCGTGTTGGTCTGAAGCAGGAGAACAAAATCCAAGTGCAGTGGCACCTGTAAGACAACAGAGTTTTATTCAAGGTATGAGTTTTCATGTGTGCACACACTGCCTCAGATACATTTAAATGGCAGTTACCAGTCCATTCATATAGGTGGAGGTTGAACAGCAAATTAGCACATGGCATAACGAAGGTGCCTTAACAGATGCAAACAGGAATAACAAGCTAAGTTTATATGGTCACCATTTGTTTGGATTTAATTCCAGGAGGGGGGAGGGAAACAGTGAAGCAAATAAATATGTCAGAATTGGAAACAGATGTGTAAATCTACCCCTCTTAATTGTGGAATACTAAGAGGAATTAACTGAAACCCTGTTGTTACACTCCATCTCCTCTCAAGCACAGAGGTAACTAATAGCACCCTTTTCTTTTGAGGCGGGGCGATTTGAAGTGCCGTGTTCCAGAATGGTATATTGGAATGCAATTCTCTGGTCTGGTAGAGGAGACATAACACATAACTATTTTTCGCACCATAAGACGCACCCCCCCAAAAAAAGAAGTGGGGGGGAAAGTGTGTGCGTCTTATGGAGCGAAGGTACCGGTACCTACCTTCCGGGGGGGGGCGATCCGCTGCCTCCGCCTCTGATCCCGGCGCTTCTCCCGCGCCTGCCCGCCTGGCTCCAGCTCTGACGCTTACAGCAAGCACCAGGATCGCTCCCTCTGCCCTCCGATCCCGGCGCTTGCTGTAAGCATCAGAGCTGAAGCCAGGCAGGCAGGCATGAAGGAAGCACCCACCCCCTCCGCAAACCCAGCGCTTTGCGAGCGCCGGCTGTGGAGAGGGCAGCGTGCTTCCTCCGTGCCTTTCTACCTGGCTTCAGCTCTGATGCTTACAGCAAGTGCTGGGATCGGAGGGCAGAGGGAGCGATCCCAGCGCTTGCTGTAAGCGTCAGAGCTGGAGGCAGGCAGGCAGGCACGGAGGAAGCACCGGGATCGGAGGCAGCGGATCGCCCCCCAGGAGGAAGGTGCATCCTATCGTCCGGAGCGCCTTATGGTGCGAAAAATACGGTACTTGAAATGGTCAAGTAGTTTCATAAGGGAGCAGGTGGTCCTTCAGGTATGTCAGTCCCAGGCTATATAGGGCTAAAAGTCAACACCAGCACCTTTATTTGTGCCCAGAAACAAATTTGGAGCCACTGCAGGTGGGCTGAGACTGTAGTGATATGGTCCTAGGGATGCCAACCTCCAGATGGGACTTGGGGATTCCCTGGAATTACAGTTCATCTCCTGACTTCAGATATCAGTTCCCCTGTAGAAAAATGGATGCTTTGGAGGATAAATTCTATGACATTATATCCCATTGAGGTCCCTGGCCTCCTTAGGCTCCACCCCCAAGTGTCAGGAGTTTCCCAACCTGGAGCTGGCAACCCTAATCCCAACCCCTGCTAGTGACTGGGGAGGAGGCTGGCAACTCCATCCCTATGATCCACTCCAGACAACCTCCTGACTGCGAGATTCTGCACCAACTGAAGTTTCGGAACACTTCGCAAGGGCAGCCCTATCTAAAGCACATTAATTTAATCTTGATGTAGGTAGGGCATTCACCACAGTGGCCAGAACTCTTTTACACAAGAAAGGCCAGAGCTGGCTAACCAGTTGAAATTGGTAAAAGTGGCCAGAAGTGCCTTTTACCTGTTTATCCAGCCTAAAATCACCTGCAGACTACAGACCTGTTCCTTCAAGGGGACCGTAACCCAATCCACCTTAAGGTGACACCTTAAGTTATGGGTCAGTTCTGCTCATCAGTAGCATTTCTGTCATGTTGGTATTAATCTTCAGTTTATTAGCCCACATCCACTCTAAAACTGCCTCCACACAGTGGTTTAGGGTTTCTACAGCCTCCCTGGGATCAGTCAGAAGTCTGAGACAGTGCTGTGTCATCTGCATACTGGTGGCAACCCAACCCAAA
Source organism: Heteronotia binoei (assembly GCF_032191835.1). Taxonomy (NCBI): domain Eukaryota; kingdom Metazoa; phylum Chordata; class Lepidosauria; order Squamata; family Gekkonidae; genus Heteronotia; species Heteronotia binoei. The sequence continues at coordinate 64,794,665 of NC_083235.1, forward strand.
TCTCTGATGACTTCACTCAGAAGTTTCAGGTAGATGTTAAAAGAGCATAGGGGACAAAACGGAATCTTACAGGACCCCAAGGCCAAAAGCCTGAGCAGAAGTCCTCCAGCACAGCCTTCCGGAACTTATCTTCCATGTAGGAACCACTGCAGAGCAGTACCTCCCAATCCCGGTCCAGAAAGGCATTTTAGATATAAATTAGTTTCTGTTATAAATGACACTTCATGCTAGGCTTGTTTTTCTCTATATTGGAAGGGGGGGGGGGGTGCCCAATTCATCAAAACCCATTAAACTGTGCACTTATAGTCTATAAGCATTCCTCCTATTACTACTGCTGCTACTTCTGCTCCTGTTAAGCTGTCAATGAACACAGTGTTTTAAAGCAAAAAAAAAAGAAACCCGTTTTTTACCAACTTGTTTTAAAAACATTGCTGAATCAGAGCCAACAGGATGCACAAAAGAGCTTCTCTACTTTTCTCCATCTCTCATTGAATATTTCATGTTTCTGCACACCATCGTTTCAGCAATAAGGATTCATTTCCCACATTGCCTGAGACAATTTTCGATGCAGAAGGAGTTTCTGTTAATGTACCTTGTGGGAAATCTTGATAATGAATGGCTTTTTGAAACAAGATATCGTTAAAAATAATGTAGTGCATGTTGAACATCAGTTCAGAAGATGAAGTTGAGAAGACTGTCAGGAATGGAACTGGAATGAATTTTCACGTTAAAAAAAGAATGATTCCTATCCTACCTGCTAGCCTCACAGGCTTCACAGTGTCCTATTACCATGGAGTCTTAATTCTCAGAAGCCTAATTATCTCCTTGCTCTATCTCCCCTTCATGGAATCAGGAGAGGCTCTCCAATGCAACTCACTATATCTATATCTCCCATGCAGATTAGTGATCCCCATGCAGAATGTTAGGATACACTCCAATTACATTTAAGGTAAATTCTAATGCAGCCCCATGTTGCAGAGTGGTAAAGCTGCAGTACTGCAATCTGAGGTCTCTGCTGACGACCTGAGTTCGATCCCGGCAAAAGCTGGGTTCAAATAGGGCTCAAGGTTGACTCAGCCTTCAAGGTTGGTAAAATGAGTACCCAGCTTGCTGGGAGGAAAGTGTAGATGACTGGGGAAGGCAAGGGCAAACCACCCCATAAAAAGTCTGCCATGAAAATGTCGTGGTTCGACATCACCCCCGAGTCAGAAATGACTGATGCTTGCTCAGGGGACTAATTTTTACTTTATAATGCCATATCTGGTGTTTTGATATGAAGATATTTTGTGTATGTGTCGCGCCCTGGGCACCCCTTGGTTCTGGCCCATCACTCCCCTGTGGACCAGGACGTTGTCTCCCACCTGGAACCCCCGGGCCCTAGTGCCCCTGTCGTACCGCCTCTTCTGGGCTTCCTGGGCCTGTGTGAGGTTCTCCCGGGCCTCCCGCCACACATCTTCCAGGCACTCCTGCAGCTGCCTGACATATTCCTCTGGGGTCTCCTCTGGCCCTCCCCTGCCTTGTACCCACTGTTCTCCGAGCAGGCCCAGGTTCCCCCGAGGCTGCCTCCCATACAGCAGCTCGAACGGGGAATACCCCAGGGACGCTTGGGGCGTCTCTCAGATGGCAAAGATCAGCGGATCCACATAGAGATCCCAGGCGGTGGGGTGGTCGTATGCTGTCTTCCTCAGCACGGCCTTCAAGGTCTGGTTCATCCGTTCCACCAGCCCGTCAGTTGGGGGTGGTGGACGGAAGTGAAGAGCTGCTTGATGTGCAGCGCCTGGCACACCTGTCGCATGAGGCTCGTCGTGAAGGGTGTGCCCCAGTCTGTGAGTATCTCCCGAGGTAGCCCTACATGTGCGAAGTAATGCATCAAGGCCCTGGCCACGCCAGCACTCTTCATGGTGGGCAGGGGAATAGCCTCAGGATAACGGGTGGCATAGTCCATGAGGACCAGGATGTAGCGGGCCCCCCGAGGGGTGCGGGGTAGGGGCCCCACAAAGTCCATGGCCACCCGCTCGAATGGAACCCCCACTACCGGCAAGGGGGCTAGAAGGGCTGGCGGCTCTGCCCTAGATGTAAGGCACTGACAGATGTCGCAGGAGCGACAGTAAGGGCAGGCTGCGGTGGTCGGCGGCCTGAAAGTTCTCCCACAGCTCCTGGACTTCACTGAGGCGGGTTGGCTTCCAGCAGGCCACCCAATGGCGGGTACGCGGCGGCAACACCTGCAGCAGCTGCTCCACTACCACCAGCTCCACGATGCGCCGCCCATCGCTGGTGGTGGGGTTGAGCCAACGGGTGGCAGCATCCTTGAGGGTCGCTATCGCCGAGCGTGGTCGAGTCTCCCCCGTCGGTAGCCAGGAGCGCAGCTTCTGGCAGTGGGCCTCGGGCGTGATCTCCAGGCGGTCTAGGATGGCTGCCTTGAGTGCTGTATAGTCCGCCACCTGGGCCCGCTCCAGGGCTTTCATGGCAGCCTGGGCCTCCCCTGTCAGGTGGCTGAGAGGCATCGTTTGGGCGGCTGTTGGCACCCCCTCAGCCCAGGTGAGGGGTGGGGCTGCCGCGGGGGCTTGGGAAGGTGTGGGAGGCTCTCAGGGCGGAGGCGGGGGCCGGGAGCGGCTGGCATGCACCGGGGGGTCCCCCTTGCGTAGTCCTCGCCCGGGCTGGGCGGGACAGTATGTTTTATTTCTGTGTTTTAATGTGGGGTTTTATATGTATGTAGCTGTGTTTTTTTAATGTGATTCAACATCAAAAAAACTAAGATCATGGCATCCGGTCCCATCACACCTTGGCAAATACAAGGGAAAGAAATGGAAGTAGTGACAGACTTCACATTTCTGGGATCCAAGATCACTGCAGATGAAGCCATGAAATTAAAAGACGTTTGCTCCTTGGGAGGACAGCTATGGCGAACCTGGGCAGTATAATAAAAAGTAGAGACATCACCCTGCCAACAAAAGTCCGTATAGTCAAAGCGATGGTATTCCCAGTAGTAATATATGGCTGTGAGAGCTGGTCCATAAGGAAGGCTGAGCGCAGAAGAATAGATGCTTTTGAGCTGTGGTGCTGGAGAAGAATCTTGAGAGTCCCTTGGACTGCAAGAAGTTCAAATCAGTCAGTCTTAAGGGAAATCAACCCAGACTGTTCCTTGGAAGGTCAGATACTGAAGCTGAAGCTCAAATACTTTGGCCACCAAATGAGAAGGGAGCACTCACTGGAGAAGATCCTGGTGCTGGTAAAGACAGAAGGCAAAAGAAGAAGGATCAGCAAAAGATGAGAGGGCTGGACAGCGTTACTGATGTAACAAACATGAATTTGAGCAGACTTTGGAGGATGGTGGAAGACAGGAGGGCCTGGTGTGACTTTGTCCATGGGGTCGCAAAGAGTCAGACTCAGGTGTGCGATTGAACAACAATAAAGCTGTGATTTAAAAAACAGACCGCCAGAGTAAGAAGGGTGGATGGGAGTAGTAGATAAGGGTACCCTTTCATCATCAAGCTGCATACCAAAGTGACAGCTGCCCCCCCACACACACTCACACACACAAAATGAATGCTGCTGTTTCCTATGTGGGAGTGAGGCAACTGTCCCTGATGGGAGGCTAGTGATCTCCTGATCCATCCAATGAATACCAGATGTTTCATATGGGGGGGGGGGAAAGAGGGGTCAGCCTATGCTTTTGGTGTAGCCTACTTCATATTGTTTGGGGAAAGCATGTTTTGCAACACAGACATTATTTAGGGAATTATGGAGAAGCAACTGTTCTAAGCTGACATAGTTGGGAGAGGAGACATACCCAATGGATAAAATGATGGATTTAAACTGAACACAGCTAACTTATACCAGTAACATGTCCCTTTAACATCAGGTTGAGTGTCGATACAACTCTGGGGACTCAGTAAAGCCATAGAGTTTTGCATGAATCCTAGATCTTTGGTTTGCCAGCCCCCACAGTTATTTGTTGAGAGGATGCTGTTGCGTGTGTAAAATGGTAGCTATTTTGCACTGGTTTGTGTTTGCAATGGGTGGGCTTTTCAAAAACGTTGTAATTCTAGGAGATCCCCACCCGGAGGTTGGCAACCCTAATGCTGGGCATTTGTGCAAAAGCTGTGCTTTTTTGGGGGGGGGGGGAACTATGTTGGGGATGTTAAAGGTTTTTCAGTGTCTCTCTGTGTGTTTTACAGGGGGGGGGGGAAGTGTTGAAAGACAAGCATGACTAGTTCTGCCACCCATTCTAATAACACTGCCCCATTAATTATTAATTGCAAACACCAATAGTTTCTTATTCACTCTTTTCCAACATTAAATCCTATTTTTCTAGCATCTTCAATGACCTGTTCTCAGACAATTATGAAGACAGCCTCTTGTTCTCTGCAAGCACTCAGGGAGGTTGCCCATCTCGAGACTGGAGAATCTAACTTTAGCTGCCAAAACAAAAAAGCACATCCTTGCAAAAAGAGTTCTCACAGGCCCATGTCTGGGAAAGTGATTTCTTCCAAGGGGCTTTGGAACACAGCTTTTTAAAAAACAAACAAGGTAGAGCATTTCAGCTTCATGATGTTTTGATAACTGCCTTCTAATTTGATCGATCTTATATTTTGCTATTTGTGAGACAAACAGCATTTGACCTGCAAACAGTCCTAAAAGGTCAGGGGCCCTAGGTCAATGGTTTTACAGGGTGGGGAGTGCAGGCGTCAGAAGGCTACAGAAATGTTGTTGTACAATATATTTCAAATGTTGCCAGTCACCCCTGGTGTTAGACTCCCATCAACGTGAATCTTAACACTTCCTGGGCATTCTTAAATACATCTGTCCCAGCTTAGACCTGATAAGGTCGAACAAGATAAATAAACAGAAAGAACTTGGGAGAGTTTTTCAAAAACAGATGTGTTGTAATTCTAGGAGATTTCCACCCGGAGGTTGGCATCCCTAATGCACGGCATTTGTGCGTGTGCAAAAGCTGTGCAGAGCTGTGTCCGTCTGTTACATGTTTTTAAGTAATTAGTTTCCCTCACATTTCAACGCAATGAACATTTTTAAAAATTTTTAGTTCTTTGGGCTGCCAAAGCCTCTGATTTTAAATGCATAATTTGTCAAAAGAAAAATTTTGCTGTTCTTAGGGTGTAGCTGGGTCTTCCTAAGCCGACTTAGTATCCCCAGCTAGAAGAGAATTCGTGTGGGAACACTTTACCCCGGCCTTTCTGAAAAAAGAGATAGTGCAAACAGTCACAATAATTTGCAATGTTATAAACAAATATTACTAAAATAATGATGTGAATGTCTAACTGCTTAATATGGACTATACATTGTGTAAAAATAAAATTTCTTTGTTGGGTGATTCGTATTGTGGCTGGCAGCCATAGTTCTGTGCCTATCAGACCACTGCTGTGGATGTACGTCCTGTGAAAGGCAATGAGCCTATACCGTGCATCGCTGTTGAGTTTGTGTAAGTTGCAGATGCTTAGTTCTGCAAGGCTGTCTGCAAGATCACAATTCATCTTGAGTAAAAATTATCCGCTAATGTACAACAGATCAATGCTAAAGCCTATGGAATAGATGCCTCTTTCCTTCTGAACGTATGTGCACGAATCCTGCCTTCTCTGTCCTGTCCAGGCCTCTCCAACACAGATTTGTAAACATTTTTTAACTCATCACAGAGCACAAACATCCACCGTCTGAAACAAAAGAACGATCCTAACATTTGTGAAAAACGGGAGAGATTATGAGTGGTGTATATAACACCAGGAACAAACTTTGCAGCCTCAAAAATATAACGGATCATAACCAAGTAGTGTTGAAATAAACTACACAGGAATTGTAATGCTGTTTTACTTCTACATAAACTCTCTTTATGTTAAGAAAAACAACTAATTTATTCAGAGTAAAGGATCCCCTTTTATCTCAGAGCCACCCCCATGCACTGACTGTTCTGTCATTCTACCAAATATAACTAAGCATCCAGTTTCTTGGGTCCAACTAAGAATTCTAAGGCAAGAGACTTTGGTGGCAGTGAAAATAAGTAGGAACTGCTAAGGAAGGCAAGGAGGCAGCATAACACACATCACCTCAGAATAGAGTTGCCAATCCCCAGGTGGGGGCAGGGGATCCCCCGGTTTGGAGGCCCTCCCCCTGCTTCAGGGTCATCAGAAAGTGGGGGGAGGGGAGGGAAATGTCTGCTGGGAACTCTATTATTCCCTGTGGAGACTTATTCCCATAGGAAATAATAGAGAATTGATCTGCAGGTATCTGGGCCTCTGGGGAGGCTGTGTTTTGAGGTAGAGGCACCAAATTTTCAGTATAGTATCCAGTGCCTCTCCTCAAAACACTTCCCAAGTTTCAAAACGATTGGACTAGGGGGTCCAATTCTATGATCCCCAAAAGAAGGTGCCCCTATCCATTATTTCCTATGGAAGGAAGGCATTTTAAAAGGTGTGCGGTCCCTTTAAATGTGATGGCCAGAACTCTTGTGCAGAATTATGTTTGTCACACCCTTGCTCCTGGCTCCACCCCCAAAGTCTCCTGGCTCCACCCCCAAAGTCCCCACATATATCTTGAATTGGACTTGGCAACCCTACCTGAGAGCACTGCAGAGAGGTGCCTTTACAAGTGTTACATATGGGGGCAGGACCAGATCTACATGTTTCTTGAGGGGGGGGGCAAAATCAAAAAATGGCACCCCCTTATGGGCCACTCTATCTTATGGTTCCATAGAATACAATGGGCTCCATACCCAATTTGGCACCCCCCTCCGGGTCAAGCACCCCCCTCTGCCCCCCCTCCAGATCCAGCCCTGTGTGGGGGTGGTTTTACAAAAAATAGTAAGAACATTACAATGCTGGTTTGAAGGACCTGGAAAACTCTTTTGGCCACACTGCCAGGGTGAACTGAAGAAAGGCAGATTCCTCCCACAAGTTTATAGATACTTTCTTACACTCTGTGTCAATATGTGCTTTTATATCTATTAATGACTCTTGAGCCAGGTCTCTGGAGAGACAGCATATAAATATTCTAAATAAAATATTCTCATTAACATAAATCAAGCTAATTTTTACACTTGTTAAAAGCTTGTCAGCTCTCCTTCAATTGCATTCTGTAACCTGGGTGTTGGAACGAAGGTGCTGGAACTAAGGAACTAATTGTACACCGAGTTCGTTACAAGGTGCTGGTTATTACCTTTAAAGCCCTATATGGACCTGCCTACCTTAGGGACCGCCTCTCTCCATATGTTCCCCAGAGAGCACTGCGATCTAGTTCACAAAATCTTCTGGAAGTACCTGGGCCAAAGGAGGCCAAATTAAAAACAACGAGAGAACAGGCGTTCTCTATAAAGGCTCCCCAATGGTGGAACCAGCTGCCGGAAGAGGTGCGGGCCCTACGGGATCTTAATCAATTCCGTAGGGCGTGCAAAACTGCCCTCTTCCAACTAGCCTTCTGAGATGGAACCTGGCATAAGCATCACGCCATCTTTAACACAACTGAGATAGTAGCACCACTAAATTATATTGTTTTAGACAGTTTTAGATTATTTAATGTTTAATTGTGAATTGTATTTAATTGTATTATCCTGTTTTTATTGTTATAACATGGCTTATGCCATGTCCTGTAAGCCGCCCTGAGCCTGCCTCGGCGGGGAGGGCGGGGTATAAATAAAAAAATTATTATTATTTATTATTAAGGGCAAGTTCAAGGCTTAAGGCCTCCTTTCTTAAAGTCCTCCCCTTTCTCCTCACACACCTTGGCTTAAGCAAAACAACTGTACTTATTACAACAGAGAGAAATACAATTTCCACCACTGGGCATGGTAGTTCCCATCCCCCAAAATTAGGGTTGCCAAATCCAATTCAAGAAATATCTGGGGACTTTGGGGGTGGAGCCAGGAGACATTGGGGGCGGAGCCAGGAACAAGGGTGTGACAAGCATAATTGAACTCCAAGAGAGTTCTGGTCATCACATTTAAAGGGACAGCACACCTTTTTAAATGTCTTTCTTCCATAGGAAATAATGAAGGATAGGGGCAACTTCTTTTGGGGCTCATAGAACTGGACCCCCTGGTCCAATCGTTTTGAAACTTGGAGGGTATTTTGGGGAGAGGCACTAGATACTATACTGAAAATTTGGTGCTTCTACCTCAAAAAATAGCTCCCCCAGAGCCCCCGAAACTTCCAGATCAATTCCCCATTATACCCTATGAGAAATATTTCACATAGGGAATAATGACGACATTTCCCTCTCCTCCACACCTCCCCTTCTCGCAAATCTGATGTAGGGGATTGGCTCTCTACTCACCAGCCAGCTTCTTCACAGTAACAAAGATACAGAGACAGAAAGTTGAAGACTTTCACCACCTCCGGAGGTGCAAAGGCACATGGTCCTTTGGGGCGGGGCAGGAAGCAGCCTGGGAAAGCTCCGGCTGCTGCGATGGAGCTGGGTGGGAAGGGGAGGGGCAAGGAGAAGCTGCTGCGATCGAAGGTGAGAAGGGAAGGGAAGGGAGGAGGAGAACCATCAGGGATTGGTGGGAAGGGGAGAGGAGAAGCTGCTGGGTTCTAGGCTGTGTGGGAAGGGCTGCCATTCCCCCCGCTTTCTGGATTTTTGCCAAGCGGGGGGAGGAGGCTCCAAATCGGGGATCCCCCGCCCAGGCGGGGGATTTGGGAAGCCTACCCGAAATCCTTCCCATTCCCAAACCAAATGTCCAGCATCTGAAGGTGAGGCCTATGTCAGGGCCTTACTTACCACTCATTTAGAGTGCAGCTCTCTGCTAGTGTCCTGGGTTTTGAAAATAATCCCCTGGGGAGAATCTGTGAAGCAGAAGGTCCTGTAGGCCAGAGGTCCCAACCTTCAGGTCATGGTCTGATACCAGGCTGTGGCCTGTTAGCAACTGGGCCATGAGTTGTATAATTATTTCATTATATATTCCAATGAAATAATAGAAATAACGTGCAAAATTGTCTCATCCTGAAACCAAGAGATCAATGAACTCAGCAGCAGCTCATCCACAGCGTTAAGGGTCTTCCTTGAACAAGGTCTTGCCATACTGCATTCTTCAAGTGCAACTTGAAGGAATGGCTTGACCCAAGTTTGATCTGTGTCTGCTTCCATTTGGAGGTTCCCCCCCCCACTTTCGCTTCCAAATTGGAGTGTGTTTTTGTTTGATTTTAACGTCATGATACTGTATAGATGCTCTAATCATCTTCTTTATAGGTTTCCCCCTAGGCTTCCCAACCCTCCCGCCCTGGCGGGGGACCCCCGAATTTTCAGTCTCCTTCCCCGCTCTTAAAAAATCTGGGGGCGGGGGGAGAGAGAACATACCTGTAGGCATCATGCTGTTTTACAGCTTGGGATCCGTTTTTAAAATGTGTCGCTTTAAGGCTGCACAGGAAACAGGAACGGCCCCTCCCTTTCTTTTCCTGTGCAGATTTGCTTTCGTTTTCACAGCGAGCAAATTCTGCTGGAAGAAGACCTAGTACGGTAAGTATTTGTGTGTGTGTGAGAGAGAGAGGGAGGGGGGATTCCCTGGTATGGAGGCCCTCCCCCCCTTTAGAAAGCGTGGGGGGGAGGGAAATGTCTACTAGGCACTCTATTATTCCCTATGGAGAACGATTCCCATAGAGAATAATAGGGAATTGATCCATGGGTATTGGGGGCTCTGGGGGGGGCTATTTTTTGAGGTAGAGGCACCAGATTTTTAGTATAGCAGCTAGCGCCTCTCCCCAAAATACCCCTCAAGTTTCAAAAATATTGGACCAGAGGGTCCAATTCTATGAGCCCCAAAAGATGGTGCCCCTATCCTTAATTATTTCCTATGGAAGAAAGGCATTTAAAAAGCATGCTGTCCCTTTAAATGTGATGGCCAGAACTCCCTTGGAGTTCAATTATGCTTGTCACATCCTTGTTCCTGGTTCCACCCCCAAAGTCTCCTGGCTCCGCCCCCAAAGTCCCCAGATTTTTCTTTAATTGGACTTGGCAACCCTATTTCCCCCTGCTCAGGGTTATCAGAAAGTGGGGGTGGGCCCCATAGGATATAATGGGGAATCAATGTGAGAGTATCTGGGGTTGGGGGGTTGGTTGCTTTTGAGGTAGAGGCACCAAATTTGCAGCATAGCATCTGATGCCTCTCCTAAAAAAAAACCCACCCAAGTTTCAAAAAGATTGGACTGGGGGTCCAGTTCTATGAGCCCCAAAAGAAAGTGCCCCCATCCTCCATTATTTCCAGTGGAGGGAAGGCATTTAAAAGGTGTGCGGTCCCTTTAAATGTGATGGCCAAAACTCCTTTTGGAGTTCAATTGTGCTTGTCACAACCTTGCTCCTGGTTCCAGCCCCAAACTTTTCTGGCCCCACTCGCAAAGTCCCCAGATATTTCTTGAATCCTAGCAACCCTCTTCCTGGGTGACCTTGGAGCAGTGGTGAGGATAAAATGGAAAAAGGGAAAATGCAGCTCTTAAGGATCAGAATAATCAACTAAAAACAAATTAAAAGCTCAGTTACTCAGCTGAAAGTGTCCAGAGGGGAGTATCAGCCTAGCAGCTATTTAACTTCCATAGGCATGTGTTTGTTTTTAGAATCATATCGAGAGAAGGGAAAGGGAAGGATGAGGACTCAGGAATGGCGCAGTCTGAGGGCCTGACTCTGCATGACAAAGGAACTGCACTGGGACTCCCCTCAGATAACACCTCGTTTGCCACCTTTTTGCATATTGGAGAAAACCGCTTTACTTCTAATGGCATCGTTATGTTTACAGCTTTCAGCAGGCAGACTTGCCTAGGTTTGCATTGCAGCACATTTTTATACTGGACTTCGTTTCCTTCCCTTCATTTTCTTCTAACCCCCACATTTGCCCTGGGGCTTAGATTGGAATCTCGTTATGTCAGCTGCATTGAAGGCATTGGCCCTCTTTCTGTATCACTCTTTCTCTCGCGCGCTGGCCTAATTTAGATTTAAGACCATTTCTGAATCAGAGAAAGTGTTGGTCTTAAGGAAGGAGGGGGAGCCCAGACTCATTCAAGCTTTGTTTATATATTCGGCTCCCCATTGGCCAGCTTTACAGCCAAACACCTGCACAAGACAGAGTGCAACAATTTACACAGGGAAATGGTTGTACAAGTTCCAAGAAACTTCTTAAATATCCACAGCAGACATTAACTGTAGGTAGGGCTTTTTTTGGTAGAAAAAGCCCAGCAGGAACTCATTTGCATATTAGGCCACACCCCTGATGTCAAGCCTGCCGAAATTGCGTTCCTGTGCATTCCTGCTCAAAAAAAGCCTTGACTGCGAGCATCTAATTTATATAGCCAGATCAACTAAAACCTGAAGAGCCGGATTGGGAGGTGCCCAAGTAACCTGGATTTGGGCTGAGTCCTAGGGATGCCAGCCTTCAGGTAGGACCTGGAGAACCCCTGAAATTACATCTTATCTCCAGACTACAGAGATCAGTTCCCCTGGAGAAAATAAGATCCCTGTCCTCCCAGGTTTTATCCCCAAATCTCCAGGAGTTTTCCACCCTGGATCTGGCAACCTTCCCCTTCCCAACCCCCGCCAGTGGCTAGGGAGAATTGGCAACTCTACTAGATACACATACGGTGGCCCAGATGGTTAGAATTGATGTGATGAAAAAGAGAGGTAGAAATAATCAGTTGTCATCACTTGCAACTAAAAAAAAATTATATGGGGAAAAAACCCTAGAAATGTGATTGCAATATACACGATAAGTGAAATTTCCCGCTGAAATTTCTGTTGTGCCATGCAGCCGCAGACACATATCTTGTTCCTCTCTCACATTACATGATGGGAAATCTTGATTTCCCAGTAAAGAACCCTTCACACATTATGTTGCAAGAATTACTGGTTAGCCGCTAGTGCATGCTCCAAAGAGACCTGAAGATCTTTCCCAACATCTGCTGCCTAGGTTTTTATTAGAAATCCCAAGGACTGAATCTAAGACCCTCTGCACACAAAGCTGGTGCCTTAGCTCTCAGCTTCAGCCCCTGCCTCCCTTGACAGGCAATGTGTCCTCTGGATAAGGCACTCATTTCTTGACTCCCTTCATATACAAGCCAACTTTAAATGTTTAAACTATGCCCACTTATTAGCAGCTATGTCTGTATAGCTAATGCTCTTTGAGACAGAACAAAATTGATGAAGCAACCTTGGCAATGTGGGAACAAGAGAGTCAAATAATTCAATTTAGTAGAAAGTGGTACCCAGATAAAAGACCTAACAACATTTTCAGAGAGTGAGTGAGTGGGTTTTGCATTGCTGCTGCAACCTGCAGCAGGGATAATGGTCAGTGAAAGGATAGGTTTTTATAGGGATATTTTTATGGCATACAATGGCACTAGGCTGATTTATTCATTGCAAAGTACCCAAATTGGGTCTGTAGTCTCCACCTTGTGTAACCATCAGTGTTCTCCTCAGTTGTCAGTTCCGCTTGGTTCTGGAATACATGGTTTGGACTGCAGTGTGTTTAGAGAAGGGGACTCAGCTTTCCCTCCACCTAGGGTTGCCAATCCCCAGGTGGAGGCAGGGGATCCCCCAGTTTGGAGGCCCTCCCCCTGCTTCAGGGTCTCAGAAAGCAGGGGGAGGGGAGGGAAATGTCTGCTGGGCACTCCATTATTCCCTATGGAGAACAATTTCCACAGGGAATAATGGAGAATTGAGCCACAGGTATGTGGGGCTCTGAGGAGACTGGTTTTTTGAGTTAGATGCACCAAATTTGCAGCATAGCATCTGATGCCTCTCCCCAAAATACCCTCCAAGTTTCAAAAGGATTGGAGCAGGGGGTCAAATTCTACGAGCCCCAAAAGATGGTGCCCCTATCCATCATTATTTCCAATGAAGGGAAGGCATTGAAAAGGTGTGCAGTCCCTTTCAATGTGATGGCCAGAACTCCTTTTGGAGTTCAATTATGCTTTTCACAACCTTGCTTCTGGCTCCACCCCAAAGTCTCCTGGCTCCACGCCCAAAGTCCCCAGATATTTCTTGAACTGGACTTGGCAATCCTACCTACACCTGAAAATTTTTCCCGACCTGAAATGGCCTTGGGTTAGCTATTTGACCTGCTGGGGACCTGCAACGCATGTCCGACTGTTACACAGGATGAGGACCCAGACTCAGCCTGTGAACTCTCCAATATGTGAATTGGTTGTCAAGTGGTCTAATAAAGATTTTCAACCTCTGCTAGGTGTGGGGAAAGACTGACTGTTGCTTTACACTTTTAACAAATGCAGTCCAGGAGAAACTGATTACTGCACCTTGATCTACATTGTCACTCCCAAGTTACCCTTTTACAGAAATAGAGCACCACGGAAATATGCAAATGAGGGATGGCTCATTTAAATTTAATGCTAATGAGGAGATTTCCTTCTCTTTCCAGCAGAGAGCAGCTGTTCTCATTTCAAGCTGGCAAAGTGTCTCTATATCACCTCTACAGCTCTGAGGTGGACAGTGATGTCATTGTTTATACGTTATCCGTTATTATTTTATAGACATATCTGACATTTGCCTTTTAAGGAGACATCCAGATGGCTCCTGGCCTTCTGCCACTGAACCTATCCTGGCAATTCTGTAGTTATTAGCCTCCTTTCGAGCACCAGAATGTCCGCTTCTTACAGCACATAATTTAAAAGGCACTTTGGGTTTTCCTCAGGCTTGCTGCTACTTTATAACCTTTGGAAACAAGGATATCGCTTTTTTCTGTTCAGCCCTGGTGGTCACACATAACGAAAGCCTACGAGAAATCGGCATGAGTGTCTTCTTGGGAATGGGAGGAAAGGAAGAAAGGTTAGGGTGAGAGTCTGTGATGAATTTGCTTGTGCCATTGCCATACATAGGAAAAAGAGATGGAAAGTAGTAGATGATTGGATTTGAGGAAAAGACAGAAGAAGCAGATGGTAAAGCTTACAGCTGCTGCGCTGTGACCAGAAAGGTGAATTCCTTTTTTGTGTGTAGATGCAAAGGAGAGGATTTCTTAGGCCTTTTAACAAATATGCCGGTATGAGATTTCCAGAAGGCCAGTGGCATACTAAGGGGGTGCGGGGACGCAGTCTGCTAGGCTTCCCAATCCTCTGGTTCCAGCAGGGAAACCCCCAGTTTCCAGGCTCCACCCCACCCCCAGCCAGCTGGCTGGTGGGGGAAGCCCCGCCCCCACAGCCACTATGTACCTTTAGATCTCTCACAAACTTAGAAGCCTGCAAACACTTCGCATTTCAAAACATGTGTGTGTGCTTTTAAATATGCCGGTATGAGATTTCCAGAAGGCCAGTGGCATACTAAGGAGGTGCGGGATGCAGTCTGCTAGGTTTCCCAATCCTCTGGTTCCAGCAGGGAAACCCCCAGTTTCTGGGCTCCACCCCACCCCCAGCCAGCTGGCTGGTGGGGGAAGCCCCACCCCCACAACCACCATGTACCTTTGGATCTCTCACAGGCTTAGAAGCCTGCAAACACCTCGCATTTCAAAACATGTGTGTGTGCCTTTAAATATGAGCAGGAAGTGAAAGCTGCATTGGGAAGAGCCAGCAGCAGAGCCACGAAGACCAGAGCCAGTAAGTGTGTGTGTGTGTGTGTGTGTGTGTGTAAGAGAGAGCTAGAGAGAGAGAGAGCACAGTCTCTATGCTTATTTTGGATTCCTTTCAGACGTCTTTTGGATGTTTATGGGATGGAAGAAAACTCCACCTCTCTCTCTTTTCATTTGCCCGTATTAGTTTGAAGAAGTTGGTTGGAAATACAGTCCAGGAGGACACATTGTCTTGAGCAGGGCTTATCTGATTCAGCCTTCCCTCCCCCTAGGAATGCACAGGAATGCACAGGAACACAGTTCTGGCTGGCTTGGTCAGGACTCCAGCTCAAAAAAAATCTCCAGCAGAGGGAAGGCTCCCAGACTACACACTTCATCCTCTCCGCTGCCTCCAGTCTCCACCAGGCTTGTGAAGAAAGTGAAAGATGCAGAGCTGCCCACAAGCGCCGCCACCCAGGAAAAGCTGGGCCTGCTGCTGCCCACTCTGTCTCCAGCCATGTTTGGGGGGCGGGGGGGGACAAAGTCTTTTATTAAGCTGTGTGAGAACAAACATCCATGAAATGCAACTGACGGTACTGTAATGTTCTATGTCAATATGTGGAAAGTAACCTACAGAATGGGTGATGCCACTTCTGGTGACATCAGGGGTGTGGCCTAATATGCAAATGAGTTCCTGCTGGGCTTTTTCTACAAAAAAAGTCCTGGTCTTGAGCTTCATTCTCAGTTGCAATTTGGCAGTCTCTCCTTCTAACCTCCCTTTAAAATTCCTTTGTAAGAGAACTGCTACTCTTAGGTCAGCACCTGAATGTCCTGGAAGGCTAAAATGTTCCCCCACGGGTTTTTAAAAATGTTTTGGTTTCTAATGTCAGATTTATGTCCATGTATTCTTTACATCCTCCCGGACTGAATCCTTCTGGACTGAAATGAGACCTAAGTCTCATTACCAATGCTGATATCTCCACACCTACTACCTCTCTACATATCACACCTAATCCAATCAAGCCTGTTATTGTCATTTACCTGCTATTGTCATTCAGCAACTGAAATCACCTTTATAAAATGTATAGCTCTAGTACCTGGAATTACATTTTATGGCACCCTACCTTGCTGTGCCTGTTGGCACTCTTGAAGTTTTAAGGAATTGGAGTAGGCAACACCATAAATGGCTGTCATGGAAGAAATAATCTCACAATGCATGCCACAGGGCCCAATTGCAACAACAAAGCCCTTAAAGGGAAATGTCCATATCCAATTAGAAATGCATTTCGTATTGCTGCATAAAGAATCTCATTACAAAGGTCTTCTTCCGTCATGATGTAAATAAGCCCAATAGAAGGATCAAGTCAATTCAAGGGACCGGTTTCGGTTTCAAAAACCTTCATCAGCCAAGACTTTAGCATTGCAGTTTAGTACATCATGGCTTCAAGCCACATAAAGAAAAGATAACTTGCTATTTGAAACACCAGTCCTTCCTGTTTAGGACAAAAGTTCCATTATTTTCTGGCTGGTAATTGAGAAGAGGCAGAAAAAAGGTTCCCCACCCCCGCTCTAATGTGTGGAGACCCAATTTGGCACATAGGGTGAAATAATGCACTGAGTTGGGAATGTCCACGATGCGGCATAAAAAAGAAGCTATGATTTTTTTCCGGTATTTTTTTCTGGAACGTTAGAACCACACAAAGATCCTGTAAAGTAGCTGAAAGAGTAACGTGGTGCAAAAGGTCTGCAATGTGGCTGGGACAAATTGACTGCCCTTTTGATGATGGAAACGCCAATAATTTGTTCTTGGACATAAAAGGGGCTTGATCGCAATGCATGCACCATTTCAAATTATAATGGAAAAGAACTCCCATGTGGGGGTGTAATGTTCAAGGCTCTATAGGGCTGAGAGCTGAGACGGCAAAAGGAGTGCTGTGCATAGAAGCTTTGTAGTGTTGTGTGAAAAAATATGCTATGCCTGTGTTATGTACGCCTATGTCCCTTGTTGTTGGGCAGAATATATTCGATGCTTTATAGGCTGTTACAGGTGGAATGCTGTGATGTCATATAGTTAATAAAAGGAGGTGTTGAGGTGGCTGGGAAAGTGAAACGGATCTTGCGCAACCATCTAGTGCATGCTTCTGTACTTTATCAGACATCTCCCTGTGTTTTTCTTTCTCCTGTGTTTCTTCTTTTCTCTTTGCACCACAAACATCAGAGCTGGACTCCGACACTCCCAAGTACCTGAAAAATTTAATTTGGTCAATGCATCTGCCATTAATTTTCCAGGTATGTTGCCGTTATTTGGAGAAGAGCAGGATTTTAGTCTTGTTGTAGTTGGTGGATAAGGAGTTCTGGATGCAGTATGAAATGAAAGATTATAAAGGTGAGGGAAAAGATAGCAGTGTCATCAGCATATAGGAGAATAGGGACCAGTTCAGAATTTAGTTTAGGGACATGTCCATCTAATTTAGCGAAATAAAGGAGAAGGTCTGCGAGAAACAAATTAAACAAGGAAGGGGCCAAGGTTCATTGTACCTGACCCAGGAAAAGGCTTTGCCTGTCTCTTATGGTCTGACAATATATATTTGTATAACCAAATGCCAATAAGATGTTAAATGAAAAAGATCAAGCTGTACAAAATAAATATATGGAAAACTAAAATTAAAAAAGCAAACTTAGCCTCACTTTTGTCACCAATAAGTATGAGCCAGGACTTTGTATGTATTTATTTATTTATTTATTTATTTAGAATTTATATCCCGCCCTTCCCACAAGTGGCTCAGGGCGGTTTCCAATAATAGATCCGACATAAAATTAAACAATATTTCAACATGTAAAGGATTAAACATTTAAAACAGATAAAACCTTAAAATTAATAATTAATTAATAAAATAAAACCTTAAAATAAAAATAAAATAAAACCTTAATTAATAAAATAAAACCTTAAAATGAATAATTATTTCAGTTTGTGATCAGTTCCCTCTCTTTCAGATGATTCACACACCATTTCTTTTACCTGTTGCTGGAACTGTGAGGCACCTGCTTTCCAGTAAAGTTGTTGATCAATTTCAGCATCACTTACCTGAATCACTGATGTGCCATTAATGAATTCCCAGGGAAATACAGGAACTACACAGGAACATGTTAATGCCAATTTAGATATGTTTGTGGAAAATGTGTCCTTTGTAAACACTCCAGCATTTCATGTCCTTTGTTGCTTCTGCATTTCTCTAACATAATCATTTATTGTATGAAAAGAGACCCATATATTTCATCCTGGACAGCAGTGCTTCTGTCTAAACTCAATCAATTGGGGTTAGAGGTAGATGATTTTTCTACCGCTGATGAGTCATATATCTTCAGATGTATTAAACTGAGACTATGGGAATCGGAGGATACGAAATTACGGCCAACTGACCCTTATATTTGCTCTCCAGCTTCCTTAGGTCTTTATGCTTTTTGTGGCAAAATGCCCAATTATCTATCAGACCTAACCACTCCAAGTCATCGCAGGGCATTTATGTTGGCTAGACTAAACGCGTTTCCCTCCAAAGTTTTACAAGGGAGATATCAGCGAGTCCCTTTAGCCGACAGACTTTGCTCCTGTGGAGCAAATACCCCTGACTCAATCCAGCATATATTGCTTGATTGTTCTTTATACCATAACCTCCGTAAAGATTTATTTGGCAAGCTTTCTTTTCTCCAGATTTGTCTATTCTGCTACCCTGTTATTATTTATTGAGTGATACTGAGGGGATGGTTAGTGAGGCTGTGGCAAAATTTCTGGCTGACATCCTTAAATTTAATTCTGACCATGTTTGAATGCATCTGTAAGCTCGGTTTTATCTTGATTTTATCTCCAATGTTTAAATTTTTATATTCTGTGTATTTTTATCTGAATCTATTATGCCATTAAAGGTTTGGTATGGTATGGTATGATGTTAATGACAGGGTGCCATTGTTACTGGCACCAAAGATCAAGATCAAAAGCCTGGGAATGCTCCTGGAGTCCTCTTTAACTGTGGAGGCCCAGGTAGCAGCCACTGCCAAATCCACCTTTTTTTATCTGCAGCAGGCACAACAGTTGGCCCCTTTTCTGGAGCATAGCAACTTAGCAATGATCCATGCTATGGTCACCTCTGGTTGATCTGCAAGTGGTGGATCCCAAATTGATGCTGTTTTCTTCACCTGCCATGTTGGTTTACAATGCAATTTTAAACTGAGTTACACCCTTAATTCCAATTAAGTCAGTGGCTTAGAAAATTGTGGCTAGGGATACCAGTGCCCACCTCTAGGGTTGACAGGTCTGTGTTGGAAAATACCTGGAGACTTTGGGGGTAGAGCTGGGCTGGGAGAGGGCGGGGTTTGGGGAGGAGAGGGACCTCAGCATGATACAGTGACATATAATTCACCTCTCAAAGCATCCATTTTCTCCAAGGAAACTGATCTCTGCCAGCTGGAGTTCAATTGTAAAAGTGGCAGATCCCCAGGCCTCACCTGGAGGCTGGCAACTCTGCCCCACCTCCCTTTCCTAGCAAAGCACTGTCAAAGGCCTCAAAAGATGGCAGTGAGACTCTTCAGTCAAATCTGTATAGAAAAAGCATGGCATTAAACTGAGGTAAAAACCTCCTGATCTCAAAAATAATCTGAGAAGAGCAGGGAAAGCCAGTTTTGCTGGACACTGAATTAGTGATTGATCCCCCCATGGATCTTATTTTTTTTTTTGGGGGGGGGGGTATTGTATTTTACATGTTTTAAATAGTGATTTGTAAACCACCTTGAGTACAAAGTAGGGTTGCCAATCCCCAGGTGGGGGCAGGGGATACCCCAGTTTGGAGACCCTCCCCCCGCTTCAAGGTCATCAGAAAGCAGGGGGAGGGGAGGGAAATGTCTACTGGGAACTCTATTATTCCCTGTGGGTATTTATTCCCATAGAAAATCATGGAGAATTGATCTGCAGGTATCTGGGGCTCGGGGGGGGGGCTGTTTTTTGAGGTAGAGGCACCAAATTTTCAGTATAGCATCTAGTGCCTCTCCCCAAAATACCTCCCAAGTTTCAAAAAGATTGGACCAGGGGGTCCAGTTCTATGAGCCCCAAAAGAAGGTGCCCCTATCCTTCATTATTTCCTATGGAAGGAAGGCATTGAAAAGGTGCACCGTCCCTTTAAATGTGATGGCCAGAACTCCCTTTGGAGTTCAATGATGCTTGTCACAGCCTTGATCTTGGCCCCACCCCTAATGTCTCCTGGCTCCACCCCCAAAGTCTCCTGGCTCCACCCCCAAAGTCTCCAGATATTTCTTGAATTGGACTTGGCAACCCTACTGGCTAGAGACCTTGCTGTGTATTCCCACAACCTCTGTGATATGGCGGGCTGTTGCACAGGACAAGCTGCACTCACATTATGGAACTCTCTCCCCCCACCCCACCCCACCCCCAGAAGACTGAAAACGAACAGCCCATTTAAAGACATGGAGTTCTTATGCTGTTTTAGCCCAGCCTCCATCACTGGTTTCCTCCTTTGGTGTTGTTGTTTGGTATCCATTTATATTCAGCCATCCCATTTTTATTTTGGTTTCTCCCTGCTAACATGAGCTCAAAGGAAGACTCAAAGCAAGTTAAAACAAACATCCCTTCAGTCATACCAATAATTAAAAGCAGAAATAAAAATCTATGAAGACTAAAGTCAAAACATTCAAAACAGGATAATTCACTTTTTAACCGCCTGCCTCAACAACTCGTCTTGAACTTCTAGACCCTCTTTTTGAAGATTTGTGGTGCTCGACTCAGGCAGGTTTCCCTGAGGAGTGAGTTCTATAAATAAAGTGTAATGTAGAAGAAAGCCCCCGTCTCTGTGCTCATGGATCTGACTATACAGATGGAATCTGGTCGGTGCACAGCTTTGAAGGAAGATCACAGCAGAAGAGAGAGTTCATGGGGGGAAGTGGCTCTCACCAAAGGCCGCTCAACCAAAGACACATAGGACTTTAAAAATAGAAAACTAGCCTCTTGAATTGGGCCTGCACATTCAATTTAAGTTAAGGCTTTATGCCTAGTTTCCAACGACAACTGAAAATCCTGCTTTCCTCCAGTTCTAGGTTTTGTCTCTCCCTTTTCCACCAGTGATTCTTTAAGGCCTCTAGAGGCCTATCAGGTGCTCTTAAGGTAAGGGTCAGCCAACTGGCATCATAAGCCACTTGAAGAGCATACTATATGACTGGGACTGAGTCTAGAATGCAGCCTTATCTTCCTTCATAATTTGCCTGATTGGGATACCAGTAGGGTTGCCAAGTCCAATTCAAGAAATATCTGGGGACTTTGGGGGTGGAGCCAGGAGACTTTGGGGGTGGAGCCAGGAGACTTTGGGGGTGGAGCCAGGAGATATTAGGGGTGGAGCCAAGATCAAGGCTGTGACAAGCATAATTAAACTCCAAAGGGAGTTCTGGCCCTCACATTTAAAGGGACAGCACACCTTTTCAATGCCTTCCTTCTTTTGGGGCTCATAGAATTGGACCCCCTGGTCCACTCTTTTTGAAACATGGTGGGTACTTTGGGGAGAGGCACTAGATGCTATACTGAAAATATGGTGCCTCTACCCAAAAGACAGCCCCCCCCCAGAGCCCCAGATACCCGCAGATCAATTCTCCATGATTTTCTATGGGAATAAATCTCCATAGGGAATAACAGAGTTCCCAGCAGACATTTCCCTCCCCTCTCCCCGCTTTCTGACGACCCTGAAGTGGGGGGAGGGTCTCCAAACCGGGGGATCCCCTGCCCCCATCTGGGGATTGGCAACCCTAGATACCAGCCTCCAGGTGTGACCTGGGGATCAGCTGGAATTACAGCTAGGGTTGCCAGGTCCCCTTGCTGGTCTGGCGGGGGGATTTAGGGGGCATTTCAGAGAGTGGGTAGGGACATTATACAGTGTCCCCAATGCAATGAAATCACCCAGACGTGATGACACTACATTGAAAACATCATAAGGGGATGCTATGGTTTGGGGGCAAACTCTATGGTTAAATTGGGCTTAAACCATAGAGTTTGTCCAAAAAAAGAAGAGCGTCCCTGCACAGTGATATCACTTCCGGGTGATGTCATCACATCAGGGGTGTCACACAGTGACATCCCTGTTTAGAGGAAGGATTTCCCCCACTAGCCAGCTGGCCCACAGCAGAGAGAAGCCCCCAAAACCAGGGGTTGGCAGCCCTAATACAGCTCATCTCCAGACTACAGAAGTTAGTTCCCTTGGAGAAAGTTGATGCTTTGGAGGGTGGATTCTTTAGCACTGTACCTCACTAAGGTCCCTGACCTTCCCAGGCTCCATCCCCAAGTCTCCTGGAACTGGCAACCTCACCCCCCACCCATGGTCAAGGAGGACCTGGTAACCCTTCTCCCTCAAGAGATCTAGAAAGTTTCCACACAGGGTTCTCAGCTCCAGCTTGGGAATTTCTGGGAGATCTGAGAGCATTGCCTGGGGAAGGGAAGACTCGCAGCAGGATTGTGATGTGATGGAGTCTACCCTCAGAAGCTGCCATTTCCTTCAGCTGAGTAATCTCTGCAGCCTCGACGTCAGCTGTAATTCTTTGAAATCTCCACCCCACCTAGAGCTTGACAACCTGACCTCCATACTCCTGCCATTTCACAGAGTGTGCAAAACACAAATGTCCAGGAAAGCATTTTTCGAAAAAGATTAGAACTGTAGCAGAATAGAATTTACTCAGGAGGTCGCTTTTGTAAGAGACAGGACTGTAGTCTGTTGCGATGTTTATGGTATATATCACCTTCCTTTACTACATCGTCTTCTGTCTGTGTAACCCATTTTCTGTATTACGTTATATCATGTCTTAGGCAGTTTTTTTGTTTGTTTGTTTTTCTCGTTATTCGTATTGTTTTCCAGTTCTGTAATCTTTTCACATTGTTTCTTGGAGGCCCTTGCTGTCTGGTTGATTTTTTAAAAAAAAATTCTGTAATCTCGAGTCTCAATGAGAAAGTTGAGCTGTAAATGGAGTAAAGAAGGAGCCCAACTGCTTCAACAAGAGACCAGACGAGCAGCAGCCATAGGCTTCTATTGAGCAGTAACTACTGCTTCATGACCCTAAGAAACCGTTACTAGAGCTCTTTCTGTGCATGAAAGAGCCCTATCCCTTCCCCAACCCCCACGTTCCAGTTTTGTCTGGCTTGACACCTGGCTGAATTGTCGCAACTAGATTTTAACCCTTTGGCATTCTTTTGTTGCTTAGGCTTGTTCTGGTAGCCATGAAGTCACTTGCAGGTGTTTTCACTTTCTTATAAGATGGTTCCAGCTGATGTCATATAGCTTGGTGAGCTTAAAATCCTTCTACTCCAGGTGTTTCCAGTTCTCCCTGTTTACAGTACCAAGAGTCTATGGGGACTCAAGCTGGGGAAATAATAGATTTTGTCTGAGCCAGCTCTTGCCTTCATCTCCGTTTCCTCCAAGGCTGAAGCAGACAAAACAAACTGTTTGGAGGAGGGAGTGGAGGGGCGTGAACGCTCCTTTCCATTGGAATAGTTGGACGGCAGGCTAGATTTCTAAATTCCTGGCTGGCTCTGCGACTGAGGTCTGCTCCCTCCTGTTAGATAAGGTGTCATTTCCACAGACTTACCAAATGCATTTAATACCTTTAAAAAACAGATTGTACGACTCAGCATGAACAAGAGGGGTTTTTAAAGAGGTCTGTGTTTCCTGCCTCTGGCACATCATATGCATGAAGTACAGCTGCCTTTGTGCACTGCAGACCAACTAAGCATAGATTTTAGCATGCACTGCACCTACAAGAAAAGGGGGGGAAACCAAGAATATCACTTCACCATCTAAGGCTCTTGTGAGCATATGGGTCTCTGCAAAAAACTGCTACAGCCGTCCATAATGGGTGGGAAGATGGGATTTTGTCCCTTAGGCTGGGTACAGACTTTGGGCTCACCAGAGGCAGCCCAAACTGTGCTGCCCCAAACTAGAGCAGCCAAATCCCAATCAGATGCTCCTGCGCAATGCACCCATGTATCACACGAGGGGTGCTTTGGTATGTTCACACAGTTGTTGTACGCCACTCCCTTAGTGCAGTTTTTTTTTTCTTTTTGTCCCTTACATTTTAGTTCTCATGTGCACATGCGCTCATGCTTCGAGCAGATTGTCACGAGCTGGGGCTGAGTCAGGCAAAGTCCAGGGGCGGTCCAGGGTCTGCAACTGGTGAGCAAGGTGGGTCCAAGGCACCAAAACAGAGTCGTAACCCAGGTATCACAGGTCAGAGGTTCCGAAGCCGAAGTCAGGGGGTCCAGAGGTCCAAGCCAAAGTCAGGAATCCAAAAGCCAGTCAAGAGCCGGAGTGGATGCTAGGATGTCAGGTATGTGACTAGTTGCTTCCACAAAGCCTCCTCCCAAAGCCCACAGCTATATAGCCCTCTGCTGCCTGTTGCTCATTTGGGCTAATTGCTGTCTCAGAGCAGCAGCCAGGGTCCTGCCGAAACTTAAGCATCCTCACACTTAGAAGGGCCAGAATCCTTTCAACACTCAGGGCTCAAGGAGCGTCTTGCTTGTGAGCGTGCCGCCCTCCTCCGATCCCTGAGGTCCCGACGAAGGCGGTCACGCACACGAGCCACCCGAGAGGGCGAGGCAGGGGGGCTTGGTTCTTCTTCAGCAGGTGGCAGGGGCACAGTTCCTTCTGCAGGCTCTGCAGGCTCGGCTTCTTCTGCAGGGTCCCCAGCACCCATGACACTGATTGTGGGGGCTCACAACACCAAGCCACCTCGCTTGCACGCTCCTGTGTTCAGGTGCCTGGAAAGACAAATGGAGTGCGGCAGAAGAATTTGCTACCACTTCACAAGAGAAGAGAACCCAATCCAATTGGAAGAGAACCCAACACAGGAAGATGATTCGTGAAAAAATATAACCCGAAGGCAATAGGTTTCAGGATCTCCCCACAGTAACTGAGTCTGAACCATTGCCCAGGCCCTCATGACACTGTGGGATAGTGGCTGTGGTGGCTTCCAGGTCCTTGTGGAGACCTCAGGAGGCCACAGGAGCGTGGTAGTGGTGGTTCCCAGCCCTTGCAGAGGCTTTGGGAGCCATCTGAGGAAAAAGGGATGCACTCAGGTGGCACACCTCTATCTAAGTGGCCATCATTCCCCCCCCCCCTCCCAAAGCAGCAGTGATTGGACAGGTGAGGGAGATGAGTAGGCTCAGTAAATGTGCTGGCAGGAAACTTGAGTGATGGTTGGTTGGTGGGCCAATAGCCAAGTAGGTGATTTGTGATCTGTAAGTTAGGGCTTTTATTAATAGGAGAGTTACTGAAGGATGACTGTAGGCCCAAGACAGGGCTGGCTTGAGGCCAACTGATGCCCTAAGCACAGCCCAACAACTACAGGCCACAGGTGCCCCTCACTGGCCCTTCTGTTGCTTAACTGACATCAATAAGTGCTGAAGGTGAAATGTGAGGATTGAAAATTCAGTTTTCTTCCAAGCCAGACTCCACACCTATATTAAATATAAACTTTTTTTTACAAAAAAATAGCTTGTCAGTTGACTAAAGTTGAGTGTAACAGTGGAATAATTAAGGGCATGATAGTCAAGAGGGAAAAAACACTCTGTGGTGTCCTCCTTCCTTTGGTGCCCTAAGCACGTGCTTTGTTTGCTTTATGGTTAACCCAGGGCTGGCCCAAGGGATTCAGGCAAAGGTTTATACTTGTGAGTAGCTGTTTGGTTACCGAAAGCTTATCAGAATTGCTCTCAAGCAACACCTAATAGAGATTCAGTGAGTGAAACTGCAAAGACACCACACCAATCGCTATGAAAATGTAGAAGAGCCAGGCTAATTGAATAAGCTGCAAATGATGATAGCATGAGCTCTGTTGCATACGTTGTATGTTTGTGTGCGTGTAAAGTGCCATCAAGTTGCAGCTGATTTATGCCGACCCTAGCAAAGGGCTTTCAAGGCAAGTGAGAAACAGAGGTGGTTTGCCAGTGCCTTCCTCTGCAGTCTTCCTTGGAGGTCTCCCTTTCAAGTACCAATGTTGCTTAGCTTCTGAGACCGGATAAGATAAGGCTATACCAGGACACCGTCCCTCCAAGTATGCTATATAGAGCATGTTATATTTAAGTTCCTAAATGAAATCCTAAGCAGAGTTATACCTTTCTGTATCTATTTAAGTCAATAGGTTTTTAAAAGTGTAACTCTTCTTAGGTTTGCATTGTAAGAGAGGGGAAAATGTCTCTCTCTGAGCGAAGCTCACCCAAACCAACCAGCTGCTTGGTGGTTCTGTCTCCAGTTTGTAGGCCCAAGCCAGAATATCTTGAGCTACCAAAACAAGTAAATAATAATAATAAAATTGGAATGCGAACCTAGGCTTGCCAATACCCAGGTCCCAGCAGGGGTTCTCCCACTTTCCCAGGCTCCTCCCTGCTTCCAGTCAGCTGGCCAGCAGGGGGAAACCCCGCCCCCACAGCCACCATGTGCCTTTCCACCTCCAGAGGCTTCAGACTGCATTTGGAAAGGCTTCCTCTTGGGATGGTGTGTCTGTGTCTTTAAGGCTGAATGGGGGCGGGGGGGGGCAGGCAGAAGAAGACGGCTGTTCCCAGTGGCTGTGAAAGCAGCCCAGACCCTCCCATGGTTGCACAATCTTTTCAGAGGTCGTTTGCATAGGAAAGGTAAACCTGAACCTTTGGTTTCTCTGTTACTTTGAAGAAGTTGGAAGTTCAGCAAATCGTGAGTAGAGATGCCAATCCCCAATAGGCTTGCCAATCCCCAGGTCCCAGCGGGGGTTCTTCCGCTTTCCCAGGCTCTTTCCCACCCCCAGTCAGCTGGCCGGAAGGGGGAAGCCCCTCCCCCAGAGGACCATGTGCCTTTCCAGCTCCAGAGGTTTCAGTCTCCGATTGAAAGGTTTCCTCTTGGGATGGTGTGTCTGTGTTACTTGGAAGAAGTTGGCAGCAACTTGTGAGTAGAGAGGCCACTCCCTCGCTTCAGAGTCACCAGAAATGGTGGGGGCGGGGAGGGGGGGAGGGGAGGGAAACATCTGCTGAGCACTTCATTATTCCCTATGTGGAGATCGATTCTCATAGGGTATAATGGGGAATTGATCTGGAGGTTTCGGGGGCTCTGGGGGAGCTGTTTTTTGAGGTAGAGGCACCAAATTTTCAGTATAGTATCTAGTGCCTCTCCCCAAAGTGCCCCCCAAGTTTCAAAACAATTGGACCAGGGGGTCCAATTCTATGAGCCCCAAAAGAAGGTGCCCCTATCCTTCATTATTTCCTATGGAAGGAAGACATTTAAAAAGGTGTGCTGTCCCGTTAAATGCAATGGCCAGAACTCCCTTGGAGTTCAATTATGCTTGTCACACCCTTGTTCCTGGCCCCACCCCCAAAGTCTCCTGGCTCCACCCCAAAGTCTCCTGGCTCCACCCCCAAAGTCCCCAGATATTTCTTGAATTGGACTTGGCAACCCTAATCCCCAGGTGGGAGCAGGCCCTCCCCTGCTTCAGAGTCATCAGAAATGGGGGGGAGGGAAATGTCTGCTGGGCACTTCATTATTCCTTATGGAGAACAATTCCCATAGGGTATAATGGAGAATTGATCTGGGGGTATCTGGGGCTCTGGAGAAGCTGTTTTTTGAGGTAGAGGCACCATATTTTCAGCATAGCATCTGATGACTCTCTTCAAAATGCTCTCCACGTTTCAAAAAGATTGGACCAGGGGGTCCCATTCTATGAGCCCCCAAAGACGGTGCCCCTATCCTTCATTGTTTCTAATGTAGGGAAGGCATTTAAAAGGTGTGCCGTTCCTTTAGATGTGATGGTCAGAACTCCCTTTGGAGTTCAGTTGTGCTTGTCCCAACTTTGTGTATGGCTCCACTCCAATGTCTCCTGGCTGCACCCCCAAAGTCCTCAGATATTTCTTGAATTGGACTTGGCAACCCTATGCAAGCCCACTGTCCAGTGCTTTTTTCCTATGCTGAATCCAGATGTGATTTTCCATCCATTATGTACATTGGTGTAGTGTAAGAGTTTTTCACTGACCATTTCCATTGTCAAATCTTTCTTGCTTCCATTTCTTACTGCTACCTGTATATTTATTCGAGTTAAAAGCTCTGTGTGACTTCACATGTGGTTTCTAGTGGCCTTCCGAGCAGGTAATGAAATGGCTAAAGATCCACTTCAGCATTGCTGAGGTATCAGGTGTTCCAAGCTCATTCACTGTGTTGCTTAAACCAGTGATTTAGCCCATTACTGTTATAATGAGCAGCATTCAAAGTAAAGAAATACAGGCACTCTTATCATTAAATATTTCTAATTCTAATATGATAGTGGCTCCATTCCGCTGTCTATCCATAGCTCTGTCTCTGTGACTCACAATCTAATGTGGTTAGTTATCCTCAGTTGCACACTTGTGAGGTAAGGAAATGTTATCATGGAGACACTGAGACTCAGGTTCCCAACCAGACTTCACTGATGTCAGTGATTAAGCTGTGGGTATAGAAAGGACTACATGTGAAAGTCACCTAGCCACATGAATAAAATATGTCCTTAATCTTCCACATAACAGTCTTTGGCCACTATTAAGGACTCAACTTTCCTTCCCTTTTGCCATAATGGACAGGTGCTCATCAATACATCTAAAACTCAACATGGCCCTTCTGTGAATACTTAAATCCTGAGCCTGGGGCCGTGGACAGACAAGACAAATCTTTCTACAAACCTTGAAAAAGGCCCCAGGTTTGCAGAAAAATCTGAAATTGCAGAAACAACCACCATCACGACATTGGGTGAGGTGGTTAAGCCCTTCCAAAATGACAGAAACGGCTCCTGTAGCCATAGGAAATGAATGCCTTCAGTGGCTGTGGTTAGGCAACCACAACAAAGGTATTGCCAAGCTTCATTCCTTGGTTTCTGTAAGTAAAGGGCAGGGGGAGGGAATAGGGCCATTTCAGGGCTGTTTTGGCCTTTAAGAGAGGAATCATCAGGGCCTGGCCTGGCAGCAACCACGTTAAGATCTTTTTTCAAGGATTGCATACAACCAGGGCATTTTTTTTGAACAGGAACACACAGGAATGCAGTTCCGGCTGGCTTGGTATCAGGGGCATGACCTAATATGCAAATAAGTTTCCGCTGGGCTTTTTTCCATTGGGTCCCAGTTACAGACCAACAAAAAAGGGTCTCCCCAGTGCTCTTTCTGGAAGAGACAGTTGCAGTTACAGGAGTTTATGGAATAGCTCAAGAAGAAGTCAGTGAAACCAAACTCATAGAGAAACGTCACCTGGGCAGAACCCACTCCCCAGCAGCCAGATACTGAAAGCAAGGCAAGTATCCTCCTTACGTTCGCAGGAAGGAAGGTTCTAAAGGACAGAAAGGCAGGCATCCCCAGAGTTTCAACAAAGGCTCCTCGAAGTAACCTCACAACAGCTTGGTAGGCACTCTAGCCACAAAATACAAGCAACGGAAACATGCCCCCAACTCTCACAGCCTCCACTCTCCCAGGACTGAAATCCACAGGTCCAGAGCATACCTGTCAACTGGGGAGCATCCTTCTATTCTGCAAAGGAATGCAAAAACACATGTTGATAGGCTTGCCAATCCCCAGGTCCCAGCGGGGGAACTCCCAGTTTTGCAGGCTCCTTCCCACCCCCAGTCTGCTGGCCAGCAGAGGGAAGCCTCGCCCCAACAGCCATCATGTGCCTTTCCACTTCTGAAGGCTTAAGAAGACACCTGGTAGGGCTTAGTTTTTAGACAGTGTGTCTGTACCTTTAAATCTAGGAGCCAGGCTGAATGGGGGCAGGCTGAGCCGGCAGAACAACATGGAACATCATGGCTGCTCCCATGCTGTGAAAGCAGCCCAGGCTCTCTGTTTGTTTTACAATCTTTCCAGAGGTTGTTTGCATGGTAAAGGGTAAACTAGAACCTTTGGCTTCCTTGTGTTAGTCTGAAGAACTTGGAATTCAGCAACTTGTACGTTGCCCTAGTGAGACCACACAAGTGTGGGATTGCAAACTGTTTATTTTGGCTGCTCTGTGTATGTGTGAGAGAGAGTGCACAGGGGATGTGCAGCTGCTTGGGAATGCGAAAATGAAGACTGTATTCAGAGGAACTGCACTGCTGTATTTTTACTTATTTTAGGGAATGTGAAAGTCTCCTGGCTCCACCCCCAAAGTCCCCAGATGTTTTCTGAGTTAGACTTGGCAATAGGGTTGCCAAGTCCAATTCATGAAATATCTGGGGACTTTGGGGGTGGAGCCAGGAGACTTTGGGGGTGGAGCCAGGAGACATTGGGGTGGAACTAGGAGCAAGGGTGTGACAGGCATAATTGAACTCCAAAGGGCGTTCTGGCCATCACATTTCAAAGGACCGCACACCTTTTAAATGCCTTCCTTCCATAGGAAATAATGAAGGATAGGGGCACCTTCTTTGGGGGCTCATAAAATTGGACCCCCTGGTCCAATCCTTTTGAAACTTAGGGAGTATATTGGAGAGAGCCACTGGATGCTATACTGAAAATCTGGTGCCTCTACCTCAAAAAACAGGGCCCCCAGAGCCCCAGATACTTGCAGATCAATTCTCCATTATTTCCTAAGGGAATAAGCCTCCTTAGGGAATCATGAGTTCCCAGCAGACATTTCCCTCCCCTCCCCCCACTTTCTGATGACCCTGAAGCGGGGGGAGGGTCTCCAAACCTGGGGATCCCCTGCCCCCACCTGGGGATTGGCAACCCTACTTGGCAACCCTACATGTTGAGTTGTCAGGGCCACCCTGAGCATGCTCACCATGTTCCCAGGCCCCCTCAGTCCCAAAAACATAGATCCTCTGATCACAGCCCCCCTTTGGTTGAAATTTCTGGTTATTCACCTTTAGTGCAACATATGGTACAGCTAAAAGGATCATCAGTTGAGAATTGTACAAATGCAATGGACAAGGGCTTGCTTGTACAAACAGATGTTTGTCGAGGTAATGTTTGCTGAGGTGGATATTGTTCTATGAGGTAAGTGTTGTGTTATTTTTATTTTATTTATTTTCTTTTATTGGATTTATATCCTGCCCTCCCCACTGAAGCAGGCTCAGGGCGGCTCACAACGCATAACTTACAAAAAACACATAACTTACAACACATAACTCATAGACACACAAACACACACAGGGTCCAAAGTAATGCACATAGGGGCCAAGAATCCCAGCTACAAATACAAGTTGATGGGGTGTGAACTGGCAGAGATTGACCAAGAGAGAGATCTTGGGGTTGTGGTAGATAACTCACTGAAAACGTCAAGACAGTGTGCGATTGCAATAAAAAAAGGCCAACGCTATGCTGGGAATTATTAGGAAGGGAATTGAAAACAAATCAGCCAGTATCATAATGCCACACACACACACACACACACACACACACCCGCTTCAGGGTCCAAAGTAATGCACATAGGGGCCAAGAATCCCAGCTACAAATACAAGTTGATGGGGTGTGAACTGGCAGAGACTGACCAAGAGAGAGATCTTGGGGTTGTGGTAGATAACTCACTGAAAACGTCAAGACAGTGTGCGATTGCAATAAAAAAGGCCAACGCTATGCTGGGAATTATTAGGAAGGGAATTGAAAACAAATCAGCCAGTATCATAATGCCCCTGTATAAATCGATGTTGCAGTCCCATTTGGAATACTGTGTGCAATTCTGGTCACCACACCTCAAAAAGGATAATATGCATTGGAAAAGGTGCAGAAAAGGGCAACTAGAATGATTAAAGGGTTGGAATGCTTTCCCTATGAAGAAAGGTTAAAACGCTTGGGGCTCTTAAGCTTGGAGAAACGTCGACTGCGGGGAGACCTGATAGAGGTTTACAAGATAATGCATGGGATGGAGAAAGTAGAGAAAGAAGTGTTTTCTCCCTTTCTCACAATACAAGAATTCGTGGGCATTCGATGAAATTGCTGAGCAGTAAGGTTAAAACAGATAAAAGGAAGTACTTCTTCACCCAAAGGGTGATTAACATGTGGAATTCACTGCCACAGGAGGTGGTGGCGGTTACAAGCATAGACAGCTTCAAGAGGGGGTTAGATAAAAATATGGAGCAGAGGTCCATCAGTGGCTATTAGGCACTATGTATATCTATGTGTGTGTGTATATATAATTTTGGGGGGCCACTGTGTGACACAGAGTGTTGGACTGGATGGGCCATTGGCCTGATCCAACATGGCTTCTCTTATGTACTTATGTTTAGGTCCTCCTCACTTTCTGCCATTAGAGTGGTATCATCTACATATATGAGGTTGTTGATGTTTTCCCTGGCAATCTTAATACCTGCTTCTGCTTCATCCAGGCCAGCATTCCGCATGATGTACACTGCATATAAATTAAATAAGCAGGGTGACAATATACATCCTTGTTGAACTCCTTTTCCTATTCTAAACCAATCAGTTGTTCCATATCCTGTTCTGACAGTTGCTTCTTGACCCTTATACAGTTTTCTCAGGAGACATGTGAAGTGGTCTGGTACTCCCATCTCTTTAAGGACATGCCACAGTTTGTTGTGATCCACACAATCAAAGGCTTTAGCATAGTCAATGAAACAGAAATAGATGCTTTTCTGATACTCCCATGCTTTCTCCATAATCCAGCGAATGTTGGCAAATTGATCTCTAGTTTCTCTACCTCTCCGAAACCCAGCTTGAACTTCTGGTAGTTCCCGATCTATGTACTGCTGAAGCCTAGCTTGTAGGATCTTTAAGATGACCTTGCTGGCATGTGAAATGAGTGCAATGGTGTGAAAGTTTGAACATTCCTTGGCATTACCCTTCTTTGGGATTGGGATATAAACTGACCTTTTCCAATCCTGGGGCCACTGTTGCGTTTTCCAAATTTGTTGACATAATGTTTGCATCACTTTAACAGCATCATCTTTTAGGACTTTGAATAGCTCAACTGAGATACCGTCATCTCCGCTCGTTTTGTTGATAGTAATGCTTTCTAAGGCCCATTTGACTTCACACTCCAGGATGTCTGACTCGATGTCAGCGATTTCACTTTCATGGTTGTCAAGGACATTGAGGTCCTTCTTGTACAATTCTTCTGTGTATTCTTGCCACCTCTTCCTGATCTCTTCTCCTTCTGTTAGGTCCCTACTGTTTTTGTCCTTTATCATGGCCATCTTTGCACAATATGTTCCCTTGATTTCTCCAATTTTTTTGAAGAGATGTCTTGTCCTTCCTGTTCTATTATTTTCCTCTGTTGCTTTGCATTGTTCTTTCAGGAAGGCCTCCTTATCTCTTCTTGCTGTTCTCTGAAAATCCGCATTCAGTTGGGTGAATTTTTCCTTTTCACCTTTGCCTTTCGCTTTCCTTCTTCCTCAGCTATTTGTAAAGCCTCATCAGACAGCCACTTTGCTTTCTTGCATTTCTTTTTCTTTGGGATGGTGCAGATTGCTGCCTTCTGTACAATGTCACGAACCTCCGTCCATAGTTCTTCCAGCACTCTATCAACTCTAGTTCCTTAAACCTATTCTTCACCTCCACTGTATATTCATAAGGGATGTGATCAAGGTCAAACCTGAATGGCCTGATGGCTTCCCCAGTTTTCTTCAGTTTAAGCCTGAATTTTGCAATGAGTAGCTCATGATCTGAGCCGCAGTCAGCTCCAGGTCTTGTTTTTGCTGACTGTAGCAGATCCTTTTGCTTCGACAGGACAACCAGTGGCACAAGGTACTAATAGATATGCCTGTTTTTCTGATTTGGTTCTTCTGTATATATCCCGCCCTGAGCCACTTCGGTGGGAAGGTCGGGATATAAATCGAAACTAAGCTAAACTGTATAATATGATGAAAGAAGGCAATCTCCTCATTAGTTGAGGAAATTAGCACAGAATAAGAGACGGGTAACTGGGATTCTCTACCTATATGTAACTATTTTTCCCCTTTAGAGAACTCTCAAATAAACCAGGCAGATATACAACTGGAAAGGTTTTTTTTATTAAAAAGAAAATGAAAAAAGCACTGAAACATAGGAAAGGCACAGAGGAAGGGCAGAGATTTTTTAGGGAAGGGCGAAAATTACCAATCTTGAAGAGGTCTGCGGAAATGCCTTCGGAGTCCACCTCCAGGTCAAGCCAGCCTGGCTGAGCTCTCAGAGTGAGCTCTGAAAGCTTTTATATTTTTAAAAAGCCTTTCAATACTATGATCTACCCCCTTATGATTTGATCATGGGCACTAACTGAACTATGTGCGGGGATATGATAATAAAAAAAAAAACCTTCCCCTACTAATTATGACATTTTAACAGATTGGATTTAGTTAGGGGAAAAGGTCCCAGCGTGGTGTCCTTAAAGCCACAGCGCCCACCAACACCTTTCTTGATGCCTGCCAAGTATTTTTAGAAAGTAGGTAGGGCTTATGCCCAGCAGGGCTTCTGATTGGCTGCTGGAGATCTGATTGTCTGTGCAGATTTCCAAAAAGCTGCTTTGGCAACAGCTGACACTAAAGCACAAGGATCTTCACTGTGTGAATGAAGGTAAGCCACAGTCGCCGTTGTTCATTGGGCTTTGCCCGCTGCAATAGTTTTGTGGCTGCGCTCACCATGTTGTGTCAAAATACCAAAGGTGCTTGTGGGCTCCAAAAGGCTGGAGATTGCTGGGCTACAGTTTTGTCACAAATGTCTATATTGATACATACAATGTAAAGGAATAGATTGTGGTGGTAGTGACTGTAATTAACTGACATGCTCATGTAAGTGGTTTGTCCAGTATTATTTCATAGCAAAGAAATAGCGCTTTTACTCTCAAAAGCATTGCTTCTGTAATGCTCAGATTCACTAGGGGTCCTCAGACAAGTTGTTCTCTTTCACCCTTAGCCATGTCTTTGCAGTATGGGGATAGTACTCCTGAACTGTAGTATTGTAAAAAAAAAACAATCCGTTATATAATGTACATGATGTACTTTGAGCACTGCGAGTACTATATAAATATTGAGAATTTTTACGATGATAATTAAAATGGGACCAAGTGTGGATTTTATACTCAGCGAGAATGAAGATAACAGGACCAGAGATGTGGGTGCATTTAGCTGTTTGCTTGATTTTCATTAAAAATCAGGTGCCTACTATGGCAGAAGGACAGGTAATCCTCCCTTGGGTGAGACTGAAGCTGGTTCTGCTTATTTTCATAGTGGTAAGAGGTGGTGGTTTTATTTGGATTTCTCAGTGTTCTAGCAGATGCAGTCAACCACCTGCCGCCTGTTCTTTGGACTCTTGTCCCAAAGCAGCTCATAAAATGAACTTGCTGTCTCCAGTGTATCAATCACTATGCAAACAAAAGCTTTTCTTTGACGTCCGGTTGTAGCGAAGCAGGTTGAAAGCCTTTTGGGGGCTGCGTGTATTTCAACTACACTAGAAAAGGCACTTTTTTCATTCAGTGTTCCTGCTAATTGGCATCCTGATGTTTGCTTTGCCAGTCCTGGTGAAAGTTTTGAAAAGCTGAGCTCATTGTGTCCAGGAAGGATCTGATAAATACTGGTGTTGTTTTTACCTCTTTTGGCCATGAGAAAACGCTGGAACTTACTGCATCTACGGGGGCTTTCAAACAGCGACTGCTTGCAAGTGGATTTCACTGTTCTTACATAGAAAAAATCCAGTTGCAAAGAGCGTTATTTCATGTGTGTGAATGTAATGAGATACTCTCAGGATTTGGTATCACCAGCAGAGCTGTTCTGATAGTGCTTTCTGTTTGGAGGCACTTGCATTGAGGTGTTTTGAGAAAACTAGTCAGTGTTTATTATCATGGTGATACTGTCATGGTGGTGGATAATCAGGTAAAATTAGACGAATGCTTATGTGACAGCACCAAATCTGGAAATTTCGAAGCCATGAGAAAAATGTTTGGGGCAGGATAGAAATTTGGGACATACCGACATCGTTTTATGAAGAACATTTTCCTCAGTGGTTCAAGGCACTGTATGTTTTTTTCTCCTCCTCCATTTGATCTTCGCAACCGTCTTGTGAGGTGGGTTAGGATGAGAGATGGCAGCAACTTCCTCCCTCTGGCATGCATAGGCTGCCAGATGTGGTAATAACTTTTGATTTCGAAAGTCTTGGTGGTATCAATCAATATGGGGATGGGCCTACGGGAGGGGGTAACAGCTGTGAAACGTGCGACCTTTCTGAGCCTAGAAATGACTAGCTGCAAACGCAATTTTACCAACTGCGCCTGAAAAATAATAGCTAGCTGGCAATCCAGAAGTTTCTGTAAAGGATCACTTTGATTGTGCCTGCATCATATGTACTGAGGCTTTTCCGGCCATCCAGCCTCACTCAGCCACCATAGTTCATTTTATTACACTTCATGGGCAGCTCTTTTGCTTAGTTTCCCTTTGAACTACTGTTGTTTTACATTTGTATAAAACTACATGTTACCCTATGGGTTTTCAAATCAAATCAGCATATATTAGCGTGGTGAACCAGGCCTGAATCAGCTGGTGGGCCACGTCTCTACCTACCCCTTCCTGGTATGCTGACCTGAAGGGAGCATTCCATTCCACTGCCTTTGGGTATTGTTGCCACCCAGGGGTCATTTTGTAGAAAAACAGGTTGTGGAGCTCATCCAGGGATTGTTATGCAGCTGCACCTACTATCCAATGGACAAGGTAGGTGGGGAGGAGGAGGGGGAACCCTCAGAAAGGTTCAGGAGCTGTGCTCCTGTGAGCTCCTACTGAATCCGAGGCCTGCTGCCACCACTGTCCCTGTCTTGGGATCTGGTTAGGTGGAATTGCCTCCTAACCTCCCTCCCATATTACTAGAAACCTACCTCAGGGCTTCCCAGTGATATTTGAGGCTCCCCTGGAGAGTTGGCAACCGGACATGTCGCGGCTTTTTTTATTTATTTTGCGGATTTCTAGTCCGCCCTTTCCCAAGTCGGGCTCAGCGCGGAATACAACATAATAAAACGCCCTAGGGATTCCCTGCTCCACTCTTAACATTCCAAGTATTTGGTGGTATTATGTGGTACAGAGGGACTCAAGTCTCTTAACATTGAAAAGGTTTATTTAAAGCTTCTAACTGTTTAGAGGCATATGCAAAAGTGAAAAGAAGAATTAAATCGAAATTGGCAAAAATGCTCCATCTCTCTCCCTATTTAAACTCATGCCCTAACCGGCATGCAGGGCGGGCACTTTACTTAGTTACTCAGGAATAAATGGCTGAACATACTTTCCGAAATGACTCTGGGACTCTTGCCCAGGAGCAGAGTGCCGTCTGCCTCCTTCTGTGGCAAGCTCCAACCGATGACTGCCTTGAACTTAGGCTTGCCAATCCCCAGGTCCCAGCGGGGGTTCTTTCGCTTTCCCAGACTCCTTCCCGCCCCCAGTCAGCTGGCCGGCGGGGGGAAGCCTTTCCACCTCTGGAGGCTTCAGTCTCCGATTGAAAGTCTTCCTCTTGGGATGGGGTGTCTGTGTTGCTGTGAAGAAGTTGGCAGCAACTCGTGAGTAGAGAGGCCAGTTCCCCTTCACAGTCACCAGAAACGGGGTGGGGGGGGAGGGAAAGGGGAGGGAAACGTCTGCTGAGCACTTCATTATTCCCTATGTGGAGATCGATTCTCATAGGGTATAATGGGGAATTGATCTGGAGGTTTCAGGGGCTCTGGCAGAGCTGTTTTTTGGGGTAGAGGCACCAAATTTTCAGTCTAGTATTTAGTGCTTCTCCCCAAAGTACTCTCCAAGTTTCAAAAAGATTGGAACAGGGGGGTCCAATTCTATGAGCCCCAAAAGAAGGTGCCCCTATCCTTCATTATTTCCTATGGAAGGAAGGAATTGAAAAGGTGTGCTGTCCCTTTAAATGTGATGGCCAGAACTCCCTTTGGAGTTCAATTATGCTTGTCAAAGCCTTGATCTTGGTTCTACCCCTAATGTCTCCTGGCTCCACCCCCAAAGTCTTCTGGCTCCACCCCCAAAGTCCCCAGATATTTCTTGAATTGAACTTGGCAACCCTATACTCCACTAGCAACAGACAATGATAGAAGACAAATTTCTCTGTATAGGGAGTTTCAGAGTTTCAGGAGGCCTTTCTTGGATTGGCATGTCTAGCTTCAGAGGACAGGGACACCCAAAGCAGGGCCTCTAAAGATGACAGGAGTGGTCAAGTATGCTCATATGGGGGGGGGGGTGGTATGTGGTAATTCAGTCCCTCTGCTTTTCCTCCTGCATTACATCACTTGTAGGCTTCTGTACATATGTGTTCTGTATGCCATACCCATTTATCCAAATATCTTGGGTTCGTACAAGTGGCTGTTTACATTTTTTTCCCCTACCTAACCTTGTGCTTGTATGTAAAAAAAAAATGTCTGCCAAATGAGGTCCTGCTATGTGCATCTGATGAAATGGTAGAGTTATCAGGTCCCCCTGGCCACTGGTGTGGGATGGGGTGCGTATAGGGTGGCCATAATGTCTGAAGGCCAGCCAGGGACACCTTGGGGGGGGGAAGGTAGGGGTGTGCGCGCGCGAAGCGCGTGTGCGCCGCCGGAAACAGGAAGTGACGTCACTTCCGGTGACGTCACTTCCGGTGATGTCATGCCACCACCGAAAACAGGAAGTGACAGCACTTCCTGTGACATCATTTCCCCCCGCACCACCTGCCGGAAATGGGAAGTGACATCACTTCCTGTGACATCATTTCCCCCGCGCCACCTGCGGAAGCAGGAAGTGACATCACTTCCTGTGACATCATTTCCCCCAAATGACATCATTTCCCCCAAATGCCACTGCCGGAAACAGGAAGTGACTTCACAGCACTTCCTGTGACGTCCCCAAAAATCCCCCAAATATCACCGCCGGAAACAATTTTGTTCTCAAATCCTGTATATACTTCATCAGTATATGGGATAAGGCACTTTCTCAACTGTGCTGCATAATGCAGCCTATTTATTTTGTCCTGTTGGCTCTGTTGGCTCTATCTGCGCCACCTTCATCACTTTCGGGGTGTGGATCCCCAGTGGGGTGGTCTCCCGACTCCCTCCGCCGGCTGTTTCTGATAGCCCTGCGCCCCCTCTTTCATTTGATATGTGTCCCGTGCGGGTGCCACCCTTCCGCCGGGAGATGCCGCAAAATGAGCCCCCTTGAGGCTTATGGCGGCAGGGCTCGGGGGAAGCAAGCTAGACTGCTGTTCTTTTGAGGGGTTATAGAGTGTTTCGAGCCCCTCCCTGTGGCATCGGTCCCATCATTGTGGGACCCAGGGGGCCGGCGCAGCGGCCCGCTGAAGCAGCCTGTCAGTCACTTCCGCATCTCGACCTGTGTTATTAGTGACAGGCTGCTTCGGCAGGCCACTGCGCCGGCCCCCTGTGAGTCAGGGAGGGAAGGGGAGGGAAGGGGAGCCCAAGGGAGGCCGCCACCGGGCCGCGCTGCGGCCCGGGCGGCCTCCCGGTGAGTCGGGGAGGGAACGGGAGCCCAAGGGAGGCCGCCGCCGGGCCGCGCTGCGGCCCGGGCGGCCTCCCGGTGAGTCAGGGAGGGAAGGGGAGGGAAGGGGAGCCCAAGGGAGGCCGCCGCCGGGCCGCGCTGCGGCCCGGGCGGCCTCCCGGTGAGTCGGGGAGGGAAGGGGAGGCCAAGGGAGGCCGCCGCCGGGCCGCACTGCGGCCCGGGCGGCCTCCCGGTGAGTCAGGGAGGGAAGGGGAGGGAAGGGGAGCCCAAGGGAGGCCGCCGCCGGGCCGCGCTGCGGCCCGGGCGGCCTCCCGGTGAGTCAGGGAAGGGGAGGGAAGGGGAGCCCAAGGGAGGCCGCCGCCGGGCCGCGCTGCGGCCCGGGCGGCCTCCCGGTGAGTCAGGGAGGGAAGGGGAGGGAAGGGGAGCCCAAGGGAGGCCGCCGCTGAGCCGCAGCGCGGCCCAGGCAGCCTTCCGGCGGGTCGGGGAGGGAAATGCAGGCCGCCGAGTGAGGGAGGGACCGTCCCTGCACGTGCGCACGGCATTTGGCGCATGCGCAGAGCCCGCCAATCGCCGTGCGCACGCGCAGGGACGCTTGCTCCCTCACTCCCCGCCTTCCCTGCCCGTGCGCGCGGCCCGCCGGCTCCTCTAGCTGGCTAAACCGGGACTTTTAATGGTCCCGGTATAGCCAGCTCGGGAGCCGGGAATTGGGGGCCAGAATCGGGACTTTCCCAGGCAACCGGGACGATCTGGCCACCCTAGGTGCGTAGGGTTACCAGCCCCAGGTTAGGAAGCTCCTGTAGATTTGGAAGGGGAGCCTGGGGAGGACAGGGACCTAAGTTGGGTACATGCCATAGAGTTCACCTTCCAAAGCATCCATTTTCTTCAGGCAAACTGATCTCTATAGTCTAGAGATGAGCTGTAATTCTGGGGGGTCCCCAGGTCCCACCTGGAGGCTCATAGCCCTATAAAATGTACTTGTCTGTCAACGTTTAAGCTTGAATAAAATATGCCAATCTTTAGAATGTTCAAATTTTTTATTTCTTTTTCTGCTACAGACCAATATGACTAACGTGGCTACCAGAGTTCATTTTGTAGAAAAATAGGTGGTGGAGCTCATCCAGAGATTGTTATGCAGCTGCAGCTACTATTCAATGGACAAGGAGGTGGAACCCTCAGGAGGAGGAGGAGGAACTCTCAAAAAGGTTCAGGAGCTGTGTTCCTGTGAGCTCCCACTGAATCTGAGGCCTGGTGGCTACCCTTGCATTATTGAGGTACTAAGCCGCTGAGATCCTGCATGCATATATTTCCCTCCCCCCCTCTACCAGCTATGCAGAGCTAACGGCATTAATTAACCATTTTAAGAGATCTAGCTTCCTGCCTGTTATTAACATTATATTGCAAAATAAGGGATTAATCTGATGGAAGTTAATATGCAAAGAGCTACAGTGAAGAATATTCATGTGCCAGGAACCAAAGCGAGGCTAATGCAAACTTCATTACCAATACAGGATGTTTAATACTGATATTTTCTCCTTGATACATAAGTCTGTGACACATAAAACTCAATTATAAGACAACTATAAATG
This sequence comes from Heteronotia binoei, assembly GCF_032191835.1. Classification (NCBI taxonomy): domain Eukaryota; kingdom Metazoa; phylum Chordata; class Lepidosauria; order Squamata; family Gekkonidae; genus Heteronotia; species Heteronotia binoei. Next base: position 64,835,105 of record NC_083235.1, read on the forward strand.
CCTTAAATTATACCTGAAGAGCAACAGAATAAAGGGAAACAAGCTTTACTTTACAAAGCACACATATAAGAATATACATTAGGAACAATGCACAATGAATTAGACCTGTTAGGCAATGATCTCAAAGATGCCTTCCTTTTTGAGTGAAACTTGACATGATGGACAGTACCCAAAAAATGGTATCCATGTACATTTAAACACAAAAAAAGTGAAACTTCCGGGTTACGTCACCCTGACTTCCGGGTTGTCCGCAGATCGTTCTCCTTCAGCGCCTTTGAATCAGGCGGTTCAAAGGAAGACCCTGGAGGGGTTCATAGGAAGACCCTGGAGGGGTTTTTCTTCAGCATGGGACTTTTGCGGGAAGTTAGGGGTACAGCAGCAGCTGCTCCTGTTCTTCTTGCATGCCCCGAGGCTCCGCCCCCATGATAGCTGATGCAGCAAAAAAAGGTGAACACCCAACTGCTTTCTTTCACTCCTTTCAGTAAGCTTTTGATGTATCGCTTCTCTACTCTAAGCATGGCAATTCCACCGGACAAGTAAGTGAACTTTCAATACCACTGGCTAATGGGTTGTTTTACATAACAACGAACAGGCAGCTCTAAGGAAGGGATAGAGGTCAACTATATGCCTACTTTCCCTGTGAATGAGGCCTCGTAAAGTCAAAGAGCAATTTTAAGTATCGGTAATAACTTGATTTGTACTGAATACAAATACTTAAATCGACCTGTATTATAATTGGATATATGTTAAAGAGACTATTATTTGGCTGCAATATGGTCTGAACATAAAAGAGAAATATTTTAGAGAGATCTGTCCCTGCAGTCTGACTAATTGAAATGACAACATTTGAAATCTCAGCTGGCGCTGATTTGGAATGATGATTTAACAGGATCTTTAAGCTACTTTTCAACTTGGATTAAGAGACTGAGTTTGCTGACAGAGAAAAATGGCACTGCCAAGCGAAATGTCTTATAAAAAAGATATATTATGGAATATTACTTCTCTGAAACAGGATCTTGGTTCATTAATGCAGTTGATTAGAAAACAAATGGGAGCTTTTATGCTGAAAGCTAGCGAAGTTTCAATTCCACACGAGCTGAGTGCTAGAGATTCAGGTGACATCTGCGGAATTGGAATGGGAAAGTGATCAGTTCTGAAACGAACAAAAGAAAACCAAAATAGATTCTTATGGCACAGTTACAAAACAAGACTGGAAATCAAGACTGAGTGAAGTCCTGCTGAGAGGAATAAATGGCACAGAATTCTTCTCCCCATTACCGAGAGGGGTGGCCACATTGTGAAGAGAGAAGGTGCATCCCAGCCAACAAATTAAGATATGGAAATCTTTCAGGAAGAAGAACTTTTGAACTTTTTCCCTCTCCATGGATAGTTGGATATGGAACTCTAAATAAGAACTGATATGCGATTTTAAAAGGCAAACTGTGATGTCTGGGTTATATCAAGGGGGGGTGGGGTTTGGAGTAATATGGATATAGAAGCTAAAGGAATCAAAAAGTTTTTAAATTTTAAGAAGACAGACAACGTAATCAAATTGTAGCTTGGTGGGCAGTTGGATATGGAACTTATAGTAAGGACATATATGATTTTAAAAGGCTAGGTGGGTTTTTTGGGCTATATATTTAGGTAGGTAGAAAACATCATTACTTTTCAATTTGGTTTGCATCTAATAGATAAAGATATATGTTTTTATGCCTACTGTAATGATGATATTGTAGAACCAATAAGTGAATTTGTATTTTTAATATGACTGAAGTAGCTAAAATTAAGATGTAAAAACTTTACTGGGATGAAGGATTCCTGAGTTCTGGTTTTCCTTGTGGGTAAATAAATATGGAATGATTAATAAGAATCAACATGTGATCTTAAAAGGTCAGGGGAGATCCTAAGGATGAAAGGGTGTTGTTAAAATGTTAGATAAATATACAGTTAATTTGAATCAATGGTAAAGAGGGCAGACAATACATTTATTTTTATATGGCAGATTTATTTTTAGTATGTTTGTTTGGAGAAATTGCTCATACTGATATAAGTGTTGGATTAATTGGTAGAAAGGCAGACAGCACAATTATTTGAAGAAATTGCTTATACTGAGATAGACAAATTATTATGTTGTATTTTTTTAACTTGTTAAGGATAAAGAGATTATTTTTATATGCTTATTTTAATAAGGCTATTGTTAAACTAACAAATTAGGCTGTGCTTTTAACATAGTTAAGCTAAATCAGGCAGTTTTGTGTTGAGATGGCTTTGAATTTTTTTATTTTTATTTGTGTTGAAGAAGAATTGTTTAGATGTATATTGCTAGTAATAGTTTAATAAAAAAATTGTATAATGAAAGATAAGGATGGTAAAATATATGGAGAACTTTATACTTGCAGGTAGAACGAATTGGGTATCTTATTTGGAGGCAGAATCATAATTGATATATTTGTACTTTTCTTTGTTTCTGTTTTTTTCCCACTCTGTACATTCCCTTTCCTCCCTTTTATGTATCTTTGCTTTTGCTTTTTGTAGTTAAAATCAATAAAAATTATAAAATGCAAAAATAAATAAATAAATAAACACAAAAAAAGTGGGGTGGGTACCAGCGGACTTCCATTGTGAACAACAACTGAAAATGCAGGCAGAGGGCTAACCTTGGCCTCCTCCTTACTGCATTATGTTTTGTTGCTTGAAGGATTTTTCTCTCAGCTTGCCAACCCTGGTTTGGTAAATTTCTGGAGATTTGGAGACAGAGCCTGGGAAGGTGGGATAGAATGTCATAGGGCAGGGGTGTCAAACACATGGTCCGGGGGCCAAATCAGGCCCCCAAGAAACTGCCTCCATATGAAACAGCTGGCTCCAGCCTGCAGCCCCGTGATCAGCTTAGAGAATTGGGGTTCAGCCTTGATGTCACTGACAATCTCTGAAGTGATTGCAGTGGAGCTGAACTTGTTTTGAACTGCTGTTTTGTCATCTCCCAGTTTTACTGGGAGTTTGCCGGGTCAAAGTGAAGACAGGAAGAACAAACATATATGAAACTGTTGTATTGTTTATTATTGTTTACACATAATGTTTATTGTTGTTTATACTGTTTTATTGTTTATTATTGTTTACACATTTGGAATTTCTGAATAATTATATCCACAATTTTGTAAAATTGTTGCTTGCCAGTAATTTACAGCCGTGAGCCTTCAGGTTTCCTTGCTTGTGTCTTTTCCACGGCTTCCTCTTATTGCTTGTCCTTACATATCACAGCTTGCTTTGCCAGGCTTGCTCAATTGCACAGGAGCTACAAAGCAAAACTTCTGTTTTCTCCATTGGCTGAGGCTCCTCCCTTGGGGAGGAAGTGGGGGAAGGAATACCTTGCTTTGTCAAGCTTGCTCAATCACACAACAGAGCTACTAAGCCAAGCCTCTCTTCTATTGGCTGAGGCTCCTCCCCCTCCTGGTCCCCTGGGGAAGGAAGGAAAGAGCCAGAGCTTCCTTTGCCCAGTTCCCTGGATCCCATGGGAGAAATACAAAGCAAGCACCTTTAAGACCAACAAGTGCTAATGTTTTAAGCATGTTTTAAGTTTTTTTTAATTGTGTCTGTGTCCTTTATAAAGTTTATATCTCTGCTACCTAATCTTAAATAGGTACACACATGGCCCAGCCCGACATGGCCTGGCCTGACAAGGTCTCATTTATGACAGATTCGGCCCTCATAACAAATAAGTTTGACACCCCTGAGCCTACCCTTTGAAGCAGGAGTTTTCTCCAGGGCAATTTGGCATCTGGATATCAGTTGTAATTCAGAGAGCACTTCAGCCTCTGCCTGGAGGTTGACAACCCTTTATAATACTAGAAGTGAGCTAGGCTGGAAGAAAAGGCAGCCAGTGTAGTTTAGGGGTTAGATCTCAATGCCTGGGGAGATCTCAGTTCAAATCTGTTTCATGAATGACCCGAAGCCAGTTGTTTTCTTTCAGCCTAACCCACCTCATATACTTACATGTTGTCAGAGCCGCAGGGGTCTAATTTTGATTGGGACTGCAGCAGGGGGAGGAAGGGCGTTTACCTGTCTCCTATGACATTTTTTTTGAGCCAGCATGGCACCAGATGGTGTTATTTGCCCAGTCAGGTGCTGCACATGCAAGATTCTCCCAGCAGGCCAAATACCCTCGGTGACATTTTGGCTCAAGAAAATGGTAGTAGGGAAGGCCCTCCTTCCCCCATAAGGTTGCCAAGTCCAATTAGAGAAAAATCTGGGGACTTTGGGGGCGGAGCCAGGAGACTTTGGGGATGGAGCCAGGAGACATTGGGGTGGAGCCAAGAACAAGGATGTGACAAGCATAATTGAACTCCAAGGGAGTTCTGGCCATCACATTTAAAGGGACAGCACACCTTTTAAAATGCCTTTCTTCCATAGGAAATAATGAAGGATAGGGGCACCATCTTTTGGGGCTCATAGAATTGGACCCTAGGGTCCAATTGTTTTGAAACTTGGGGGGTATTTTGGGGAGAGGCACTAGATGCTATACTAAAAATTTGGTGCCTCTACCTCAAAAAATAGACCCCCCCCCCAGAGCCCCCAATACCCACGGATGAATTCCCTATTATTCCCTATGGGAATCGTTCTCCATAGGGAATAATAGAGTGCCCAGTAGACATTTTCCTCCCCCCCACGCTTTCTAAAGGGGGGAGGGCCTCCAAACCAGGGAATCCCCTGCCCCCTTCCTCTCTCTCACACACAAATACTTACCAGATCTTCTTCCGGAGAACTCTTGCTGTGAAAACGATAGCAAAAGAAAGGGAGGGGCCGTTCTCCCAAGCCCTTCCTGCTTCCTGCCCAGCCTTAAAGGGGCATACATTTTACAAACGGCTCAGGAGCTCTATAATAACATGAAGCCTAGAGGTATGTTCTCCCCCCCCACCCCCCGCTTCCCAATTTTTGAAGAGCGGGAGATGAGGCTGCGAACCCAGGGGTCTCTCGCCAGAGCGGGAGGTTTGGGAAGCCTATTCCCACACCACCTGACCTGAATCTAGTCCCTGCATTACTTTTAAATGGAGTTCCTCCGGGATTTACAGCTGTGTTGTGGTCTTGTATAAGTTGTAATGTGCAGTTCGGCCCTTGTGAGGACAGGGTGAGAGAACCATTTAGACTACCATGAGCTTCTTGGAGGAAGAGTGGGGTAATGATGCAATATAAGAAGTCCAGAAACAACAGAAATATCAGGTGTGGAAGGGGCAGCTGCCCTTTCCTTTATGTTCTTTTTCATTTGTTTTTTTAAAGAACATCCCCGCTTCATTGGGTAGCCATACCTAGTTTTATTTATTTATTTGATTGGATTTTTTTTTTCAGTCGCTCACCTGAAGGGCCTCATGGTGACTTACAATATTAAAACCAATGAGGAAAAAACAACATAAACACAAATAACAAATACCAAATATTAACATTAAAATATTAAATTGTTAAAATAAGTTGCTATCCCCGTATTAAAACAGCCCAAACACATGGTTACCCTCCCAAAGCCAACCAAAACAATGCAGCCTTGCATGTCCTGTGGAAACGAATGTCTGGCAAAGCACAAGTGTCATCCGAGAGTGCATTCTATGGGGCAGGAGCCACAACTGAGAAGGCCCTTCCCTCAGTGACAGCTAATTAAGTCATCCTAGGGCCAAGCACCTGCAAGAGGCCCCTAGACAGTGATTGAAGAGACCACAGAGGGGTGTACTGGGTATGAAAGTCCCAGACCATTAAGGGCTTTAAAGGTTAACACCAACACTTTGAATTGGATCCAGTGACTAACTGGTAACCAGTGCAGCTGCTGTTGAATTGGAGTAATATGAGCTGACCATGATGTCAGCAACCTGAGAGCTGTATCTATCTGTCTGTCTGCCTGTCTGTCTATCTATCATAATCTAATCTAATCTGTCATTTGATTTACTGAATCACCCTATCCCAGTCTAAACCAGGCTCTTGGCAATGTACAACATGTAAAAACAGCATATAGATTAAAAATACAATAATACAGATTAAAACAGTACGTTCTAAAACCCCAATGGCATCCTGGTGATTTTGTTCCTCATCCAGAGTATTGGAGTATATGGGCGGGAGGCGGGACTTCCGGGGGGGGGAGAGGAAGGAAAGAAGAAGGTGCCAGCTGACACTGTCCTCAATCAAAAGTCTAGTGGAACATCTCTGCCTTACAGGCCCTGAGGAATTGCATAAGATCCCACAGGACCTGGGTGTACTCTGGCAGAGGTTGGAACTAGAGCTGAAAAAGCTCTGGCCCATGTTAAGGACAGCCAGACCTCTTTGGAGCCAGGGATCACCAGCAAATTGCTGCCAGCAGAGCATAATGCTCTTCCAGGAACACAGCAGAGGAGATGGTCCTCCAGATATGTTGGTCCCAGACTGCTCATTCTGGACCACTTGCAGTTTCTGAAGCATTTTCAAGGGTAGCCCTCTATAGAGCAAACTGCAGTAATCCCATCTGAAGGTGACTGTGGCGTGGATCAATGTGGCAAGGTCTGACCCAGACAAATAGGGAGCCTTCTGGTGGGCCTGGCATAGGTGAAAAAACGCTGACCATGCTACCATGGACATTTGTTTATCCAATGACAGCAGAGAATCCAACCACACCCCAAGATATACAGAGCCTACAGCTGTCAGGTGGACACCATCAAGTCTGGGAAGTGACCTTCCAGCTAGCATCTCAGTCTTTCCCAGCCACATGACCTCTGTCTTGGATGGCTTCAGCATCAGCCAACTCCCCCTTAACCACTAGACTACCCACCCAGGCACTGGGATAGTGCCAGGAACTCTGCCACTGACTGGTTATCCAGCAGGAAGAAGAACTGAGTGTCATCAGCATATTGTTGGCACCCAACTCCAAACCTCCTCATGATTTCAGCAAGAGGATGCATATATGTGTTAAATAACATCAGAGAGAGGATTGAACCTTGTGGGACCCCACAGTTCAAGTCTTGTTGGGAAGACCACTCTCCCCGATAGCAGCTCTCTGAGAGTGTCCCTAGAAGAACAAGGAGAACCAACTAAAGAAAGTGCCCCTTACCCTCGGGGAGGCAAGGCAGTCAATCTGGAGCAAATAGTCAACTGTATCAAAGGCCACTGATAGATCTAAAAGGATCAACAAGGCCAGCATGCCTTTATCCAGATGTTTATGGATATTGCCAACCAAAGTGACCAGTGCTGTCTTGGTCCCAAAGCCATGCCTGAAGTCTGATTGAAAAGGGTTTAGGGCAGATGTCTCATTCAGGAAAATCATCGTTGCCTAAATCTTAACTGAGCTGATGAGCTACCAAATTATAGGCATGATTACAGCCTAAAATGGTATCAGAACACAACATGATTACATTTGTGTGAGGTGACTGGCTCTCAGGTCAGGATAGCAAAATATATTCCTATGTTCAGTTTGGGTTTAAAATAGGTCTGCTAACCTCCATGAGGACCCTGGAGTTCTCCTGGAATTACAACTGATTTCCAGACCTCAAAGATCAGATCCTCTGGAGAAAATGGCAGCTTCTGAATGCATAGACAGTGCTTTCTCAGTGGTGGCACCTTGTCTTTAGGATATGTTCCTTCTTGAGGCTCTCCTGGCTCCTCACTTATTGTTCCTTAGGTGCCAGGCCATCTTTTTCCAGCTGTTTTTATGGTCTGCTTCTAGTCTGAAGACTATTTCATGAATATCATTTTAAGCTGCTGAATGTTGTTTTATGACTTGCTTTATTATGGATAATTTTTATGTTGTCTTTTCATGATTTATTGAATTTCTGTTACTCAGCTTTGTGAGCCACATCAAGCAGATCTCTGGAGAGGAGCTGGCATATACATTTGTTAAATAAAAAACAGATATTTTGAACGTAAAAATGTTTTCATCATTTTCTGTGCAACATAGAGCTGCCACATCTTTCATTGAAGATGCTCCTGTGTTCTTAGCAGCAACCTGACCTGCAGAAACTAAGCAGAAGATAATGGCATTCATTTCTGTGCCTCAGTGTGCTGTGAAATATACAGAAGAAAGACCAATTGAAAATGGCAAGTCAGACTAGACGTTGCTTTTTTCAAGAGTTCACCACAGGGAATTGCAGCCGTACTGCAGGAGCAAGTCCCTGTGGTAACTTGTGTCTAGAAAGGACAGGTGGGCCTGATTCTGACTGGGACGGCAGCATGGTGGGGAGGAGGAAGTCCCACCTCCTCCCGCTGTATTTTTGGTAGAAGAAACTACTCAGAGGCTGCTAAGGCAGGTGGTATTCACCCAGTCTGGAGGCTGCCTCCTCTCATCTAGTTTGGCCTTTGAAGACTTAAGAAACCTCAACTCTGAATACACATGGATTCTATGGTCACAGTCAGAGATGAATATCAAATAAGCAGAGCAGAGCAAGAGCTGGAGAAGTTGTCTCTCGTGGACACTTTTAAAAATGGGTTTTCACGAGCTGTCTTAGTGACACCAGTGAGATGGAAGCAAAGCAAGACATCAAGCAGATGATTGTTTCTATAAATAGGAAAGAATGAAAGTGTATCCTGGGCAATTCAGTCCCAAGCATCTCAGCAATCCCATTTTGGTCTCATGAAACATTTTCCACATTTATGTAATTAGCCTACAACTTATTAGTCTTTTTTAAAATAAAACCTTCACAAAAATCCCTTGAGCCATTTAAGGATCCACACTGCTTGCAGCAAAGAGCATGATACAGCACAGAGCCGGAGAGATGGCAAAGTGCCACTAATTACTCAGAAAACAACATTCATGTCTGTAAACTATTATGGAAGATTACGCGATGATTTATGACAATCAGGAGAGAAGACAACTGGAGAAAGTTACCTGTGAAAGACTAGAAAAGGGGTTCCACATACAGCATATAGTGTAAATTGCAAACATAAAACAGCTGAGTAACTATGATTCCTCTTCAAGGAGCTTGGAGATCTGTAACTCTGTGCTAGAGAGTTATCTGAATGAACTTTCAGCACCCCTGCAAAACTCAACTAAGAATACGGGAGTATCTTCAATGAAAGAAGTGGCAGTTCTATGTTGCAAGGAAAATGATGAAAACATTTTTACGTTCAAAATATCTCTTTTTATTTAGTAAATTCCCAGATTTACTTGGGGAAAACCCTAAGATTTATTATGATAATGTATGTAGTGCTATCAGAACACAATCTCCCAGCTTGCAATCTCAAATTTCATATAAAGGAGACCGGGCTGGGGGGGGGGGTGTAAAAATGGGAAGAAGAAGAAGAAGATATTGGATTTATATCCCACCCTCCACTCCGAAGAGTCTCAGAGCGGCTCACAATCTCCTTTACCTTCCTCCCCCACAACAGACACCCTGTGAGGTGGGTGGGGCTGGAGAGGGCTCTCCCAGCAGCTGCCCTTTCAAGGACAACCTCTGCCAGAGCTATGGCTGACCCAAGGCCATGCTAACAGGTGCAAGTGGAGGAGTGGGGAATCAAACCCGGTTCTCCCAGATAAGAGTCCGCACACTTAATCACTACACCAAACCAGCTCTCCTGGTTTGGGAAGGATGTATAGATGAAAAACTCTGATTCGGGTTGTCACTGTGATTTTCTGAAATGCTTATGCAAATCCAAAATTCTTAGACTTTATTAAGGGGCCCATGGAATTGGACCTCTTGGTTCAATTTCTATGGATCCCTGAACAAAGTTCCGCCAGCTACTTAAAAACAGCTGCCCCAGACCCTTACATTTCCCCCCAATGAAAATAATAGACCCTAATATCTTGAACCCCCCCCCCCCCAAAAAAAAGAACCCCCACAGATATGAAACCCAAACCAGTAATGTCCTACTTGAAAATCAGCAATCATGGTAAAGGTTCCCTCAGAATTCCAGATGCCAGACACTAAAACAGGAGATAGAATAGTCATTGTTCCTCAGGTCCACACTATAGATGTGCAATCCTCTCCCCCTCTCCCCCCCCCCACCGCATATGCCTTACTGGTATTTTTCAGTGTTTTTTGAGCTAAAAAGAAATTATAGTTTCTTTTTGGCTTCCATTATAGCTAAACCCAAGAAAAAGTTGATATTATTTGTCTTTTATTTGGGCACTAGGAATAAAGCCATTGTGAGGAAAAATACAACCTGGAACTGCAAGCCGTAGTCAAGACTGGCCCCAATGAGTTCCTCTCAGATGCCTTAGTGATACCATTCAGACCAACACTCCCTCTCTGATACCACTGTTGGTCTTAAGCACAGGACGTCAATCTCTCTCTCTCTCTCTCTCGCTTTCCCTCCCCCCCCTCCTCCCTATCTCTCTCTGTATCTGCTCTGCTGCCACGAGACACCATTTCCCCTTTCTCTGGTTGTTTCCCTTCCAGAAAAAGAGAGGGAGGAGCCCTCAGCCAATTGAGGAATGGCTTTCTCTGGGTTTTTCCCTCCTCCTCCCTCAGCCAATTGATGAAAAGGTTTCTCTCTCTCCACTGTGAAACAGTGGCTCAATCCTTGTCTGTCCAGGGACTGGGAGTGAAGGTTGTTCTGCACTGAGCTTGAGCAACAGGCAGCTCAGCTAATGGGAGATTAGGTGAACCTGTGACCAGTTTGTCTGGCAATTTATATTATAAGGGGAGATGGCTTGGAGAAGGCCTTCTGAGTTCACTCGCCAAGTTGCACCACCACAGCACCACTGATCTCTTTAAATGCCTTCTCCAAGCTGCGGCACTACTGCGGCACAACTTGCTAAGTGAACTCAGAAGGCATTTAAAGAGATTGTGGTCTTGGTAAATGCTTTCACCCCTCCATTGAAAGCTATGGAGGATGGGGGCACCATAAAATTGGACCCCCTGGTGCAATATTTTTAAAACTGGGGGAGGGGCAATTTTAAGGAGAGGCACCAGCCACTATGCAGCAAATCTGGTGGCTCCGCCTCAAAAAAATGCCCCAATTATCCCTGGATAGATTCTCCATTATGTCCTATGGGGACCACTGGTTTCTCAAATATTTCCAAATCCAAATACCATACCAATATTAGGATTTGGGAATATCAAGTAATACCAATATTTTTCAGGTTCCGGTGTATTGAATAAACCTGACCTCAAAAAATACTGTTATTGTTTTTTGCATACCCCTAGTTCATATCCTGGCTGGTCTAAACAGGTCATCTATTTCACATGTTGTATTGAGAAGAATTCCAAGTATGCCACACATCATGTGAAGGAAGGGCAAAGGACAAAACTAGGGATAGAATTGCCAACTCCAAATAGGGAAATTTGTGGAGATTTGTTGGCAGTGCCTGAGAAGGGTAGAGGATAAGGATGGAAGGGAGAGGATGGAGCTCAGCTGGGGATATGATACGATAGAGTCCACTCTCTGATACGACAAGTTCTTCTATGGGAATTGATCTCTGTAATCTGGAGATCATTTGTAATCCTGGGACAACTCTAGGCCCCACCTTGAGGCTGGGAACCCTAGCTGTGAAGAGAACAAGTAGGATGGACCAGAACTGTGTTCTCCAGTTACATTTACAGGCATATGACCAGCGTTTGCATTGTAAGGTAGCAATTCTACCACATAATCCCTTATGAACCCATTCAACCATTACAGTAAACTTTGGAATCTCTTCTTCAGGTGGTCTCCACCTTCTAGGCAGGAGTCAGCCCAGGAGAGGGCCTTTTCAGTCACAGTACCAATGCTCTGGAACTCTCTCCCCAGAGAGATTCATCTGTCCGTAGTGAGTGAAGACTTTTTTGTTTTGTTTGGCATCCCTCAATGATCTCTCTTTCCTAACCACTGTTCTGATTTTTTGGATGTATTGTAACTCTGTTTTTAAAATTCTTTTAGACGTTGTTTTAATGATGTATGTTTTGGGGGGGTGGGGCATTGACTTTAATGATTTTATAGTGTAATTTTATCATGTATGTTTTAAATTGTTAGCCACTTTGGAGGGACTTGTGAAGGCAGAATATAAATTCTGCAAATAAATAAAACTAGACCAAAGTCTAATTAAATCTAGACTATGGACTTGATACTCAGTGTCGTGTAGTGGTCAGAGTCTTGGACTAGGATGTGGGAGACTAAGGTTCCAATCCCCACTCTGCCATAGAAGTTCTCTGGTGACCTTGGGCCAGTTACTCTCTCAGTTTAATCTATCTCACAGAATAGTTTTGAGCATAAAACTGAAGCCAGTGTATGTGTGGGGAGCGGGGCTGACATTGTATGGTGCTTTGGTCCCCAATTAGGAAGAAATACAATAAATATATTCAGAATTGATGGGGAAAAGTTTGTTCTAAAACCTCTTGGAAAGTGTTAATAGAGGCCTTATGCCCCTGTAGCTATTGCTCTGCCATACAAAAGGCAGTCTTTTTGTGGCGCTGCCATCCCTTAAAAGGAAACAACCTGGGAACACAAGTGCTGCAGAATGAGCTTCCTAAGAGCTGCGGTTATTGTGGGTTGCTTGGGAAGCATGTAAGTCATGCAATTGTGTTTGTTTTTACTCTTTTGCATATAGCAACATTCTTTTAATAGCAGCGGGCTTTTTTCTTCTTGGAGGTGTCCCTAAAAAGGCTCTCAGTGACTGGCAGTGCAGCCTACTGATCCACCGAAACTGCTACAAATTGGGTCACAGTGAAAGACTAACATTTGTGGAGAACATCCCACATGCTGTTTTATGGGGGCCTTTCACATCTCCACTTCCCACAGAATGTATATTATAGTCCTTGTCTCTGAAGAACTCTTTAAGAACATAAGAACATAAGAGAAGCCATGTTAGATCAGGCCAATGGCCCATCCAGTCCAACATTCTGTGTCACACAGCGGCCAAATATATATATATATACACACACACACACACTGTGGCTAATAGCCACTGATGGACCTCTGCTCCATATTTTTATCTAACCCCTTCTTGAAGGTGGCTATGCTTGTGGACGCCACCACCTCCTGTGGCAGTGAATTCCACATGTTAATCACCCTTTGGGTGAAGAAGTACTTCCTTTTATCCGTTTTAACCTGTCTGCTCAGCAATTTCATCGAATGCCCACGAGTTCTTGTATTGTGAGAAAGGGAGAAAAGTACTTCTTTCTCTACTTTCTCCATCCCATGCATTATCTTGTAAACTTCTATCATGTCACCCCTCAGTCGACGTTTCTCCAAGCTAAAGAGCCCTAAGCGTTTCAACCTTTCTTCATAGGGAAGGTGTTCCAGCCCTTTAATCATTTTAGTTGCCCTTTTCTGAACTTTCTCCAATGCTATAATATCCTTTTTGAGGTGCGGCGACCAGAACTGCACACAGTACTCCAAATGAGACCGCACCATCGATTTATACAGAGGCATTATGATACTGGCTGATTTGTTTTCAATTCCCTTCCTAATAATTCCCAGCATGGCGTTGGCCTTTTTTATTGCAAACGCACACTGTCTTGACATTTTCAGTGAATTATCTACCATGACCCCAAGATCTCTCTCTTGGTCTGTCTCTGCCAGTTCACACCCCATCAACTTGTATTTGTAGCTGGGATTCTTGGCCCCAATGTGCATTACTTTGCACTTGGCCACATTGAACCGCATCTGCCACGTTGACGCCCACTCACCCAGCCTCAACAGATCCCTTTGGAGTTCCTCACAATCCTCTCTGGTTCTCTACTTTCTCTACTTTCATTCTCTACTTCTCACTAACAAATTAATAAAAGTTGCCTTTCTCAAAAGGTGCTCAGTAGCCTGCAGCATCGTTTAGGTTGCCTTCAGGTATCTAATTCACTTTTGGATGTTGGCAACAAAAATGAGGACAGATGGAAAACATGTATGGCATTATTGCCATTTTTGTCCCTGATTTGTCTCAGATACTTAACAATTATGCAGCTGTGGGCCCATCCAGATGGCCCAAATACCTTACCAGGGTGAGGTTAAGTTACCAGTCTCATGGGCAATGGGAAGGTCCTGGTCCCCAGTAGGAACATCCCAATCTTACTCCTTTTTACCAGTAGCCTTCCATGCTGCTACCTGTAAAGGTAGGGGCAGAGGTGGGGGCTTTAACATAGCCCTTTGCTCCAAGGAGCGGGGTTTGATACCTGGAGCACCTGGGAGAGGGTAAGGCCAGGTGACTGAAGAAATGCAGAAAGTCTGAAGGAGAAGAGACAGTGGCAGAAGCCATAGAAAGAAGCTGACATCTGAGCCTGAGGACATCTAGAGTGATAGCCAAGGAGCCATCACAGAACTTCTTGGCCAGAGAAGAACCTGTCATGTGACCCCTTGCTATAGCTTAGCCATGAATACATGGATAGGCAATACAGAACACCCAGTGCCTTTATAATGAAGAGATAGACCTTTAACATACCCTTATCATGGTGTGTGTGTGTGTGTCTGCATGTATCTCTGTCTGTATCTGTCTGTGTCATAATAGTACTTTAGAGTGTTCAGGTGCTTCAGACATTATAATCCTTAAAATAATCCTGAAAGGATAACAGAAAGAAAGCCCTATGTACTTGGGTGAGGAAATGGAAACCACTCTTTGGATTGGGGGCCAATGGGTTTCTGAAGGAAAAGGAAGGAAACAGACAGTGTCCCCAGAGAAGATGAGGTTGTTCCTACATCCTTGAAAGATATCGAGACCTGTGAGACCCTGTAGGGATTAACATTGTCGGATATTACCTATCCCAGATATTGCTCCTATATAGCCATTTGTTTTCTTGTACTACAACTATAATCATTAATAAAATTTCATATTTTCTGTATTAAATTGGAACGATTCTCTCTCTCTGCTTTTATGGTTACCAAGTTGGGTTCTGTTTGGCTCAGGGCTACCAAGAGGGGGGGGAGTGGATTTTCCAGGGGCCTTGGTTGCCATCCAGTAACAAATGGATTTATTTTCACAAGGTGTTTGGGTTAGGTCCTGGTGGTGTGGCAGGAGGGGAAATAGTTGTTTGGGGTGGTGGTAGCTCTCTGCAGCTCTGCCAGAAGCCGATTAGTAAAGTGCTTTTCTGGGAGGGTTCATTTTTTTGCCAGACCTCAGCTCCAGGACCTGGTTTTATTGCCAGGTTTAGCTGTGGATATTAAAAATACTTTTAAAAAAAAAAAAACTATTGCATAATCTCAGACTATCACACAACCCATCTGAGTTAAGGGGAAAGGTATCCTTATCCAAATGTGTTGTTTCCAGTCAGGTTTGAGCTCTAGCATCTTATTTTAGAAGCACTGCGAGTAACAAAACACAGATAAAGAAAATACAGGGATAATGAACTTGATTTCTGTAGAAGTCAAAACTGAGAGGGAGCTGGTGGTTATAGTGAATGCAGGCTGAACATGAGTCAGCACTGATGGGTTTTTTTCACAATAACAAAATGCCATTTGGGGCCACGCTAGCAAAAAACATTATATCCAGCACACACACACACACACAAAGGAATAGCGCTGCTCTACTTGGCACGAGTTAAGCCTAAGATGAAGAAGTATTATGTTCAGCTTCCAATGCCAGATTTTTAAGGAGGATGTGGACAAATTGGAGATGATTCAAAGGGGAGCAACAAAGATGTTAAAGTGTTTTGGAGGCAAGAAAAATGAGCACGGACCAAAAAGAAACTGGGTACATTTAGCCTGAAGGAAAGAGGATTAACAGTTTTCACATGTTTAAAATGCTGCTATAAAGAAGACAGAGGACACCTCAGGGAAGAACAGGAATCAACGTATTTAAGCTGCAACTTTTTAAGAACAGCTGGCCAATGGAACAAGCTGCCTAGGGGAGTTATTACAATTTTTCCAGGAGAAACGGGATAATTTCTTGTCTGGTATGGTTTGGATCAGGGCCAGATGAAAGGTTATGGATCCCTCTGCTCAGCTGTTTTCTGGGGTATCCCGCTTCTGCCTTCTAGTCTGTCAGCATTTACAGTGGGTAGTATAGAAAAATGGAAAAAAACCATAGAACCTATGTACAATTAAAAACATGTTCAAGAAATATGAGATCATGGACCTCAGAGGTCACGAGTAGAATGAACAGCACAGCACACTGCTGTTCTTGTTCACTACCTCAACAGGCCCTGGGAGACATATGCGTCTTTTAGCTGTAAGTGCTGGTAATAGAGTGAGGACAAGGGACGGGCTGCAATGGGACTGATTTGCACAGTGAAGGCACCAGAGTACTTATCTTCATCCTCGTATTTATGTAACCAGTGGTGTCACTGGCCAACTCAAGTTGCTGGTGGTCTCACCATGGTTGAAGAAGAAGAAGAAGATATTGGATTTCTATCCCGCCCTCCACTCCGAAGAGTCTCAGAGCGGCTCACAATCTCCTTTACCTTCCTCCCCCACAACAGACACCCTGTGAGGTGGGTGGGGCTGGAGAGGGCTCTCACAGCAGCTGCCCTTTCAAGGACAACCTCTGCCAGAGCTATGGCTGACCCAAGGCCATCTCAGCAGGTGCAAGTGGAGGAGTGGGGAATCAAACCCGGTTCTCCCAGATAAGAGTCCGCACACTTAACCACTACACCAAACTGGCTCTCTGGTTGCACTCATATTAGACCAAATGGAATTGGGCTTTTTGCCTCTCCTTACTTGTGCAAGCATGGACCCTCCCTCCTCACAGCTGCAATTCAGCAGTGACAATTGAAAGAGGTGTGTTGCCATGTGGGCCATTGTTGATGGAATAATGGGACTATAAGAGACTGTTTCAGTTCCCTCCCAGTCACTTCTGCTCCACATAAAGCTCCAAGTGTCTGTTTGTAATAGGGCTTGGAGATCTCATGGAATTACTACTAGTCTCCAGACTATAGAGATCAGTTTCCCTGGAGAAAATGGCTGCTTTGGAGCTATTATAATATGCTGAGTTCCCTCACCTCACCAAACCTGTCTCCCTAGGTTTCACCTCCAAATCTCCAGGAATTTCCCAACCTTAAGCTGGCAACCCTAATTACAACAGATCTACAGAGAGAGAGAAGTTCCTCAGGAAGAAGTGACAGCTTCTGACGGTGAATTCCATGACATCACATCTCCAGTGAGTGGGGCTGTTGAGTTGCTGCTGAGAGATGGGTTCCCCACCCCCTGGCTCCTGTTTCCTGCCACCACTCTTGTGGCCAATGGAAGGGGGGGGGGAGGGACACCACCAGCAACAGCATGATATCACTTCCAGGGGAAACTCATTAAGTGATATCAGTGCCCTGCAAGAATCAGTGGCAATCCTGTGGTTTTGCAGCAAAGTTTCCAACAATTCCTAGAAAGGTATCACATCACTTCTGGGTTTTTCCCTAGTAATGACTTCACACTGTCACCCATTCTCATCTGACAGCCATACCAGTGAGCACCCTGCACTCCCCAACCTCTTCCATCCCCAGGCACCGCCATCAAATCCCCAGGAATTTCCCAGCATGGAGTTAGCAACTCTACAACTTTTTATCCATCTCATCTTGCTCTGTCCTTTTGATATATACAATACTTGCCTCACCATATTGTCCAGACCTCCAGAACTGAACATACTTGGGCCCCAATAGATCTGAGACCCTGTTCTACAGAGTTCTTAAAATTAATCACCATGATCATGCAATTGATTGAAGTACATGACTCTGGAGGTCCCTTCAAACAGCATGCGTTTTCGCACTGACCTTAATCGGCAGCAACGTCCCTCTTCACCGCGCAGGATCTGCGTGGATTTCGCACCAATTGCTGCGGAGCACCCGGAAAAGCCGCAAAGTCCCACGGCTTTTGCGTCGCAAATGTAAACCGCCAAAAACCAGTTTACATTTGCGACTCAAAAGCCGCGGGACTTTGCGGCTTTTCCGGGTGCTCCGCAGCAATTGGTGTGAAATCCGCGCAGATCCTGCGCGGTGAAGAGGGACGTCGCTGCCGATTAAGGTCAGTGCGAAAACGCCCCATGTTTCTGTGTTTTAGTGACAGCTGCAAACAGGGAATTTTTGCTAGATGGGAGGAAAGTCACAGGTAAACCTAACAGAATATCCTGGTTTGTGTTTATTTTCCATATAAATGTGCCTCACAAAAAAAAAATCCAGGGAAGAAGACTGATAAGAATATATAATGCAGAAATCATATTGATCCTGCTGCTTGAACAGCTTTGGTTTGTCAGTTTTACCATTGACCTTAGATTCTGGTTACAGGATCTATGCAAACATGTAAAACCCAAGCCCCAACAGCCTCTTTAATTCAGGAAAGGCCTCCTTGATGGTGATTGGGAAAGGAGGAGCAATGAAGGGTGGTACTCAATTCCCACCTTGTGGAGAGCCACTTTCACTATTTCCATCAACCAAAAGAGCCACATTACTTCCACCCCTGGGATGAGGTCTGCACCTCAGAGAGGCTCTTAGCTTATTCTGCTGGTGAAGGCTTTAGCAAGGTGGGAACTATCTATGGTTGCCAGCCTCCAGGTGGGGCCTGAAGATCTCTCAGAATTATCAAAAGAGATATCAAAAGCTCCCCCTGAAATCCTGAAAAATTATAGCATATGCTGAACCCAACATGTAATAGCTCAGGTATGCTATTGCCTCACTACACATGCTAAGTCACTCAGTTTTTACTTATACCCATAAATCAAACTTTCATTTCATTTATTCAATTTATACCCCGCCCTACCCCCAAAAAAGGCTCAGGACAGCTTACATCATAAAACCAACAAGATAAAACAGTAGAACAATAAATAGGATCAATGATTAATAGCAAAAAATACCCCCCACGCCAAATAAAAAAGTGTATGTGTGTGCATGTGCGTGTGTAACCCCAGAAATTCCAGTGTCTGAAAAGAACATAAGAACATAAGAGAAGCCATGTTGGATCAGGCCAATGGCCCATCCAGTCCAACACTCTGTGTCACACAGTGGCCAAATATATATATATATTATATATATATATATACACACACACACACACGCAGTGTGTGCGCGCAGTGGCTAATAGCCACTGATGGACCTCTGCTCCATATTTTTATCTAACCCCCTCTTGAAGCTGTCTATGCTTGCAGCCGCCTCCACCTCCTGTGGCAGTGAATTCCACATGTTAATCACCCTTTGGGTGAAGAAGGACTTCCTTTTATCTGTTTTAACCTGACTGCTCAGCAATTTCATTGAATGCCCACGAGTTCTTGTATTGTGAGAAAGGGAGAAAAGTATTTCTTTCTCTACTTTCTCCATACCATGCATTATCTTGTAAACCTCTATCATGTCACCCCGCAGTCGACGTTTCTCCAAGCTAAAGAGCCCCAAGCGTTTTAACCTTTCTTCATAGGGAAAGTGTTCCAACTCTTTTAATCATTCTAGTTCTAGCCCTTTTCTGGACTTTTTCCAATGCTATAATATCAGAAGGCAGCAAAGCACTGGGAAGTGGCTATATAGACATCACTTTGTTGGTTTTAGAGGTGCCACTGGACTCAAATGTAGTTTTCACATCTGTTGCTAATTGCTTTATTGTCTGTATATCAATGTACTTTAATTCACATGTCTTACCTAATGTGCTATTCTAATCTTAGCTATATTTATTGCTCACCACTCCCCCCCCCCCCCATCTATATGTAATATTTGAGGAAATCTGTTTCAATGAATCTTAAAGAGTGAACAGGACCGGATCGACATGTTTTTTGAAGGGGGGATTTAAAAAATGACGCCCCCTTATGGGCCATTCTATCTTATGGTCCCATAGAATACAATGGACTTCATACCCAATTTGGCACACACACACCCCAGTCAGCGTCCGGGGCAAGCACCCCCCTCTGCCCCCGCCCCCTAGATCTGGCCCTGAGAGTGAACATACTAAGAGTGAACATACATAACTATTCTAAAAGTGAATTTCATAAACAGCAGGGGACTGCTGAGACACCACTGTAACCACTGGCCAACTCCCACCTGCCAGTGGGAGCCAGTTTGGTGTAGTGGTTAAGTGTGCGGACTCTTATCTGGGAGAACCGGGTTGGATTCCCCACTCCTCCACTAGCACCTGATGGAATGGCCTTGGGTCAGCCATAGCTCTGGCAGAGGTTGTCCTTGAAAGGGCAGCTGCTGTGAGAGCCCTCTCCAGCCCCACCCACCTCACAGGGTGTCTGTTGTGGGGGAGGAAGGTAAAGGAGATTGTGAGCCGCTCTGAGACTCTTTGGAGTGGAGGGCGGGATATAAATCCAATATCTTCTTCTTCTTCTTCTATTGGAATTGGGGGCAGGTCTCCTAATATTTTGGGGAAATATTAGCTCTTAAGGAGACTTTGGCTTGTGAGAGGCGGCAACAGGGGGTCTTTACACCAGTTGTCCCAGTGTACCCTTCGCAGTGTACCCTTCGCAGGTCTTACACAGCTTTTCCTGGGTTTGGCCCAGCCCACAGGCATTGCAGAGGGGTTCCCCCAACATTTCTGGGGGGCTTCTCCCTAAACCCCCCATGGCCCCACCTCCATTGGTGGTGGAGGCTCCTCCCTGTGATGTCACTGAATCCCAATTCTTTTAACAACCTAGCATAGGAACACCTCTGGCCCAGCCCCAGTCGCCCCTGGGAAATTGGAAAGTCTATGCCCCTGCCTGAAGCTTCCTTTGCGTTTTCCTAGAAGAAACAGCTGTCAGTTTTATTACAAATGCCGGAAGATCTTAATGTTTGGGGTGGGGGGAGAGGGGACTGCGTTGCTTGAGATGCTTTGAACCCGGATGATTTACAACAGCAAAAGTCAAAGCCAGCACCTTTAATTGGGCCTGGAAACACTTTCATTGTTACATTGTCAGTCCAGAAAATCACAGGCCAGTACGGCACCAATTTAGATCCCTCACTTGCTCAAAGATGATGCTTTATTATTTTGCCTGGGGCAACTACTTGCTCTTGGTAGACTTCCAGTTTTGTACATCATTCCAGACCTCTTCACAGTGGGAGGAACAGTGATGTTTGAAGTAGTCATGGGCACCTTCACCTCTCTTGTGTACAATTTTGAACTGGCCCATTAAAAAACAGATTAATTTGGATGTCTAAAATTGATCTTTTTAATTCAGAATCTGCAAAGTCTCTAAGGACCCATGATACCTTCAGGTAGGGTTGCCAAGTCCAATTCAAGAAATATCTGGGGACTTTGGGGGTGGAGCCAGGAGACTTTGGGGGTGGAGCCAGGAGACTTTGGGGGTGGAGCCAGGAGACATTGGGGGCGGAGCCAGGAGCAAGGGTGTGATAAGCAGAATTGAACTCCAAGGGAGTTCTGGCCATCACATTTAAAGGGACAGCACACCTTTTAAAATGCCTTCCTTCCATAGAAAATAATGAAAGATAGGGGCACCTTCTTTTGGGGCTCGTAGAATTGAACCCCCTGGTCCAATCCTTTTGAAACTTGGGGGGTATTTTGGGGAGAGGCACTAGATGCTATACTGAAAATTTGGCGCCTCTACCTCAAAAAACAGCCTCCCCAGAGCCCCCGATACCCGCAGATCAATTCCCCATCATTCCCTATGGGAATCGTTCCTGGAGGTGCATAATGGCTGTGGGGGTGGGGCTTCCCCCGCCGGCCAGCTGGCTGGGGGAGGGGGGAAGCCTGTAAAACCGGGGGATCCCCCGCTGGGACCTGGGGATTGGGAAGCCTATCATCAGGAGCACAATTCTTTCTGAAACCTACATTCTCTCTCACACACACAATTATCAGCTCCAACTGGGAACTTCCTGGGGAGGGGGAGACCTTTAGCAAATTGGGCTTCCAGGTCCTCCCTGGCCACCTGCAGAGGTGGGGAGTAAAGTTGCCAGATCCAGGCTGGGAAACTCCAGGAGATTTGGAGATGGAGCCTGGGGAGGGTAAGGACCTCCATGGGGTACAATGCCATATAATCCATCCTCCAAAGCATCAATTTTCTCCAGAACTAATCTGTGTAGTTTGGAGATGAGCTGTAATTCTGAAGGAAACCATTTTCTCCAGGGGGACTAATCTCTGTAGTCTAGAGATGAGCGATAATTCCAGGAGATCTCCAGGCCCCACGTTTAGGTGAGTATGAAAAGCTAGCAGTTTCCATGTAACACAGCCTCAAAGCACAAAATATAGAAATTTCAAATATTTATGTGAAAATTTCAAGAACTCAGAATAATATCTATGCAGAATATCTATGCAAAATTACAAACACCAATGGACATCCATAAATTCATAACACAAGGAACGGTAAATCTATGGAAATCCAGTATGTAAATCTTAAATCTTTGAAAGCAGTCAAGAAAACTATGCAACTAAGGATTTCTTCTGTTCCAAGTGCAGTGGTAGTAACAGTAATCCAAAAACAGTAATCCAATATAGGTACAACCTGACTCCAAAGTAACAGCTAACAAGCAGAACTGGTATACAATGTCTCATTTTGCTTAAGGTTGGCAACCCTGTCTGCATAAAATACTAAGATTATATATTCTTTGTTGCCATGGTCTGTGTGAAAAAAGATACTATCACACAAGCAACAAAAGTATCTGAAAATAGCCTAAATCAAAGGAAGCTGAAGTTACCCATAGCTGTAATGGGGGTAATGTTGGACATTTACTGAATGGGAAAATAATGTTTCTTATTATTGTTGTTTTTTAAAGTAGTTCAGTTATTTAAACCTTGTTATTCTGCCCTATGGTAGGCCTGTATTGGTGTGTTTATTTTCAATGGTGGGGGTGGGGGGAGATGGTGACTGAGAGAGCATATCTTTCTTATGGTCATGTATTTAGGGTTGCCAAGTCCAATTCAAGAAATATCTGGGGACTTTGGGGGTGGAGCCAGGAGAAATCGGGAGTGGAGCCAGGAGCAAGGTTGTGACAAGCATAATTGAACTCCAGAGTTCAGGCCACCACATTTAAACACACACCTTTTAAATGCCTTGCCTCCATTGGAAATAATCAAGGATAGGTGCACCTTATTTGGGGGCTCATAGAATTGAACCCCCTGGTCCAATCCTTTTGAAACTTGGAGGGCATTTTGGGGAGAGGCACTGGATGCTATTCTGAAAATTTGGTGCCTCTACCTCAAAAAAGCAGCACCCTCAGAGCCCCAGATACCCATGGATCAATTCTCCATTATACCCTATAGGAATCGGTCTCCATAGGGAATAATGGAGTGCCCAGCAGACATTTCCCTCCCCCCCCCACCGCTTTCTGATGGCCCTGAAGTGGGGGGAGGACCTCCAAACTGGGGGATCCCTTGTCCCCACCTGTGGATTAAGGCAACCAACCAGAGTAACGCAGAAAATGGAGCAGGCAAAGAGCACAAAGGCATCCACGAAAAACCAGCCTCTATAAATTGGAAAAACCACTAATAATAAATTTAATCCAAATTCATAGAATGCTTACTATTCAATACAAAATACTAACATCCGAATACTGACCGCACCCGAACCCAAAATCTTTCAAATTGCAAACTGATGCCACTTTCTCCAAAGGACTGGGTTCAGGAAGTGATGTGACAAGCCGTTTTAAAGAGAGTCCAACGCTCCAAATGCTCCTTTCAAATGGAGCTGGTGTAGAAATAAAGTTGCAGCCAGGCACAAAACCGCGACAGGGCTGTGCATGATGCCCTGTTTCACACGAGGCTTCTACAAGCTTCAAAAACCATTATATAATTTTTACTAGAGAACATTGCTTCAAAATACTTTACAGGTAAATCCCAACCATAAAGCAAGGAGAAAACAATTCTGATATGTGATTGTTGCAATGTGTCTTGTGGAAAGCCTGCCAAGTTTGGTGGTTAATTTCCATCCACTGTCAACTTACACATCCATCAGAAACTCCACAAGACAAGCCTTAGGCATACAAATCTCTTGATTATCACCATTACATGCTGCCTGTGTGGGCCTATTGTGGCAGTGGATTTTAAAGGCCTGACATGGATAAACTGGATTATGTATGTTGGAAACTATGCTGTCTTGGGGAACTAAAATGAAATCCAGCGCTAGGGAGAGAGGAGATGCTCCTAGCTACAGATAAAACAAAAATGTCACTAGTTTTGTTGACATGGGGTTTTAGAAGCAGAACAAGATTAAATATTTGAAGTTGAGAGAGAGAATATGTTTGTGTCTCTTGTTTTATGGGATTCCATAATGTGGAACAAATGCCAATGAAAAAGTTGAATGTATTGGGTTCACATCATGTAGGGTTGCCAAATCCAGGTTGGGAAACGGCTGGAGATTTGGGGTAGGGCCTAGAGAGGATGGAGTTTGGGGAAGGAAAGGGTTGCCAAGTCCCTCTACCGCTCCAGCGGGGGATTCTTTTCTTGCGAGTGCACAGCACATGCGGCACAATGATGTCACCCAGAAATATTGTCATTGCACTGGGCACATTGTGCTATGGACAGTCTAGGATTTGCAGTAAAAACTCTATGGCACCATAGAATTTCGCTGCAAATCCTAGAGCATCTGCAACACAACGTGCCTGGTGTCATGACATCACTTCTGGGTGACATCATCGCATAGGGCATGTCACACAGTGATGGGGCTGTTTGGGGGCGAGGGTCCCCCCAGCAGCCTCCTCCTACCGGTCCAGCGGGGGATTCTTTTCTTGCGAGTGCACAGCACAAGCGGCACAATGATGTCAGCCAGAAATATTGTCATTGCACTGGGCACATTGTGCTACGGACAGTCTAGGATTTGCAGTAAAAACTCTATGGCACCATAGAATTTCGCTGCAAATCCTAGAGCATCTGCAACACAACGTGCCTGGTGTCATGACATCACTTCTGGGTGACATCATCACATAGGGCATGTCACACAGTGATGGGGCTGTTTGGGGGCGAGGGTCCCCCCAGCAGCCTCCTCCTACCGGTCCAGCGGGGGATTCTTTTCTTGCGAGTGCACAGCACAAGCGGCACAATGATGTCAGCCAGAAATATTGTCATTGCACTGGGCACATTGTGCTACGGACAGTCTAGGATTTGCAGTAAAAACTCTATGGCACCATAGAATTTCGCTGCAAATCCTAGAGCATCTGCAACACAATGTGCCTGGTGTCATGACATCACTTCTGGGTGACATCATCACATAGGGCATGTCACACAGTGATGGGGCTGTTTGGGGGCGAGGGTCCCCCCAGCAGCCTCCTCCTACCGGTCCAGCGGGGGATTCTTTTCTTGCGAGTGCACAGCACATGCGGCACAATGATGTCACCCAGAAATATTGTCATTGCACTGGGCACATTGTGCTACGGACAGTCTAGGATTTGCAGTAAAAACTCTATGGCACCATAGAATTTCGCTGCAAATCCTAGAGCATCTGCAACACAACGTGCCTGGTGTCATGACATCACTTCTGGGTGACATCATCGCATAGGGCATGTCACACAGTGATGGGGCTGTTTGGGGGCGAGGGTCCCCCCAGCAGCCTCCTCTGTGCTAGTGGGTTGAGCCCCCCAAAACCAGGGGATTCCCCAGTCCACCACCACCCCCCCCCCCCCCACAGCAGCTTGGTAGCCCTAGAAGGAAAGGACCTTGGTAGGGTATAATGCCGTAGTGTTCACCCTCCAAAGAGGCATTTTCTTCAGGGGAACTCCTCCCTGTAAACTGGAGATCAGTGGTAATTCCAGGAGATTTCCAGACCCCTCCTTATGGTTGGCAACCATAAATTGCCTTAAGTAAACTATA
Organism: Heteronotia binoei; assembly: GCF_032191835.1. Taxonomy (NCBI): domain Eukaryota; kingdom Metazoa; phylum Chordata; class Lepidosauria; order Squamata; family Gekkonidae; genus Heteronotia; species Heteronotia binoei. Next base: position 64,860,587 of record NC_083235.1, read on the forward strand.
CTGCGTAGGAGATTGCAGTGCTCTCCATATACTAGAGCCACAATGTGGGAGTGTTTAGCTGGGCTACAGATGTTTGGAGATTTGGGGTAGAGCCCAGAGAGGAGATTTGGGTACAGCCAATGATGCAGGTCTTTCCCATTTAGTTGTTGCTTCCCATAGGGTTGCCAGCCTCCAGCTGGGGCCTGGAGATCTCCTGCTTTTTCAGCTGATCTCCAGCTGTCAGAGATCAACTTCCCTGGAGAAAATGGCTGCTTTGACCGGTGGACTGTATGGCATTGTACCATGCTGAGGCCTCTCCCCTCCCCAAACCTCACCCTCTCCTGGATCCACCCCCAAAGTCTCCAGGTATTTTCCAACACAGACCTGGCAACCCTAGTTCCCCGATCCCTGTCTAGTGATCATTGCGTGGGAAGTTCAGCTATAACTGAGTATACTTATTGTGCCGAGACTTCAAACATACTATATCAGCAGTGTGTCCTGAACTCAGAACTAAGAGGCTCCTTGTCAGTCACACTGCCCCGACATAGAAAGGTAGTTCTGTGAAGTCATTTTTCATCTCTCCGTGAAGTATATATGATTTGTACGAAGCTTTTAATCGTGATCAGTTTTAGCTGTAGTGTCCTTGTTTTTTTAGTGTTCTTGTTTGGTATAAATCCAAACAGTGATAATGTAACTAATTTTAAACTAAGGAACACTTCTTTGTAACTAAAATCCCACAAAGTTACTGGCTCATGTCAGCATAGCTGTGGATGTGAACTTTTGATAATACACATAGTTTAGATGCATGCTGTATTATGCAAGTCAATGGGCTAAACCACATTTTAAAAACTTTGCAGAATAGTTCTTAAGACTCGGAAGAAATGAGCCCTAGAGCCCTGCTTCTCAACCTGTAGGTTAGGACTCAATGTGGACTGCAAAGCTTCTGAAAGTGAGTCATAAGCCAGCCCTCTCTAGTGGTTGCCTCTGTCATTTCCATTGCTCTCTTTTGTAATTTGGAAACTAAGAGCTAACCCTGGAAGCAGTATCTTCCATGTCATACATTGGTTGGTAGTTTTTTCTTCACTGCATATACATGTTGATCAATGCCCTGATGTTGACTAGAGTGAGTGTCTTAGAATCTTAGGGGGAATTAGATGAAGCAATGGAGAAGGAAAGGGTGGTTAAAAGCTGGAGCATAACCTCCATTTTTAAAGGCTGCGTATGTTTGAATGCCACTTGCTTGGGGTTCACAGTGGAAATAGTTTTGCCCTTTAAGAACATAAGAACATAAGAGAAGCCATGTTGGATCAGGCCAATGGCCCATCCAGTCCAACACTCTGTGTCACACAGTGACCAAAAAAATTATATATATACACTGTGGCTAATAGCCACTGATGGACCTCTGCTCCATATTTTTATCTAACCCCCTCTTGAAGCTGGCTATGCTTGTAGCCGCCGCCACCTCCTGTGGTAGTGAATTCCACATGTTAATCACCCTTTGGGTGAAGAAGTACCTCCTTTTATCCGTTCTAACCCGACTGCTCAGCAATTTCATTGAATGACCACGAGTTCTTGTATTGTGAGAAAGGGAGAAAAGTACTTCTTTCTCTACCTTCCCCATCCCATGCATAATCGTGTAAACCTCTATCATGTCACTGCACAGTCGACATTTCTCCATGCTAAAGAGCCCCAAGTGTTTTAACCTTTCTTCATAGAGAAAGTGTTCCAAACCTTTAATCATTCTAGTTGCCCTTTTCTGGACTTTTTCCAATACTATAATATCCTTTTTGAGGTGCGGTGACCAGAATTGCACACAGTATTCCAAATGAGACCACACCATCGATTTATAGAAAGGCATTATGATACTGGCTGATTTGTGTGACGTTAGTTGGTTAACATCTGTTTAGTCACTGCAGAAAATGAAATGCTGAACTAGATGGGTCCCAAGGTTATAGTCTGTCTAGGCACCAAAAAAAACTTGGGTCAGCCATGAATGGGTCACCATACCCCAAAGGGTCACTAAGCCAAGTATATTTGGACTTGTGGATCACTGTACTCAGAAAACCTGGCAGCCGCTGCCCTAGTGAGTCAAGCTTCCTTTTGCTTGCCCTGAAATTACTTAAAATCAAAGGCTACTTCCTTCCCGACTGTTTTGATCCATTAACCTTTTGCATGAGAAGTGAACACAGTAACTACTATGATATGGAAACCCATCTTCTATGTGGGGTTGAAGTCACAAATGTGCAAGGCATCTAACCTATTATTCCAATAAAATAAATTTGTTACCCAAATTTATAGTAACTTCCACTGTGCTGGATTATCAACTGGATGCTATGAGCCTCATGTTGCTGTTAGGTTATGCTTTTAAAGCTGATTGATTTAGAAATGTGGTGGTATATTCTTTCTTTTTCTTGTTAGCACGGAGAAGGAGGAGATGGAAGAGACTGGATTTATACCTTGCCCTTCATTATCTGAAGGAGTCTCAGAGTGGCTAACAGTCTCCTTTCCCTTCCCCTCCTCACAACAGACCTTTGGGGTATGGTGACCTGTGAGGTAGGTAGAGCTGAGAGAACTCTGACAGACATTGCTCTTGAGAGGAACAGCTCTGCGAGAACTTGTGACTGACTGAAGGTCACATCAGCACGTGCATATGGAGGAACAGGGAATCAAACCCAGTTCGCACAGATAAGAGTGCACACGCTTAACCACTACACCAAACTGGTGGAAGTCAAATACATCTCCATTTTATTCTAAAAAGTCAAGAGTGAGGGAGAGATACAAGCAAAGGGCTGCCACTATTTTGGATTCCCCAACAGCATAAAAATCTGAATGGCTGACCCAAGGAATGTAATTTTTAGGCAGCCTTGTAAAGAAATACCCAGTAGAACCAAGGCCACAACATCATCATAACATTGCAGACTAGGCATGGTGATTGGAACTATTGACCTAGAAACTAGTCCAGTACTATGGCAAAGTTCCTGAGGTTTTGGCGAAGAATGGTCCAAATCCAAACACAGAAATGGAAGGGAGAATCATTTTCACCCCAAATGCCCATGTTGCAAGAAGGCAAAGCCTTAGAAGGGCTGGATTTTATTAAAAAGCATTCCAAGCAGGCCTGTGTAAACACTCTGCTGAGTGAACCAAAGCCAAGCCATGCCTGAGCAAAGGTCAGAGCAGGGAACCCGGTAATTCATCTGTCGCTGCTACAGCCAAGAGCCACACGTCTGGCAGAGCCATGTGTCCACAAACCAGGAATTTCCTTCCACTGCAGGACAGAGATTAAAGCAGATTACAAGCAGCATGTTATAACTAAGGTACACACACACACACACAAAGTGTATGGCACAAACAGTCCATTCTCCTGCGTAGACCAGCTACCCAAATGGCATTGAATGCAAGAACAACAGAGAACAGAGGCAAAGGCAATCAATAAGAGTTTTGCCCAGTTTCAGATTGGACAGAATTTATGTTTCATTAAACATTTTTTTCCCGGAATTGCTCAAAACTAAGAAATGGGGCCATGTGTTCAGATAAGTATAGCTCCCATTTGCCTTGTTGTCTCAAACACCTGCATGGCATAATTTAAGAGGCGCTCCAGATTTCTTGAAATAACACAAAGGGTTTTTGGAAACAGCAAGTTTGCCTGGCGGTATCCTAAACCAAGTGCACGATGGAATTATCAACACTGCAAAAGAAGTTGGGGTTTCACTTTTGGATAATTCACTGCTTTGTTGATACCAAGGCATACCACTACTACACACAAGTTGTTTCTGTAGTTAAGCTAGCTCTAATTTTGCTAGTTGCTCTGTGGTTTTGTACACTTTGCCTAGAAATGAACCTTTTTTTGTTTTTTGAAATCTACCACTGCTACCATGTGCTATGGTTTTTCTGGTTTCCTGAGAAAATCCTGAGAAAACTGATCTGGAAGCATGACTCTCCCCTCACCACGCAAAACAAATTACAGAGCAATGGGCAGAGCACACAAGGCTGGGTTGCTGCCATCATCCCACTTGAATTCCTATTTTCTCTCAATCAGCTATCAGCTAAGAAACAGGAACAGGTGGAGTAAGATTTCAAGCACAAGCAAAACACAATCAGCACAAAAATTCTAGGAGCAATTTGCTTCCCTGCTTGAGTTCAGTACCTTGATCTACACAACTCTGGCTCTCTATTGCCACCAGTTAACAAGAGGCGAAGAGTTTGAAATATTCTTGTTTCTTATCTGAATAGCTTGCAAGGTAAGGTTGCCAGATCCATGTTGGGAAATTCCTGGAGATTTGGAGAGAACAGGGACTCACTGGGGTACAACTCACAGAGTCTACCCTCCAAAGCATATATTTTTTCCAGGGGAACCAATCTCTGTAGTCTAAAGATGAGCTGTTATTCTGGTGGATCTCCCGGTCCCACCTGAGGACTGGGATCACTAGGAAATCCACGTAAGAAAAGGCCAACTTTTGTTATCAGTCTTCTTTTGCTGTTGCTGGGGAAATGTCCTCCTGAAACATATACAGAAAAAAAACCTGAGTGTGAGCAAGGAATAGGTTAGGACATCAGGCCTCCAAAATCAGGGCAACTCAATATAAGACGCAACAATTCTACTTACACCTACTACTGTTCTCCACATTTCACCCATCTTTTTGTGGTACATTTACATTCTTCTTCATTTGCTCTATGCTCTTACTAGGATAGGGTTGCCAATCCCCAGGTGGAGGCAGGGGGATCCCCTGGTTTGAAGGCCCTCCCCCCACTTCAGGGTCATCAGAAAGCAGGGGGAGGAGAGGGAAATGGGCACTCCATTATTCCCTATGGAGATCAATTCCCATAGGGTATAATGGAGAATTGATCCTTGGTTGTCTGGGGATCCAGAGGGGCTGTTTTTTGAGGTAGAGGCACCAATATTTCAGTGTATCATCCAGTGCCTCTCCTCAAAACACTCCCCAAGTTTCAAAAAAATTGGACCAAAGAAAGTGCCCCTATCTTCCATTATTTCCTACGGAAGGAAGGCATTTAAAAGGAGCACGTTCCCTTTAAATTTAGGAGTTCAATTGTGCTTGTCACACCCTTGCTCCTGGCTCCACCCCCAATTTCTCTTGGCTCCACCCCCAATTTCTCCTGGCTCCACCCCCCAAAGTCCCCAGGTATTTCTTGAGGTGGACTTGGCAACCCTATACTGGGGCGAGGGGATATAAGGTTCAAGGAGAAATAGCATAGTATATGCCCTAAGCAATAACAGCAGAGTTGTTTTCTGGCTACTCTTCAGCATTCTGTTTCAAAAGAGCTAAGAAAGATGGGGGAAGATTCTGACCCAAACCTTCCCCTTTACTTCAGAGATATTGATGGACGTGTGCAGCCAATGCCTAATGATGATGACCCTAAATGTCAATGAATGAATTTACGCAAAAGTGAAATAGCCCCTTGCCTCACCTTAGGTGTCAATGGGGGGGGGGGAAATAGCAGATTTTTAAAAAATGTCTTCAAACATGTTATCTCTGTCAGCTTAAACCTTTTGTTGTTCTTTGGAACATTTTGACGTAATAACCCTTTGTTGAACTTCACTGCTTTTAAAGCTAATTCGTATGCTACAATTATACGTGTATTTGGAGAGCACATATATCAGTTCAGTCATTGATTGCATGCAAATTATCCTACTCTTCCTTTGGAAATGCTTTGGGAAAAGCAGCTCAGAGCTGTAGCCACAGAAAGGCTTGTGGGGGCCCTGCTCCCTGACTTCCTGTTGGGGTTCCCCAACTCAGGGCCCCCAACCTTCCCTTTCCTCCTGCCACCACATCGGAGGGAGGGGACCCTCATCCTCTCAGCTTTCACCCCCATGGCCCCTCAGGAGGGGGCAGCAGGGGGGAGTTTTGTTTAAAACATGCAGGAGGGGCAGCACGAGCAGCAACAGGCCTCCCATGTGATTTAAAGGAGGGAAGGGAAGAACAGGTGCTCTGAGTTGCATGTCCTGACTCTAGGGTTGCCAAGTCCAATTCAAGAAATATCTGGGGACTTTGGGGGTGGAGCCAGAAGACTTTGGGGTGGAGCCAGGAGCCATTAGGGGTGGAGCCAAGATCAAGGCTGTGACAAGCATAATTGAACTCCAAAGGGAGTGCTGGCCATCACATTTAAAGGGACGGCACACCTTTTCAATTCCTTCCTTCCATAGGAAATTATGAAGGATAGGGGCACCTTCTTTGGGGCTCATAGAATTGGACCCCCTGGTCCAAACTTTTTGAAACTTGAGGGGCATTTTGGGGAGAGGCACTAGATGCTATACTGAAAATTTGGCGCCTCTACTCCAAAAAACAGCCCCCCAGAGCCCCAGATACCCACAGATCAATTCTCCATGATTTTCTATGGGAATAAATCTCCATAGGGAATAATAGAGTTCCCAGCAGACATTTCCCTCCCCTCCCCCTGCTTTCTGACGACCCTGAAGCGGGGGGAGGATCTCCAAACCGGGGGATCCCCTGCCCCCACCTGGGGATTGGCAACCCTACCTGACTCCCACCGGTGCTGGCAGGGGTGGGAGCCACTAAGTGCCCCCCCTGACTATTCTTTATGCCCCCAACCTTTGAAAACCTGGCTATGGGTCTGGAGCAGCTTGCTAGGAGGATCCAATGCCTAGGCCAAGCGTGCTTAGCTTAAACCACGTAAGGTTATTGTATGTCCTCAGTCAGTCCACTGTTTTTTCTCTATCTCCAAGGGCTGGATCCAGACTAAATTTTTCATCAGCAGAACAGAACTTTCCTGCCTTCCACAGTAGGAAATGTGACCTCTGTGAGTTAGAAACAGTATGAGGGGAACTGGTAGAAATTTCCAGCCATGAATGGTGGGGCAGCTTTTCCCGGACCCTGTGGTACACCGTATAGTGGGGAATTTACCCCTTTAGTCTGGAAGCTGTAATTCCGGGAGCTGCTGACGACCTTAATCCAGCCACTGTGTGCACACGTATGGGGGAGAAATTTTAAAAAATATGCTCACTTGAAAGTAGACTCTATCAAACACTCTTAAATCCCAAAGACGTCAAGTGTTTGATTTAATTTATTGGGATGTATGAAAGGTCCAAGATTTGTAAATAGGTCCAAAAAGATCTAAAGGTACAGAAGGTTCTGGCACTTTCCATCTGTCCCACATTGCACATCTGGCCCACTCTGAGGTGGAGTTAGTTTGGGGAAGCAATAAACAGCACAGGAGAGAAAGGACAGCTCTCAGGAATGTGACTAGCGATGGGGAAAGGAATTCACGTGCAACTGAAGTCTTATATAACCACAGCCCCCACCCCACCCCATCACACACAGACAGCTACTGACAGATTGGCTAAAGCTATTAAGGGACCAAAAGGATTGAGTTTTAATTCCATAATTATTTGCTCTGGGAGAGATTCTTGTAATGACTGTGAATGAGTCTGAGGGTACTGGAGAAGGGAGAGGGGGGAACAAATGAAGCCTTAAGTAACTTCCTTCTGTGTAAAAAAATTGCTTAATGCCCCAGTCGGGCGGGGGGGGGGGTGTCTTGTGCCCAAACTGCCCGAACTATGGGACAGCCAGTCAGCCTAGGAGCCTTCTCCCTCTTTTCAGTCGTCAGCTCCTTCCCCCATGCCAGGTAAAGCTGAGGCAGGGTTTCCTCTGCTTGAACAAGGAATTCCCTCTCAGCATAGCAACTCTGTCAGATGCATCTCAATGAGAACAGGGAGGCTTTCCTTCCCTGTACAGTACATCACAGGGTTTCATGTACGTATACTGCAATGAACATCACCATGGAAACAGGGTTTTGCGAACAAACAATCTGCAGCATTGCTGTTTTGTTTTGATTTTTTTAAAACAAGATGCATGCCAAGGGAAGGACAGAAACCCCTCCCTTCTTCCCTCCAGAACCCTCCAGGGCACTGGAAGTAATTAGCAAAAAATGGAAGATGCCCGTCCTAATAAGCCAGGTCTGAGGTGTTTCCAGAAACAGCCAACTCAGGCAGCAGCCAAACAGACCCATGGAAAGCTAAATGAATCGAGGGGAGGTGATACACAAAGCTCCTTCCCAGGAGGTCATTGATAGTGATTTTTCGACATTGACTGAAAAGATGTTACAGATGGGGAGGGGAATTGAGGTTACATAAACCTCCAATGTGGATCAGGGCCGGATCTAGGGAGGGCAGAGGGGGGTGCCTGCCCCGGGCGCCACCGGAGGGGGGGGCACCAAATAGGGTATGGAGTCCATTCTATTCTATGGGCCCATAAGGTAGAATGGACCCATAAGGGGGCACAATTTTTTAATTTTGCCCCCTCCCCTCATAAAACATGTAAATCCCGTCCTGAATGTGGTACAATGATTACTGCATCAGACTAAGACTGGGAGACTTGTGTTCAGATCCTCACTCAGCCATGTTCCACCAGCTGACCTTCTATCCATCACTCACTGCAGCCTCAGAAACCTCACGAGGTTTTTGTGGGGGGGAAATGGGAGAGCACACAGAACATCTCTTCAGAAAAGGGCGGGTTTAAGACCGAAACATTTTCCAGTTGCAGAAAAGTGACCGTTTAACACACTAGTCCTTGATGTAGGGAGCTGTGACTCTCAAAAGTTTCTATCCTCAAAACCTTGTTGGTCTTTAAGGTGCTACTGGACTCAAATCTATTAAGCCCAATTAGACAATCTTCTTGCAAAGCGGAGTGATTTTTGGAACGACTGAGCTGTGAGACTCCAGTCTGAAGGTGTTTCAGGGACAGGAATGGCTGTCTTCGACAAGGGGCAGAGCTTTTTTAGTCCTGGCCCCAACTTGGTGGAACGCTCTGCCAGAAGACATCAGGGCCCTGTAGGATCTTTCACAGTTTCACAGGGCCTGTAAGGCAGAGACATTCCACCAAGCCTTTGCATAAGGACAACAACGGTTGCCGTGCTGGTACTTTTTCCTCGCCACCCTGTCTTGGGGGGATCCCCCCACCCCTAATGTGATGTAATGACTAAGAGCACTTTAAAGACGCCATCAGGGTTTGTAATTTTTTTTAAAAATGTAATTGATTTTATAATAATAATAATAACTTTTTATTTATATCCCTCCCTCCCCACCAAGGCAGGCTCAGGGCGGCTCACAACACATAAATACAATACACGGTAAAACCATACTACACAATAATTACAATTAGATAAAACCATCATTTAAATCGACTTATATTAAATTAACGTTATGATGCTATAACTCAAATCTTCTATAAAATTCAGTGGCTAAAAAGCATCTTCAGCGAATCTATCTTGGCTCAGCATTAAGTGAAGGCCATTTTAAAGGGAAAGGTCTTGCAGGCCCTGTGGAATTGGTCCAAACACTGCAGGGCCCGTACTTCCTCCGGGAGCTGGTTCCACAGTAATGGAGCTGCAATAGAGAAGGCCCGTTCCCGTTCCCGAGTAGTCTGCAATTTGGCCTCCCTTGGCCCAGGGATATTCAGCTGGTTTTATTTAATATATATATAAATAGCCTGGTGCTATCTGGGATAGGGTGATTCATTAATTATTATTATTATTATTATTACTTTACATTTATATCCCGCCCTCTTCGCAAGCGGACTCAGGGCGGCTCACAACATCATAAAAACAATCAATTCAATAAAACATATAAAACCATAATTTACTTATCAATTTAAAAACTATTAGCACTGTCTCAGTCCAATCTAGGCGGTATTGACTTCTGCCTATGCTCACCAGCATTCTGTGGGATGTCCGGTGGCAGCCCATTTTCAATCAACCACAAAAGCCTGCTTAAATGTAAATAATAATAATGATGATGATTGCTAAAGACTCTACATATAGGAGAAGCTGAAGATATTCAATCTACTGAGGCAGCGGTAACCATACGTTCCATGAAAACATAAGAACTTCATCAGACTGGTGGTCCATTTAGCCTAGAATTCTTCCCTCAAGAGTATCCAACAAGATGCCCCTGTGAGACTTTCAACAAGCAAGGCATGATAATGAGATCCATTGACAGCTATTTGCCTCCAATATGCAGGGGCAAACTACAAGTATTTTGCTTTGCTAGGGAGATGCCATGGCTTGGTACTTTGCACACAGAAAGTCCCTGGTTCAATTCCTGGTCTCCAGTTCTTAGGATCAGATAATGTGACAGACCTTCATCTGATATAGGCTTGTCAGTCCCCAGGTCTGGGCAGGGGATCCCCTAGTTTTTCAGGTTTCTCCTCGCCACCAGCCAGATGGACAGCAGGGGGAAATCCCACCTCAACAGCCACCATGTGCCTTCAAATATGGGCAGGTTTAGAAGAAGCTTGCAACTGTTTGTGTTTCTGAACATGTGTGTGCCTTTACATTTTGGCAAAAGGAAAGCTGAAGGGGGTCTGGGTGAGTAGACAGAGCCACTTCGCTCTCAGTCCCTCTGTTTGTTTGGAGGAAAACTCCACCTCCCTAGGCTGTTTTCCTATTAGTCCGAAGAAGTCAGCTGAAATACAGCAGATAGTTATATTCAGCAATGTGAGTAAATTGTCCCAGTGAGATCACAAAAGTGTGTGCCTGCTAACTGTGTTTATTTTGGCTGCTTTGTGAGAGTGAGTGTGTTCACTTTCATTTAGTGGAAGTTTAGCTGCTGGGGGATGATGAAATGAAGACTGTATTCAGTGGAACTGCACTGCTGTATTTTTATTTATTTTGGGGAATGGGAATCTCCTAGCTCTGCTCCTAAAGTCTCCCAGCTCCACCCCCAAAGTCCCCAGATATTTTCTGAGTTGGACGTGGCAACCCTAACCTGATATCCCAGAGTCAATACCAGGGCTTTTTTTGTAGCAGGAACTCCTTTGCATATTAGGCCACCCTCCCCCGATGTAGCCAATCCTCCAAGAGCTTACAGGCTCATAGTAGAAGGCCTACTGTAAGCTCCAGGACAATTGGCTACCTTAGGGGTGTGTGGCCTAATATGCAAAGGAGTTCCTGCTACAAAAAAAGTCCTAGACAATACTGACCTTGACAGACCAATGGTCTGACTCAGCATAAAGCAGCTTAATGTGGTAATCAACAGTACACTAATTCTGAATACAGAGGTTCCACTTCCAGATATCATTGCCAGTTAACCAAAAAAAGGGACATCCTCCATGAATTGGTCTCGTTCTTTTCAAAGCAGTCCGAATGAATAGCCCCTTACATCCTGTTTCAATAAATTCCATAGTGTAATTTATAGGTTGCATAGAGAAACACTTCTTTGCTACCTGATCCCAGAACTAATCATTGTTGTTGGGCAAAATCTAATGTTTCTGGAGAGAGAGAATGCTTTGCTTCTGTTCCTTCTCCTCCTCTCCCTATTCATACCATTCATAGATTTGCAACGCTTGGCCACTGTAAATGTCACTGTGCACTGGGAAAAACTAATCCATACTTATATACACCAAGGGAGCACTAGAACCAGACTGGAAACCTTGCATCTTCGCTGTGCTGCGTCTCTGGACAGTGACAAGACGGCCACATTTCTTTTATCCTGACTATATATTTTTTTATGCACATAGGCAAACATTACCTTTGAACGTCTGCCTCGAGTCACTGTGCCCAAATCTGCTTTCAATTTGCATTCCGGCTGTGAGATTTTGATCTAAATACTTGGATGAAATGAAGCCAATGCGTTGGAGTGCTTTCGTTAGCTTCTCATTGCTGCCATTATTTTCATACCCAGCCCCAGTCACGCAAGCTCTCTCGCTTGGGACAGAAAGAAACCCCATGCATCATCCCAACCACAAGGAAGCAGACGAGGGAGGCAAACGTACAGTAACCCTTTCCAAAACCTGAGTGAAGTGGCAACTTGGTTTTGCTCACATGCTACTCAAAGTCAGGGATGCCAACAAGCTTGAAGAAAAATGTCCTGTAATTGCATTATCCCAACCACAAGGAAGCAGACAAGGTAGGCAAATGTATAGTAACCCTTTCCAAAACCTGAGAGAAGTGGCAACTTGGTTTTGCTCACATGCTACTCAAAGTCAGGGATGCCAACAAGCTTGAAGAAAAATGTCCTGTAATTGCATTATCCCAACCACAAGGAAGCAGACAAGGTAGGCAAATGTATAGTAACCCTTTCCAAAACCTGAGAGAAGTGGCAACTTGGTTTTGCTCACATGCTACTCAAAGTCAGGGGTGCCAACAAGCTTGAAGAAAAATGTCCTGTAATTGCATTATCCCAACCACAAGGAAGCAGACAAGGTAGGCAAACGTATAGTAACCCTTTCCAAAACCTGAGAGAAGTGGCAACTTGGTTTTGCTCACATGCTACTCAAAGTCAGGGATGCCAACAAGCTTGAAGAAAAATGTCCTGTAATTGCATTATCCCAACCACAAGGAAGCAGACAAGGTAGGCACATGTATAGTAACCCTTTCCAAAACCTGAGAGAAGTGGCAACTTGGTTTTGCTCACATGCTACTCAAAGTCAGGGATGCCAACAAGCTTGAAGAAAAATGTCCTGTAATTGCATTATCCCAACCACAAGGAAGCAGACAAGGTAGGCAAACGTATAGTAACCCTTTCCAAAACCTGAGAGAAGTGGCAACTTGGTTTTGCTCACATGCTACTCAAAGTCAGGGATGCCAACAAGCTTGAAGAAAAATGTCCTGTAATTGCATTATCCCAACCACAAGGAAGCAGACAAGGTAGGCAAACGTAACCCTTTCCAAAACCTGAGAGAAGTGGCAACTTGGTTTTGCTCACATGCTACTCAAAGTCAGGGGTGCCAACAAGCTTGAAGAAAAATGTCCTGTAATTGTATTATCCCAACCACAAGGAAGCAGACAAGGTAGGCAAACGTATAGTAACCCTTTCCAAAACCTGAGAGAAGTGGCAACTTGGTTTTGCTCACATGCTACTCAAAGTCAGGGATCCCAACAAGCTTGAAGAAAAATGTCCTGTAATTTTATTAAAGGCTTAATGGGTGCTATTTACCAGGGATGGTATTTATTTCCATACCATGAAAAGCTCATTGCCATAAACTAAGCCTTTTTCTTAAAGGGATAGCACTTTTTCCCCAGGTCAGTTGGCAGCCCTACCACAAATAGTCATAAGTTCCTAGCACTATATACATAGATGCTGCACCATCATTCTCCCTCTCTCTCTCTCTCTCTCTCTCTCTCTCTCTCTCTCTCTCTCTCACTCACTCACACACATTCTACAAGTTCTCACACATATATTTTACCTCTCCCTTATTTTTTTGTATAAGCTGGCTTTCTATTAAATGTATGTTCTGTATATCTTATGAAGCTGTAATATGTAGAAGCAAAAAATACCAATTTCTGTTCTTATGGTCTATTTGCATACAATACAAAATCTGGACTCTCAGTGCTATGCACAGTTGCCTCTCCATAAAATTCCCTGCAGTGCCCTCTGCTGGGTAAAAAGTTAAGTGTGTTTTTTTGCATGGAATGCTGGTCAGTTGTCTGCATTTATCTATCATCTATTTATTTATAGTCCACCTTTCTCACCGAGATTCAAAGTGAATACATGGTATAAAACAATGTAGTCAAACTGACTAGGATAGGTTTGCCAATCCTCAATTGGGTCCCTCACAAGGACTCCTCGAACTGGCACTGCTTTGCATGCTTCTCTGTGGTTGGGGGTAGGGACATATGTGGTTTGGAGAACCTCCCCCTGCTTCAGGATCATCAGAAAATTGGGGTGGGGAGAGGAAAATGTCTGCTGGACATTATACCCTATGAAGACTGATTCCCGTAGGGTATAATGGAGAATCGATCAATGGGTATCTGGGGCTCTAGGAGGGTTGGGGGGGGGGGTTAGGTAGAGGCACCAAATTTTCAGCATAACATCTAGTGCCTCTCCTCAAAACACTCCCCAAGTTTAAAAAAAAGATTAGACCAGGGAGTCCAATTCTATGAGCCACCAAAGTGCCCCATCCACTATTATTTTCAATAAAAGGAAGGCATTTAAAAGGAGTATGGTCCCTTTAAATGTGAAAACCAGAACTCCCTTTGGATCCAATTGTGTTTGTCACACCCAGCCCTCCTCTCCTGCACCACCATGCCTGCCCTCCCTGCAGGAGGGGTGGGGGCGTGGGGCTGGTTCTGGCCTGGGGCACCCGAAGCCCTAGCGCTGGGCCTGGAGAAAATCCTGAGTCTGTTACAGAAACTCCACACAGCAGTTCCTCAGCTGGCCAGCCATACCTGACAGAGCTGAGAATTACGTGCTCAAGCTCCGGGAGACTGGGGACAGACAATGCTGTGCTGTATTATCGCTCACAGTTAGGGCTGAATAGGCACATGAATTAGGGCTGAATAGGTACACGATTAGGGCTGAATAGGTATATGAATACCTATTTTCATGAGTACTTCAGCACGTGATGGCTATCAGGCAGCAGCAATGGGGGGTGGAGGATACTAGTATGTGTTAAGTCCCAGTTGCTTCCAGTTTGGTGTAGTGGTTAGGTGTGCGGACTCTTATCTGGGAGAACCGGGTTTGATTCCCCACTCTTCCACTTGCACCTGCTGGAATGGCCTTGGGTCAGCCATAGCTCTGGCAGAGGTTGTCCTTGAAAGGGCAGCTGCTGTGAGAGCCCTCTCCAGCCCCACCCACCTCCCAGGGTAT